>NC_081212.1:10078796-10382693 GCF_902713425.1 Acipenser ruthenus | reverse complement strand
TGAGATCAAACTCTTCTTTGTTCTACGAGAACCAGCAACATTTTGGTGAGACCAGATAGTCGTCTTGTCTCTGTACAGACCTGCGAATTCATGGAATTTGAAATACATTCCGCATTTTAACATGCATTTTAAGAAGAAGAGTCAGAGTATCAACATTGTCGTTTTCTGTGAGTGTCACAGCAGCAGTCGAAGCCAAAACGTTGCAGAGTGCATTCTCACTCCGTTTAATATACAGTCAGACTTGCATTGGACAATGCACCCTGCACACTACAAATACATCGTTCTGGTCTGGGTGGTCTGTTTACCTGGGGAGAATAAATACATACAGTGAAAAAAAGATGCTCGTGCTGTGTTTCCACCCGGTTTCGAACCGTGGGACCTTTCGCGGTGTGAGGCGAACGTGATAACCCACTAACACTATGGAAACATGTTGCTTAACAAAACGATCCGGTGAGTGTTGCGCTCTAAGCATACAGTGACCGATTACCCATTTTTGGATCCTGCAGTGCAAGGCAGTCTTCACTTAAAGCCCAGCTGAATGTAACAATGTACATGTGAAAGTTCTCCATAGTGTAGTGGTTATCAACGTTCGCCTAACACGCGAAAGGTCCCCGGTTCGGAACCGGGTGGAAAACATGTGCTTGTTCGTTTTTTTGTTGCGGTCTTCTCCGCTCTCTGTGAGTCCAGCAGCAGACTGCGTCAAAAAGTTGCACTGAGAATTGATTGATTTAATTTTATTTTATTAATGGGTGTTTCATTCGAGAAGCAGCTGTATCAGAGTGGCGCAGCGGAAGCGTGCTGAGCCTTATAACCCAGAGGTCGACGGAGCGAAACCGTCTTCTGTTAGCCTTTTTTTTTCTTCTGTTGGCAAAGTAGTTGTTTTTAAAAAGATGAACTCTAGTCAAAAGATATTGTATTATTTTTGCAACTACAGTCTGAATACTAAAAATTGCCTTTGAAGAGAAGTTACATAATGTGCATGATATATCTGGGAGAAAGGAAAGCAATAGAACGGAGAGTTCCCATGACCTCCATGGCATGGCTGTTTTCATGATATATTCATGTGCGTAAATTGTTTGGTAGGTTAACTCCCCAACCCCAAAACAGATTTCCGTGTTTCTTTTTCGTGTGTCACCACAACTTTAATGGCTACTGCAAAAAAGCCAGATATCTATTAACATGGCTGGGGAGGCAAATTGATGTTTAGCTCTTTTAGTATTTGTCTAGAAGGTTTTCTCCGTGTCGAATGCCCCGTGTTTGGTAAAATGAAAGATGACGCGTTGTTAGCGTGCGCGTTCCGAATGCCTGCCAGCTGCATAGTAATATAATTGACACAACAGGAGAAACGGGGCCCCTAACCTTGTAAATACACTTGTATGTTTATTATAAAGAGTAAAAAGAGTATCAACTCAAATGATTGTGCCCAATCAGTAGAATACAAAACCAAACCCAGAATGTCAAAGCGTCAACATTTGTTCTGTTCTTTCAACTACATGATAGCAGACTCTGTGAGACTGTCAAAAATTGCCAGCGGCGACTATATTTCAAGTCACCACGGCGGGGTATTGGTTAAAGTTTTCAACTAGCAATAATCACGCCTCGGACAAACCTCATGGGCTATGATACTGCCACTGCGCAAAGCTACAGAACTTGGGATAACTAAATGCTACCCCCTACAGCAAAGACATTTGACTTGCCGGTGGGCAAGTTACTGCGATATAATACAGTACAGTTAAATGATCCCTCAAACGTAGAGGTTTATGTTATCGACACTGCAGCCTCACAATGCAACAGAGTCCACTTTTTTTATTCCGATTATATATGAACTGAAGTGTAGACCGTCATTGCTTTTGGTGCACATAGGAGTGATGGGATACCAAGATGCAAATCTATCGTGTCTCGCTCTCTTGCATCTAACATAAGCAAACGTTATTTATTTTTTTTATATAATGGTCACTAGTTTATAAGTCTCCCGCCATCCCTACAATGTGGGGTTTCATTTTTCAATCCTTTTATCTGACAATTACCTCCACAAGTAAATAAATGAATTCGCATACAGGGAGTTGAACCCTGGTCACCTGGGTGAAAAAACGGGAATCGTAACCACTAGATCATATGGGAAATCGCTGCTTCTTGTTTGCTACCCGAAGCCAGCAGAGAAATGTGCAGGTCATTTTTTTACACTGCTGCCATCGAAAGGGCAAAAACAATGAATCGAACCTGGATTGCTCATTTTAGACCGCTCCAAATGATTTGTTTAATGCAGTGTATTTTTCTTTTGCGATGTTTTTGATTACTCCCCCCGTGACTTTCATTCTGATTTGGGCACCCCTTTTCGTGCACGGATTTGAAAAAGCATAAACTTTAACTGCAATATTTGTACCTGTGATTCTGTAGGTATATGAATAAACTGACATCTGTCGAAACTCGGGATATAACCCGGGAAATTTAGATATTCAACCTAACGATCGCCCTCCTGAGCTTTGTCGGCATGAATGACATAGTTGATCAAACTCTTCTTTGTTCTACGAGAACCAGCAACATTTTGTGAGACCAGATAGTCGTCTTGTTCTGTTACAGACCTGCGAATTCATGGAATTTGAAAAACATTCCGCATTTTAACATGCATTTTAAGAAGAAGAGTCAGAGTATCAACATTGTCGTTTCTGTGAGTCAAGCAGCAGTCGAAGCCAAAACGTTGCAGAGTGCATTCTCACTCCGTTTAATATACAGTCAGACTTGCATTGACAATGCACCATGCACACTACAAATACATCGTTCTGGTCTGGGTGGCTGTTTACCTGGGGAGAATAAATACATACAGTGAAAAAAACGATGCCGTGCTGTGTTTCCACCCGGTTTCGAGAACCGGGGGACCTTTCGCGTGTGAGGCGAACGTGATAACCTATCTACACTATGGAAACATGTTGCTTAACAAACGATCCGTGTGTTGCGCTCTAAGCATACAGTGCCGATTACCCATTTTGGATCCTGCAGTGCAAGGCAGTCTTCACTTAAAGCCCAGCTGAATGTAACAATGTACATGTGAAAGTTTCCATAGTGTAGTGGTTATCACGTTCGCCTAACACGCGAAAGGTCCCCGGTTCGAAACCGGGTGGAAACATGTGCTTGTTCGTTTTTTTGTTGCGGTCTTCTCCGCTCTCTGTGAGTCCAGCAGCAGACTGCGTCAAAAAGTTGCACTGAGAATTGATTGATTTATTTTATTTTATTAATGGGTGTTTCATTCGAGAAGCAGCTGTATCAGAGTGGCGCGCAGCGGAAGCGTGCTGAGCCTTATAACCCAGAGGTCGACGGAGCGAAACCGTCTTCTGTTAGCCTTTTTTTTTCTTCTGTTGGCAAAGTAGTTGTTTTTAGAAAGATGAACTCTAGTCAAAAAGATATTGTATTATTTTTGCAAACTACAGTCTGAATACTAAAATTGCCTTTGAAGAGAAGTTACATAATGTGCATGATATATCTGGGAGAAAGGAAAGCAATAGAACGGAGAGTTCCCATGACCTCCATGCATGGCTGTTTTCATGATATATTCATGTGCGGTAAATTGTTTGGTAGGTTAACTCCCCAACCCCAAAACAGATTTCCATGTTTCTTTTTCGTGTGTCACCACAACTTTAATGCTACTGCAAAAAAGCCAGATATCTATTAACATGGCTGGGGAGGCAAATTGATGTTTAGCTCTTTTAGTATTTGTCTAGAAGGTTTTCTCCGTGTCGAATGCCCCGTGTTTTGTAAAATGAAAGATGACGCGTTGTTAGCG
The DNA here is from genome assembly GCF_902713425.1 of Acipenser ruthenus. Lineage (NCBI taxonomy): Eukaryota > Metazoa > Chordata > Actinopteri > Acipenseriformes > Acipenseridae > Acipenser > Acipenser ruthenus. The sequence continues at coordinate 10,378,915 of NC_081212.1, read as the reverse complement.
TGCGCGTTCCGAATGCCTGCCAGCTGCATAGTAATATAATTGACACAACAGGAGAAACGGCCCCTAACCTTGTAAATACACTTGTATGTTATAAAGAGTAAAAAGATCAACTCAAATGTTGTGCCCAATCAGTAGAATACAAAACCAAACCCAGAATGTCAAAGCGTCAACATTTGTTCTGTTCTTTCAACTACATGATAGCAGACTCTGTGAGACTGTCAAAAATTGCCAGCGGCGACTATATTTCAAGTCACCACGGCGGGGTATTGGTTAAAGTTTTCAACTAGCAATAATCACGCCTCGGACAAACCTCATGGGCTATGATACTGCCACTGCGCAAAGCTACAGAACTTGGGATAACTAAATGCTACCCCCTACAGCAAAGACATTTGACTTGCCGGTGGGCAAGTTAACTGCGATATAATACAGTACAGTTAAATGATCCCTCAAAACGTAGAGGTTTATGTTATCGACACTGCAGCCTCACAATGCAACAGAGTCCACTTTTTTATTCCGATTATATATGAACTGAAGTGCTAGACCGTCATTGCTTTGGTGCACATAGGAGTGATGGGATACCAAGATGCAAATCTATCTGTCTCGCTACTCTTGCATCTAACATAAGCAAACGTTATTTATTTTTTTTTATATAATGGTCACTAGTTTATAAGTCTCCCCATCCTACAATGTGGGGTTTCATTTTTCAATCCTTTTATCTGACAATTACCTCCACAAGTAAATAAATGAATTCGCATACAGGGAGTTGAACCCTGGTCACCTGGGTGAAAAAACGGGAATCGTAACCACTAGATCATATGGGAAATCGCTGCTTCTTGTTTGCTACCCGAAGCCAGCAGAGAAATGTGCAGGTCATTTTTTTACACTGCTGCCATCGAAAGGGCAAAACAATGAATCGAACCTGGATTGCTCATTTTAGACCGCTCCAAATGATTTGTTTAATGCAGTGTATTTTTCTTTTGCGATGTTTTGATTACTCCCCCCGTGACTTTCATTCTGATTTGGGCACCCCCTTTCGTGCACGGATTTGAAAAGCATAAACTTTAACTGCAATATTTGTACCTGTGATTCTGTAGGTATATGAATAAACTGACATCTGTCGAAACTCGGGATATAACCCGGGAAATTTAGATATTCAACCTAACGATCGCCCTCCTGAGCTTTGTCGGCATGAATGACATAGTTGAATCAAACTCTTCTTTGTTCTACGAGAACCAGCAACATTTTGTGAGACCAGATAGTCGTCTCTGTTCTGTACAGACCTGCGAATTCATGGAATTTGAAAACATTCCGCATTTTAACATGCATTTTAAGAAGAAGAGTCAGAGTATCAACATTGTCGTTTCTGTGAGTCAAGCAGCAGTCGAAGCCAAAACGTTGCAGAGTGCATTCTCACTCCGTTTAATATACAGTCAGACTTGCATTGACAATGCACCATGCACACTACAAAATACATCGTTCTGGTCTGGGTGGCTGTTTACCTGGGGAGAATAAATACATACAGTGAAAAAAAGATGCCGTGCTGTGTTTCCACCCGGTTTCGAACCGGGGACCTTTCGCGTGTGAGGCGAACGTGATAACCACTACACTATGGAAACATGTTGCTTAACAAACGATCCGTGTGTTGCGCTCTAAGCATACAGTGCCGATTACCCATTTTGGATCCTGCAGTGCAAGGCAGTCTTCACTTAAAGCCCAGCTGAATGTAACAATGTACATGTGAAAGTTTCCATAGTGTAGTGGTTATCACGTTCGCCTAACACGCGAAAGGTCCCCGGTTCGGAACCGGGTGGAAACATGTGCTTGTTCGTTTTTTTTGTTGCGGTCTTCTCCGCTCTCTGTGAGTCCAGCAGCAGACTGCGTCAAAAAGTTGCACTGAGAATTGATTGATTTATTTTATTTTATTAATGGGTGTTTCATTCGAGAAGCAGCTGTATCAGAGTGGCGCAGCGGAAGCGTGCTGAGCCTTATAACCCAGAGGTCGACGGAGGCGAAACCGTCTTCTGTTAGCCTTTTTTTTTCTTCTGTTTGGCAAAGTAGTTGTTTTTAAAAGATGAACTCTAGTCAAAAGATATTGTATTATTTTTGCAACTACAGTCTGAATACTAAAATTGCCTTTGAAGAGAAGTTACATAATGTGCATGATATATCTGGGAGAAAGGAAAGCAATAGAACGGAGAGTTCCCATGACCTCCATGCATGGCTGTTTTCATGATATATTCATGTGCGTAAATTGTTTGGTAGGTTAACTCCCCAACCCCAAAACAGATTTCCGTGTTTCTTTTTCGTGTGTGTCACCACAACTTTAATGCTACTGCAAAAAAGCCAGATATCTATTAACATGGCTGGGGAGAGGCACAATTGATGTTTAGCTCTTTTAGTATTTGTCTAGAAGGTTTTTCTCCGTGTCCGAATGCCCCGTGTTTGTAAAATGAAAGATGACGCGTTGTTAGCGTGCAGCGTTCCGAATGCCTGCCAGCTGCATAGTAGATATAAATTGACACAACAGGAGAAACGGCCCCTAACCTTGTAAATACACTTGTATGTTATAAAGGAGTAAAAAGATCAACTCAAATGTTGTGCGCCAATCAGTAGAATACAAAACCAAACCCAGAATGTCAAAGCGTCAACATTTGTTCTGTTCTTTCAACTACATGATAGCAGACTCTGTGAGGACTGTCAAAAAATTGCCAGCGGCGACTATATTTCAAGTCACCACGGCGGGGTATTGGTTAAAGTTTTCAACTAGCAATAATCACGCCTCGGACAAACCTCATGGGCTATGATACTGCCACTGCGCAAAGCTACAGAACTTGGGATAACTAAATGCTACCCCCCTACAGCAAAGACATTTGACTTGCCGGTGGGCAAGTTACTGCGATATAATACAGTACAGTTAAATGATCCCTCAAACGTAGAGGTTTATGTTATCGACACTGCAGCCTCACAATGCAACAGAGTCCACTTTTTTATTCCGATTATATATGAACTGAAGTGTAGACCGTCATTGCTTTGGTGCACATAGGAGTGATGGGATACCAAGATGCAAATCTATCTGTCTCGCTCTCTTGCATCTAACATAAGCAAACGTTATTTATTTTTTTTTATATAATGGTCACTAGTTATAAGTCTCCCCATCCTACAATGTGGGGTTTCATTTTTCAATCCTTTTTATCTGACAATTACCTCCACAAGTAAATAAATGAATTCGCATACAGGGAGTTGAACCCTGGTCACCTGGGTGAAAAAACGGGAATCGTAACCACTAGATCATATGGGAAATCGCTGCTTCTTGTTTGCTACCCGAAGCCAGCAGAGAAATGTGCAGGTCATTTTTTTTACACTGCTGCCATCGAAAGGGCAAAACAATGAATCGAACCTGGATTGCTCATTTTAGACCGCTCCAAATGATTTGTTTAATGCAGTGTATTTTTCTTTTTGCGATGTTTTGATTACTCCCCCCGTGACTTTCATTCTGATTTGGGCACCCCCTTTCGTGCACGGATTTGAAAAGCATAAACTTTAACTGCAATATTTGTACCTGTGATTCTGTAGGTATATGAATAAACTGACATCTGTCGAAACTCGGGATATAACCCGGGAAATTTAGATATTCAACCTAACGATCGCCCTCCTGAGCTTTGTCCGGCATGAATGACATAGTTGATCAAACTCTTCTTTGTTCTACGAGAACCAGCAACATTTTGTGAGACCAGATAGTCGTCTTGTTCTGTACAGACCTGCGAATTCATGGAATTTGAAAACATTCCGCATTTTAACATGCATTTTAAGAAGAAGAGTCAGAGTATCAACATTGTCGTTTCTGTGAGTCAAGCAGCAGTCGAAGCCAAAACGTTGCAGAGTGCATTCTCACTCCGTTTAATATACAGTCAGACTTGCATTGACAATGCACCATGCACACTACAAATACATCGTTCTGGTCTGGGTGGGCTGTTTACCTGGGGAGAATAAATACATACAGTGAAAAAAAGATGCCGTGCTGTGTTTCCACCCGGTTTTCGAACCGGGGACCTTTCGCGTGTGAGGCGAACGTGATAACCACTACACTATGGAAACATGTTGCTTAACAAACGATCCGTGTGTTGCGCTCTAAGCATACAGTGCCGATTACCCATTTTGGATCCTGCAGTGCAAGGCAGTCTTCACTTAAAGCCCAGCTGAATGTAACAATGTACATGTGAAAGTTTCCATAGTGTAGTGGTTATCACGTTCGCCTAACACGCGAAAGGTCCCCGGTTCGAAACCGGTTGGAAACATGTGCTTGTTCGTTTTTTTGTTGCGGTCTTCTCCGCTCTCTGTGAGTCCAGCAGCAGACTGCGTCAAAAAGTTGCACTGAGAATTGATTGATTTATTTTATTTTATTAATGGGTGTTTCATTCGAGAAGCAGCTGTATCAGAGTGGCGCAGCGGAAGCGTGCTGAGCCTTATAACCCAGAGGTCGACGGAGCGAAACCGTCTTCTGTTAGCCTTTTTTTTCTTCTGTTGGCAAAGTAGTTGTTTTTAAAAAGATGAACTCTAGTCAAAAGATATTGTATTATTTTTGCAACTACAGTCTGAATACTAAAATTGCCTTTGAAGAGAAGTTACATAATGTGCATGATATATCTGGGAGAAAGGAAAGCAATAGAACGGAGAGTTCCCATGACCTCCATGCATGGCTGTTTTCATGATATATTCATGTGCGTAAATTGTTTGGTAGGTTAACTCCCCAACCCCAAAACAGATTTCCGTGTTTCTTTTTCGTGTGTCACCACAACTTTAATGCTACTGCAAAAAAGCCAGATATCTATTAACATGGCTGGGGAGGCAAATTGATGTTTAGCTCTTTTAGTATATTGTCTAGAAGGCTTTTCTCCGTGTCGAATGCCCCGTGTTTTGTAAACATGAAACGACTGACCGCGTTGTTAGCGTGCGCGTTCCGAATGCCTGCCAGCTGCAATAGTAATATAATTGACACAACAGGAGAAACGGCCCCTAACCTTGTAAATACACTTGTATGTTATAAAGAGTAAAAAAGATCAACTCAAATGTTGTGCCCAATCAGTAGAATACAAAACCAAACCCAGAATGTCAAAAGCGTCAACATTTGTTCTGTTTCTTTCAACTACATGATAGCAGACTCTGTGAGGACTGTCAAAAATTGCCAGCGCGGCGACTATATTTCAAGTCACCACGGCGGGGTATTGGTTAAAGTTTTCAACTAGCAATAATCACGACCCTCGGACAAACCTCATGGGCTATGATACTGCCACTGCGCAAAGCTACAGAACTTGGGATAACTAAATGCTACCCCCCCTACAGCAAAGACATTTGACTTGCCGGTGGGCAAGTTACTGCGATATAATACAGTACAGTTAAATGATCCCTCAAACGTAGAGGTTTATGTTATCGACACTGCAGCCTCACAATGCAACAGAGTCCACTTTTTTATTCCGATTATATATGAACTGAAGTGTAGACCGTCATTGCTTTGGTGCACATAGGAGTGATGGGATACCAAGATGCAAATCTATCTGTCTCGCTCTCTTGCATCTAACATAAGCAAAACGTTATTTATTCTTTTTTATATAATGGTCACTAGTTATAAGTCTCCCCATCCTACAATGTGGGGTTTCATTTTTCAATCCTTTTATCTGACAATTACCTCCACAAGTAAATAAATGAATTCGCATACAGGGAGTTGAACCCTGGTCACCTGGGTGAAAAAAACGGGAATCGTAACCACTAGATCATATGGGAAATCGCTGCTTCTTGTTTGCTACCCGAAGCCAGCAGAGAAATGTGCAGGTCATTTTTTTACACTGCTGCCATCGAAAGGGCAAAACAATGAATCGAACCTGGATTGCTCATTTTAGACCGCTCCAAATGATTTGTTTAATGCAGTGTATTTTTCTTTTGCGATGTTTTGATTACTCCCCCCGTGACTTTCATTCTGATTTGGGCACCCCCCTTTCGTGCACGGATTTGAAAAGCATAAACTTTAACTGCAATATTTGTACCTGTGATTCTGTAGGTATATGAATAACTGACATCTGTCGAAACTCGGGATATAACCCGGGAAATTTAGATATTCAACCTAACGATCGCCCTCCTGAGCTTTGTCGGCATGAATGACATAGTTGATCAAACTCTTCTTTGTTCTACGAGAACCAGCAACATTTTGTGAGAACCAGATAGTCGTCTTGTTCTGTACAGACCTGCGAATTCATGGAATTTGAAAACATTCCGCATTTTAACATGCATTTTAAGAAGAAGAGTCAGAGTATTCAACATTGTCGTTTCTGTGAGTCAAGCAGCAGTCGAAGCCAAAACGTTGCAGAGTGCATTCTCACTCCGTTTAATATACAGTCAGACTTGCATTGACAATTGCACCATGCACACTACAAAATACATCGTTCTGGTCTGGGTGGCTGTTTACCTGGGGAGAATAAATACATACAGTGAAAAAAAAGATGCCGTGCTGTGTTTCCACCCGGTTTTCGAACCGGGGACCTTTCGCGTGTGAGGCGAACGTGATAACCACTACACTATGGAAACATGTTGCTTAACAAACGATCCGTGTGTTGCGCTCTAAGCATACAGTGCCGATTACCCATTTTGGATCCTGCAGTGCAAGGCAGTCTTCACTTAAAGCCCAGCTGAATGTAACAATGTACATGTGAAAGTTTCCATAGTGTAGTGGTTATCACGTTTCGCCTAACACGCGAAAGGTCCCCCGGTTCGAAACCGGTTGGAAACATGTGCTTGTTCGTTTTTTTTGTTGCGGTCTTCTCCGCTCTCTGTGAGAGTCCAGCAGCAGACTGCGTCAAAAGTTGCACTGAGAATTGATTGATTTTATTTTATTTTATTAATGGGTGTTTCATTCGAGAAGCAGCTGTATCAGAGTGGCGCAGCGGAAGCGTGCTGAGCCTTATAACCCAGAGGTCGACGGAGCGAAACCGTCTTCTGTTAGCCTTTTTTTTTCTTCTGTTGGCAAAGTAGTTGTTTTTTAAAAGATGAACTCTAGTCAGAAAGATATTGTATTATTTTTGCAACTACAGTCTGAATACTAAAATTGCCTTTGAAGAGAAGTTACATAATGTGCATGATATATCTGGGAGAAAGGAAAGCAATAGAACGGAGAGTTCCCATGACCTCCATGCATGGCTGTTTTCATGATATATTCATGTGCGTAAATTGTTTGGTAGGTTAACTCCCCAACCCCAAAACAGATTTCCGTGTTTCTTTTTCGTGTGTCAACCACAACTTTAATGCTACTGCAAAAAAAGCCAGATATCTATTAACATGGCTGGGGAGGCAAATTGATGTTTAGCTCTTTTAGTATTTTGTCTAGAAGGTTTTCTCCGTGTCGAATGCCCCGTGTTTTGTAAAATGAAAGATGACAGCGTTGTTAGCGTGCGCGTTCCGAATGCCTGCCAGCTGCATGAGTAGATATAATTGACTACAACAGGAGAAACGGCCCCTAACCTTGTAAATACACTTGTATGTTATAAAGAGTAAAAAGATCAACTCAAATGTTGTGCCCAATCAGTAGAATACAAAGACCAAAACCCAGAATGTCAAAGCGTCAACATTTGTTCTGTTCTTTCAACTACATGATAGCAGACTCTGTGAGACTGTCAAAAATTGCCAGCGGCGACTATATTTCAAGTCACCACGGCGGGGTATTGGTTAAAGTTTTCAACTAGCAATAATCACGCCTCGGACAAACCTCATGGGCTATGATACTGCCACTTGCGCAAAAGCTACAGAACTTGGGGATAACTAAATGCTACCCCCCTACAGCAAAGACATTTGACTTGCCGGTGGGCAAGTTACTGCGATATAATACAGTACAGTTAAATGATCCCTCAAACGTAGAGGTTTATGTTATCGACACTGCAGCCTCACAATGCAACAGAGTCCACTTTTTTATTCCGATTATATATGAACTGAAGTGTAGACCGTCATTGCTTTGGTGCACATAGGAGTGATGGGATACCAAGATGCAAATCTATCTGTCTCGCTCTCTTGCATCTAACATAAGCAAACGTTATTTATTTTTTTTATATAATGGGTCAACTAGTTATAAGTCTCCCCATCCTACAATGTGGGGTTTCATTTTTCAATCCTTTTATCTGACAATTACCTCCACAAGTAAATAAATGAATTCGCATACAGGGAGTTGAACCCCTGGTCACCTGGGTGAAAAAACGGGAATCGTAACCACTAGATCATATGGGAAAATCGCTGCTTCTTGTTTGCTACCCGAAGCCAGCAGAGAAATGTGCAGGTCATTTTTTTACACTGCTGCCATCGAAAGGGCAAAACAATGAATCGAACCTGGATTGCTCATTTTAGACCGCTCCAAATGATTTGTTTAATGCAGTGTATTTTTCTTTTGCGATGTTTTGATTACTCCCCCCCCGTGACTTTCATTCTGATTTGGGCACCCCCTTTCGTGCACGGATTTGAAAAGCATAAACTTTAACTGCAATATTTGTACCTGTGATTCTGTAGGTATATGAATAAACTGACATCTGTCGAAACTCGGGATATAACCCGGGAAATTTAGATATTCAACCTAACGATCGCCCTCCTGAGCTTTGTCGGCATGAATGACATAGTTGATCAAACTCTTCTTTGTTCTACGAGAACCAGCAACATTTTGTGAGACCAGATAGTCGTCTTGTTCTGTACAGACCTGCGAATTCATGGAATTTGAAAACATTCCGCATTTTAACATGCATTTTAAGAAGAAGAGTCAGAGTATCAACATTGTCGTTTCTGTGAGTCAAGCAGCAGTCGAAGCCAAAACGTTGCAGAGTGCATTCTCACTCCGTTTAATATACAGTCAGACTTGCATTGACAATGCACCATGCACACTACAAATACATCGTTCTGGTCTGGGTGGCTGTTTACCTGGGGAGAATAAATACATACAGTGAAAAAAAGATGCCGTGCTGTGTTTCCACCCGGTTTCGAACCGGGGACCTTTCGCGTGTGAGGCGAACGTGATAACCACTACACTATGGAAACATGTTGCTTAACAAACGATCCGTGTGTTGCGCTCTAAGCATACAGTGCCGATTACCCATTTTGGATCCTGCAGTGCAAGGCAGTCTTCACTTAAAGCCCAGCTGAATGTAACAATGTACATGTGAAAGTTTCCATAGTGTAGTGGTTATCACGTTCGCCTAACACGCGAAAGGTCCCCGGTTCGGAACCGGGTGGAAACATGTGCTTGTTCGTTTTTTTGTTGCGGTCTTCTCCGCTCTCTGTGAGTCCAGCAGCAGACTGCGTCAAAAAGTTGCACTGAGAATTGATTGATTTATTTTATTTTATTAATGGGTGTTTCATTCGAGAAGCAGCTGTATCAGAGTGGCGCAGCGGAAGCGTGCTGAGCCTTATAACCCAGAGGTCGACGGAGCGAAACCGTCTTCTGTTAGCCTTTTTTTTCTTCTGTTGGCAAAGTAGTTGTTTTTAAAAGATGAACTCTAGTCAAAAGATATTGTATTATTTTTGCAACTACAGTCTGAATACTAAAATTGCCTTTGAAGAGAAGTTACATAATGTGCATGATATATCTGGGAGAAAGGAAAGCAATAGAACGGAGAGTTCCCATGACCTCCATGCATGGCTGTTTTCATGATATATTCATGTGCGTAAATTGTTTGGTAGGTTAACTCCCCAACCCCAAAACAGATTTCCGTGTTTCTTTTTCGTGTGTCACCACAACTTTAATGCTACTGCAAAAAAGCCAGATATCTATTAACATGGCTGGGGAGGCAAATTGATGTTTAGCTCTTTTAGTATTTGTCTAGAAGGTTTTCTCCGTGTCGAATGCCCCGTGTTTTGTAAAATGAAAGATGACGCGTTGTTAGCGTGCGCGTTCCGAATGCCTGCCAGCTGCATAGTAATATAATTGACACAACAGGAGAAACGGCCCCTAACCTTGTAAATACACTTGTATGTTATAAAGAGTAAAAAGATCAACTCAAATGTTGTGCCCAATCAGTAGAATACAAAACCAAACCCAGAATGTCAAAGCGTCAACATTTGTTCTGTTCTTTCAACTACATGATAGCAGACTCTGTGAGACTGTCAAAAATTGCCAGCGGCGACTATATTTCAAGTCACCACGGCGGGGTATTGGTTAAAGTTTTCAACTAGCAATAATCACGCCTCGGACAAACCTCATGGGCTATGATACTGCCACTGCGCAAAGCTACAGAACTTGGGATAACTAAATGCTACCCCCTACAGCAAAGACATTTGACTTGCCGGTGGGCAAGTTACTGCGATATAATACAGTACAGTTAAATGATCCCTCAAACGTAGAGGTTTATGTTATCGACACTGCAGCCTCACAATGCAACAGAGTCCACTTTTTTATTCCGATTATATATGAACTGAAGTGTAGACCGTCATTGCTTTGGTGCACATAGGAGTGATGGGATACCAAGATGCAAATCTATCTGTCTCGCTCTCTTGCATCTAACATAAGCAAACGTTATTTATTTTTTTTATATAATGGTCACTAGTTATAAGTCTCCCCATCCTACAATGTGGGGTTTCATTTTTCAATCCTTTTATCTGACAATTACCTCCACAAGTAAATAAATGAATTCGCATACAGGGAGTTGAACCCTGGTCACCTGGGTGAAAAAACGGGAATCGTAACCACTAGATCATATGGGAAATCGCTGCTTCTTGTTTGCTACCCGAAGCCAGCAGAGAAATGTGCAGGTCATTTTTTTACACTGCTGCCATCGAAAGGGCAAAACAATGAATCGAACCTGGATTGCTCATTTTAGACCGCTCCAAATGATTTGTTTAATGCAGTGTATTTTTCTTTTGCGATGTTTTGATTACTCCCCCCGTGACTTTCATTCTGATTTGGGCACCCCCTTTCGTGCACGGATTTGAAAAGCATAAACTTTAACTGCAATATTTGTACCTGTGATTCTGTAGGTATATGAATAAACTGACATCTGTCGAAACTCGGGATATAACCCGGGAAATTTAGATATTCAACCTAACGATCGCCCTCCTGAGCTTTGTCGGCATGAATGACATAGTTGATCAAACTCTTCTTTGTTCTACGAGAACCAGCAACATTTTGTGAGACCAGATAGTCGTCTTGTTCTGTACAGACCTGCGAATTCATGGAATTTGAAAACATTCCGCATTTTAACATGCATTTTAAGAAGAAGAGTCAGAGTATCAACATTGTCGTTTCTGTGAGTCAAGCAGCAGTCGAAGCCAAAACGTTGCAGAGTGCATTCTCACTCCGTTTAATATACAGTCAGACTTGCATTGACAATGCACCATGCACACTACAAATACATCGTTCTGGTCTGGGTGGCTGTTTACCTGGGGAGAATAAATACATACAGTGAAAAAAAGATGCCGTGCTGTGTTTCCACCCGGTTTCGAACCGGGGACCTTTCGCGTGTGAGGCGAACGTGATAACCACTACACTATGGAAACATGTTGCTTAACAAACGATCCGTGTGTTGCGCTCTAAGCATACAGTGCCGATTACCCATTTTGGATCCTGCAGTGCAAGGCAGTCTTCACTTAAAGCCCAGCTGAATGTAACAATGTACATGTGAAAGTTTCCATAGTGTAGTGGTTATCACGTTCGCCTAACACGCGAAAGGTCCCCGGTTCGAAACCGGGTGGAAACATGTGCTTGTTCGTTTTTTTGTTGCGGTCTTCTCCGCTCTCTGTGAGTCCAGCAGCAGACTGCGTCAAAAAGTTGCACTGAGAATTGATTGATTTATTTTATTTTATTAATGGGTGTTTCATTCGAGAAGCAGCTGTATCAGAGTGGCGCAGCGGAAGCGTGCTGAGCCTTATAACCCAGAGGTCGACGGAGCGAAACCGTCTTCTGTTAGCCTTTTTTTTCTTCTGTTGGCAAAGTAGTTGTTTTTAAAAGATGAACTCTAGTCAAAAGATATTGTATTATTTTTGCAACTACAGTCTGAATACTAAAATTGCCTTTGAAGAGAAGTTACATAATGTGCATGATATATCTGGGAGAAAGGAAAGCAATAGAACGGAGAGTTCCCATGACCTCCATGCATGGCTGTTTTCATGATATATTCATGTGCGTAAATTGTTTGGTAGGTTAACTCCCCAACCCCAAAACAGATTTCCATGTTTCTTTTTCGTGTGTCACCACAACTTTAATGCTACTGCAAAAAAGCCAGATATCTATTAACATGGCTGGGGAGGCAAATTGATGTTTAGCTCTTTTAGTATTTGTCTAGAAGGTTTTCTCCGTGTCGAATGCCCCGTGTTTTGTAAAATGAAAGATGACGCGTTGTTAGCGTGCGCGTTCCGAATGCCTGCCAGCTGCATAGTAATATAATTGACACAACAGGAGAAACGGCCCCTAACCTTGTAAATACACTTGTATGTTATAAAGAGTAAAAAGATCAACTCAAATGTTGTGCCCAATCAGTAGAATACAAAACCAAACCCAGAATGTCAAAGCGTCAACATTTGTTCTGTTCTTTCAACTACATGATAGCAGACTCTGTGAGACTGTCAAAAATTGCCAGCGGCGACTATATTTCAAGTCACCACGGCGGGGTATTGGTTAAAGTTTTCAACTAGCAATAATCACGCCTCGGACAAACCTCATGGGCTATGATACTGCCACTGCGCAAAGCTACAGAACTTGGGATAACTAAATGCTACCCCCTACAGCAAAGACATTTGACTTGCCGGTGGGCAAGTTACTGCGATATAATACAGTACAGTTAAATGATCCCTCAAACGTAGAGGTTTATGTTATCGACACTGCAGCCTCACAATGCAACAGAGTCCACTTTTTTATTCCGATTATATATGAACTGAAGTGTAGACCGTCATTGCTTTGGTGCACATAGGAGTGATGGGATACCAAGATGCAAATCTATCTGTCTCGCTCTCTTGCATCTAACATAAGCAAACGTTATTTATTTTTTTTATATAATGGTCACTAGTTATAAGTCTCCCCATCCTACAATGTGGGGTTTCATTTTTCAATCCTTTTATCTGACAATTACCTCCACAAGTAAATAAATGAATTCGCATACAGGGAGTTGAACCCTGGTCACCTGGGTGAAAAAACGGGAATCGTAACCACTAGATCATATGGGAAATCACTGCTTCTTGTTTGCTACCCGAAGCCAGCAGAGAAATGTGCAGGTCATTTTTTTACACTGCTGCCATCGAAAGGGCAAAACAATGAATCGAACCTGGATTGCTCATTTTAGACCGCTCCAAATGATTTGTTTAATGCAGTGTATTTTTCTTTTGCGATGTTTTGATTACTCCCCCCGTGACTTTCATTCTGATTTGGGCACCCCCTTTCGTGCACGGATTTGAAAAGCATAAACTTTAACTGCAATATTTGTACCTGTGATTCTGTAGGTATATGAATAAACTGACATCTGTCGAAACTCGGGATATAACCCGGGAAATTTAGATATTCAACCTAACGATCGCCCTCCTGAGCTTTGTCGGCATGAATGACATAGTTGATCAAACTCTTCTTTGTTCTACGAGAACCAGCAACATTTTGTGAGACCAGATAGTCGTCTTGTTCTGTACAGACCTGCGAATTCATGGAATTTGAAAACATTCCGCATTTTAACATGCATTTTAAGAAGAAGAGTCAGAGTATCAACATTGTCGTTTCTGTGAGTCAAGCAGCAGTCGAAGCCAAAACGTTGCAGAGTGCATTCTCACTCCGTTTAATATACAGTCAGACTTGCATTGACAATGCACCATGCACACTACAAATACATCGTTCTGGTCTGGGTGGCTGTTTACCTGGGGAGAATAAATACATACAGTGAAAAAAAGATGCCGTGCTGTGTTTCCACCCGGTTTCGAAACGGGGACCTTTCGCGTGTGAGGCGAACGTGATAACCACTACACTATGGAAACATGTTGCTTAACAAACGATCCGTGTGTTGCGCTCTAAGCATACAGTGCCGATTACCCATTTTGGATCCTGCAGTGCAAGGCAGTCTTCACTTAAAGCCCAGCTGAATGTAACAATGTACATGTGAAAGTTTCCATAGTGTAGTGGTTATCACGTTCGCCTAACACGCGAAAGGTCCCCGGTTCGAAACCGGGTGGAAACATGTGCTTGTTCGTTTTTTTGTTGCGGTCTTCTCCGCTCTCTGTGAGTCCAGCAGCAGACTGCGTCAAAAAGTTGCACTGAGAATTGATTGATTTATTTTATTTTATTAATGGGTGTTTCATTCGAGAAGCAGCTGTATCAGAGTGGCGCAGCGGAAGCGTGCTGAGCCTTATAACCCAGAGGTCGACGGAGCGAAACCGTCTTCTGTTAGCCTTTTTTTTCTTCTGTTGGCAAAGTAGTTGTTTTTAAAAGATGAACTCTAGTCAAAAGATATTGTATTATTTTTGCAACTACAGTCTGAATACTAAAATTGCCTTTGAAGAGAAGTTACATAATGTGCATGATATATCTGGGAGAAAGGAAAGCAATAGAACGGAGAGTTCCCATGACCTCCATGCATGGCTGTTTTCATGATATATTCATGTGCGTAAATTGTTTGGTAGGTTAACTCCCCAACCCCAAAACAGATTTCCGTGTTTCTTTTTCGTGTGTCACCACAACTTTAATGCTACTGCAAAAAAGCCAGATATCTATTAACATGGCTGGGGAGGCAAATTGATGTTTAGCTCTTTTAGTATTTGTCTAGAAGGTTTTCTCCGTGTCGAATGCCCCGTGTTTTGTAAAATGAAAGATGACGCGTTGTTAGCGTGCGCGTTCCGAATGCCTGCCAGCTGCATAGTAATATAATTGACACAACAGGAGAAACGGCCCCTAACCTTGTAAATACACTTGTATGTTATAAAGAGTAAAAAGATCAACTCAAATGTTGTGCCCAATCAGTAGAATACAAAACCAAACCCAGAATGTCAAAGCGTCAACATTTGTTCTGTTCTTTCAACTACATGATAGCAGACTCTGTGAGACTGTCAAAAATTGCCAGCGGCGACTATATTTCAAGTCACCACGGCGGGGTATTGGTTAAAGTTTTCAACTAGCAATAATCACGCCTCGGACAAACCTCATGGGCTATGATACTGCCACTGCGCAAAGCTACAGAACTTGGGATAACTAAATGCTACCCCCTACAGCAAAGACATTTGACTTGCCGGTGGGCAAGTTACTGCGATATAATACAGTACAGTTAAATGATCCCTCAAACGTAGAGGTTTATGTTATCGACACTGCAGCCTCACAATGCAACAGAGTCCACTTTTTTATTCCGATTATATATGAACTGAAGTGTAGACCGTCATTGCTTTGGTGCACATAGGAGTGATGGGATACCAAGATGCAAATCTATCTGTCTCGCTCTCTTGCATCTAACATAAGCAAACGTTATTTATTTTTTTTATATAATGGTCACTAGTTATAAGTCTCCCCATCCTACAATGTGGGGTTTCATTTTTCAATCCTTTTATCTGACAATTACCTCCACAAGTAAATAAATGAATTCGCATACAGGGAGTTGAACCCTGGTCACCTGGGTGAAAAAACGGGAATCGTAACCACTAGATCATATGGGAAATCGCTGCTTCTTGTTTGCTACCCGAAGCCAGCAGAGAAATGTGCAGGTCATTTTTTTACACTGCTGCCATCGAAAGGGCAAAACAATGAATCGAACCTGGATTGCTCATTTTAGACCGCTCCAAATGATTTGTTTAATGCAGTGTATTTTTCTTTTGCGATGTTTTGATTACTCCCCCCGTGACTTTCATTCTGATTTGGGCACCCCCTTTCGTGCACGGATTTGAAAAGCATAAACTTTAACTGCAATATTTGTACCTGTGATTCTGTAGGTATATGAATAAACTGACATCTGTCGAAACTCGGGATATAACCCGGGAAATTTAGATATTCAACCTAACGATCGCCCTCCTGAGCTTTGTCGGCATGAATGACATAGTTGATCAAACTCTTCTTTGTTCTACGAGAACCAGCAACATTTTGTGAGACCAGATAGTCGTCTTGTTCTGTACAGACCTGCGAATTCATGGAATTTGAAAACATTCCGCATTTTAACATGCATTTTAAGAAGAAGAGTCAGAGTATCAACATTGTCGTTTCTGTGAGTCAAGCAGCAGTCGAAGCCAAAACGTTGCAGAGTGCATTCTCACTCCGTTTAATATACAGTCAGACTTGCATTGACAATGCACCATGCACACTACAAATACATCGTTCTGGTCTGGGTGGCTGTTTACCTGGGGAGAATAAATACATACAGTGAAAAAAAGATGCCGTGCTGTGTTTCCACCCGGTTTCGAACCGGGGACCTTTCGCGTGTGAGGCGAACGTGATAACCACTACACTATGGAAACATGTTGCTTAACAAACGATCCGTGTGTTGCGCTCTAAGCATACAGTGCCGATTACCCATTTTGGATCCTGCAGTCCAAGGCAGTCTTCACTTAAAGCCCAGCTGAATGTAACAATGTACATGTGAAAGTTTCCATAGTGTAGTGGTTATCACGTTCGCCTAACACGCGAAAGGTCCCCGGTTCGAAACCGGGTGGAAACATGTGCTTGTTCGTTTTTTTGTTGCGGTCTTCTCCGCTCTCTGTGAGTCCAGCAGCAGACTGCGTCAAAAAGTTGCACTGAGAATTGATTGATTTATTTTATTTTATTAATGGGTGTTTCATTCGAGAAGCAGCTGTATCAGAGTGGCGCAGCGGAAGCGTGCTGAGCCTTATAACCCAGAGGTCGACGGAGCGAAACCGTCTTCTGTTAGCCTTTTTTTTCTTCTGTTGGCAAAGTAGTTGTTTTTAAAAGATGAACTCTAGTCAAAAGATATTGTATTATTTTTGCAACTACAGTCTGAATACTAAAATTGCCTTTGAAGAGAAGTTACATAATGTGCATGATATATCTGGGAGAAAGGAAAGCAATAGAACGGAGAGTTCCCATGACCTCCATGCATGGCTGTTTTCATGATATATTCATGTGCGTAAATTGTTTGGTAGGTTAACTCCCCAACCCCAAAACAGATTTCCGTGTTTCTTTTTCGTGTGTCACCACAACTTTAATGCTACTGCAAAAAAGCCAGATATCTATTAACATGGCTGGGGAGGCAAATTGATGTTTAGCTCTTTTAGTATTTGTCTAGAAGGTTTTCTCCGTGTCGAATGCCCCGTGTTTTGTAAAATGAAAGATGACGCGTTGTTAGCGTGCGCGTTCCGAATGCCTGCCAGCTGCATAGTAATATAATTGACACAACAGGAGAAACGGCCCCTAACCTTGTAAATACACTTGTATGTTATAAAGAGTAAAAAGATCAACTCAAATGTTGTGCCCAATCAGTAGAATACAAAACCAAACCCAGAATGTCAAAGCGTCAACATTTGTTCTGTTCTTTCAACTACATGATAGCAGACTCTGTGAGACTGTCAAAAATTGCCAGCGGCGACTATATTTCAAGTCACCACGGCGGGGTATTGGTTAAAGTTTTCAACTAGCAATAATCACGCCTCGGACAAACCTCATGGGCTATGATACTGCCACTGCGCAAAGCTACAGAACTTGGGATAACTAAATGCTACCCCCTACAGCAAAGACATTTGACTTGCCGGTGGGCAAGTTACTGCGATATAATACAGTACAGTTAAATGATCCCTCAAACGTAGAGGTTTATGTTATCGACACTGCAGCCTCACAATGCAACAGAGTCCACTTTTTTATTCCGATTATATATGAACTGAAGTGTAGACCGTCATTGCTTTGGTGCACATAGGAGTGATGGGATACCAAGATGCAAATCTATCTGTCTCGCTCTCTTGCATCTAACATAAGCAAACGTTATTTATTTTTTTTATATAATGGTCACTAGTTATAAGTCTCCCCATCCTACAATGTGGGGTTTCATTTTTCAATCCTTTTATCTGACAATTACCTCCACAAGTAAATAAATGAATTCGCATACAGGGAGTTGAACCCTGGTCACCTGGGTGAAAAAACGGGAATCGTAACCACTAGATCATATGGGAAATCGCTGCTTCTTGTTTGCTACCCGAAGCCAGCAGAGAAATGTGCAGGTCATTTTTTTACACTGCTGCCATCGAAAGGGCAAAACAATGAATCGAACCTGGATTGCTCATTTTAGACCGCTCCAAATGATTTGTTTAATGCAGTGTATTTTTCTTTTGCGATGTTTTGATTACTCCCCCCGTGACTTTCATTCTGATTTGGGCACCCCCTTTCGTGCACGGATTTGAAAAGCATAAACTTTAACTGCAATATTTGTACCTGTGATTCTGTAGGTATATGAATAAACTGACATCTGTCGAAACTCGGGATATAACCCGGGAAATTTAGATATTCAACCTAACGATCGCCCTCCTGAGCTTTGTCGGCATGAATGACATAGTTGATCAAACTCTTCTTTGTTCTACGAGAACCAGCAACATTTTGTGAGACCAGATAGTCGTCTTGTTCTGTACAGACCTGCGAATTCATGGAATTTGAAAACATTCCGCATTTTAACATGCATTTTAAGAAGAAGAGTCAGAGTATCAACATTGTCGTTTCTGTGAGTCAAGCAGCAGTCGAAGCCAAAACGTTGCAGAGTGCATTCTCACTCCGTTTAATATACAGTCAGACTTGCATTGACAATGCACCATGCACACTACAAATACATCGTTCTGGTCTGGGTGGCTGTTTACCTGGGGAGAATAAATACATACAGTGAAAAAAAGATGCCGTGCTGTGTTTCCACCCGGTTTCGAACCGGGGACCTTTCGCGTGTGAGGCGAACGTGATAACCACTACACTATGGAAACATGTTGCTTAACAAACGATCCGTGTGTTGCGCTCTAAGCATACAGTGCCGATTACCCATTTTGGATCCTGCAGTGCAAGGCAGTCTTCACTTAAAGCCCAGCTGAATGTAACAATGTACATGTGAAAGTTTCCATAGTGTAGTGGTTATCACGTTCGCCTAACACGCGAAAGGTCCCCGGTTCGGAACCGGGTGGAAACATGTGCTTGTTCGTTTTTTTGTTGCGGTCTTCTCCGCTCTCTGTGAGTCCAGCAGCAGACTGCGTCAAAAAGTTGCACTGAGAATTGATTGATTTATTTTATTTTATTAATGGGTGTTTCATTCGAGAAGCAGCTGTATCAGAGTGGCGCAGCGGAAGCGTGCTGAGCCTTATAACCCAGAGGTCGACGGAGCGAAACCGTCTTCTGTTAGCCTTTTTTTTCTTCTGTTGGCAAAGTAGTTGTTTTTAAAAGATGAACTCTAGTCAAAAGATATTGTATTATTTTTGCAACTACAGTCTGAATACTAAAATTGCCTTTGAAGAGAAGTTACATAATGTGCATGATATATCTGGGAGAAAGGAAAGCAATAGAACGGAGAGTTCCCATGACCTCCATGCATGGCTGTTTTCATGATATATTCATGTGCGTAAATTGTTTGGTAGGTTAACTCCCCAACCCCAAAACAGATTTCCGTGTTTCTTTTTCGTGTGTCACCACAACTTTAATGCTACTGCAAAAAAGCCAGATATCTATTAACATGGCTGGGGAGGCAAATTGATGTTTAGCTCTTTTAGTATTTGTCTAGAAGGTTTTCTCCGTGTCGAATGCCCCGTGTTTTGTAAAATGAAAGATGACGCGTTGTTAGCGTGCGCGTTCCGAATGCCTGCCAGCTGCATAGTAATATAATTGACACAACAGGAGAAACGGCCCCTAACCTTGTAAATACACTTGTATGTTATAAAGAGTAAAAAGATCAACTCAAATGTTGTGCCCAATCAGTAGAATACAAAACCAAACCCAGAATGTCAAAGCGTCAACATTTGTTCTGTTCTTTCAACTACATGATAGCAGACTCTGTGAGACTGTCAAAAATTGCCAGCGGCGACTATATTTCAAGTCACCACGGCGGGGTATTGGTTAAAGTTTTCAACTAGCAATAATCACGCCTCGGACAAACCTCATGGGCTATGATACTGCCACTGCGCAAAGCTACAGAACTTGGGATAACTAAATGCTACCCCCTACAGCAAAGACATTTGACTTGCCGGTGGGCAAGTTACTGCGATATAATACAGTACAGTTAAATGATCCCTCAAACGTAGAGGTTTATGTTATCGACACTGCAGCCTCACAATGCAACAGAGTCCACTTTTTTATTCCGATTATATATGAACTGAAGTGTAGACCGTCATTGCTTTGGTGCACATAGGAGTGATGGGATACCAAGATGCAAATCTATCTGTCTCGCTCTCTTGCATCTAACATAAGCAAACGTTATTTATTTTTTTTATATAATGGTCACTAGTTATAAGTCTCCCCATCCTACAATGTGGGGTTTCATTTTTCAATCCTTTTATCTGACAATTACCTCCACAAGTAAATAAATGAATTCGCATACAGGGAGTTGAACCCTGGTCACCTGGGTGAAAAAACGGGAATCGTAACCACTAGATCATATGGGAAATCGCTGCTTCTTGTTTGCTACCCGAAGCCAGCAGAGAAATGTGCAGGTCATTTTTTTACACTGCTGCCATCGAAAGGGCAAAACAATGAATCGAACCTGGATTGCTCATTTTAGACCGCTCCAAATGATTTGTTTAATGCAGTGTATTTTTCTTTTGCGATGTTTTGATTACTCCCCCCGTGACTTTCATTCTGATTTGGGCACCCCCTTTCGTGCACGGATTTGAAAAGCATAAACTTTAACTGCAATATTTGTACCTGTGATTCTGTAGGTATATGAATAAACTGACATCTGTCGAAACTCGGGATATAACCCGGGAAATTTAGATATTCAACCTAACGATCGCCCTCCTGAGCTTTGTCGGCATGAATGACATAGTTGATCAAACTCTTCTTTGTTCTACGAGAACCAGCAACATTTTGTGAGACCAGATAGTCGTCTTGTTCTGTACAGACCTGCGAATTCATGGAATTTGAAAACATTCCGCATTTTAACATGCATTTTAAGAAGAAGAGTCAGAGTATCAACATTGTCGTTTCTGTGAGTCAAGCAGCAGTCGAAGCCAAAACGTTGCAGAGTGCATTCTCACTCCGTTTAATATACAGTCAGACTTGCATTGACAATGCACCATGCACACTACAAATACATCGTTCTGGTCTGGGTGGCTGTTTACCTGGGGAGAATGAATACATACAGTGAAAAAAAGATGCCGTGCTGTGTTTCCACCCGGTTTCGAACCGGGGACCTTTCGCGTGTGAGGCGAACGTGATAACCACTACACTATGGAAACATGTTGCTTAACAAACGATCCGTGTGTTGCGCTCTAAGCATACAGTGCCGATTACCCATTTTGGATCCTGCAGTGCAAGGCAGTCTTCACTTAAAGCCCAGCTGAATGTAACAATGTACATGTGAAAGTTTCCATAGTGTAGTGGTTATCACGTTCGCCTAACACGCGAAAGGTCCCCGGTTCGGAACCGGGTGGAAACATGTGCTTGTTCGTTTTTTTGTTGCGGTCTTCTCCGCTCTCTGTGAGTCCAGCAGCAGACTGCGTCAAAAAGTTGCACTGAGAATTGATTGATTTATTTTATTTTATTAATGGGTGTTTCATTCGAGAAGCAGCTGTATCAGAGTGGCGCAGCGGAAGCGTGCTGAGCCTTATAACCCAGAGGTCGACGGAGCGAAACCGTCTTCTGTTAGCCTTTTTTTTCTTCTGTTGGCAAAGTAGTTGTTTTTAAAAGATGAACTCTAGTCAAAAGATATTGTATTATTTTTGCAACTACAGTCTGAATACTAAAATTGCCTTTGAAGAGAAGTTACATAATGTGCATGATATATCTGGGAGAAAGGAAAGCAATAGAACGGAGAGTTCCCATGACCTCCATGCATGGCTGTTTTCATGATATATTCATGTGCGTAAATTGTTTGGTAGGTTAACTCCCCAACCCCAAAACAGATTTCCGTGTTTCTTTTTCGTGTGTCACCACAACTTTAATGCTACTGCAAAAAAGCCAGATATCTATTAACATGGCTGGGGAGGCAAATTGATGTTTAGCTCTTTTAGTATTTGTCTAGAAGGTTTTCTCCGTGTCGAATGCCCCGTGTTTTGTAAAATGAAAGATGACGCGTTGTTAGCGTGCGCGTTCCGAATGCCTGCCAGCTGCATAGTAATATAATTGACACAACAGGAGAAACGGCCCCTAACCTTGTAAATACACTTGTATGTTATAAAGAGTAAAAAGATCAACTCAAATGTTGTGCCCAATCAGTAGAATACAAAACCAAACCCAGAATGTCAAAGCGTCAACATTTGTTCTGTTCTTTCAACTACATGATAGCAGACTCTGTGAGACTGTCAAAAATTGCCAGCGGCGACTATATTTCAAGTCACCACGGCGGGGTATTGGTTAAAGTTTTCAACTAGCAATAATCACGCCTCGGACAAACCTCATGGGCTATGATACTGCCACTGCGCAAAGCTACAGAACTTGGGATAACTAAATGCTACCCCCTACAGCAAAGACATTTGACTTGCCGGTGGGCAAGTTACTGCGATATAATACAGTACAGTTAAATGATCCCTCAAACGTAGAGGTTTATGTTATCGACACTGCAGCCTCACAATGCAACAGAGTCCACTTTTTTATTCCGATTATATATGAACTGAAGTGTAGACCGTCATTGCTTTGGTGCACATAGGAGTGATGGGATACCAAGATGCAAATCTATCTGTCTCGCTCTCTTGCATCTAACATAAGCAAACGTTATTTATTTTTTTTATATAATGGTCACTAGTTATAAGTCTCCCCATCCTACAATGTGGGGTTTCATTTTTCAATCCTTTTATCTGACAATTACCTCCACAAGTAAATAAATGAATTCGCATACAGGGAGTTGAACCCTGGTCACCTGGGTGAAAAAACGGGAATCGTAACCACTAGATCATATGGGAAATCGCTGCTTCTTGTTTGCTACCCGAAGCCAGCAGAGAAATGTGCAGGTCATTTTTTTACACTGCTGCCATCGAAAGGGCAAAACAATGAATCGAACCTGGATTGCTCATTTTAGACCGCTCCAAATGATTTGTTTAATGCAGTGTATTTTTCTTTTGCGATGTTTTGATTACTCCCCCCGTGACTTTCATTCTGATTTGGGCACCCCCTTTCGTGCACGGATTTGAAAAGCATAAACTTTAACTGCAATATTTGTACCTGTGATTCTGTAGGTATATGAATAAACTGACATCTGTCGAAACTCGGGATATAACCCGGGAAATTTAGATATTCAACCTAACGATCGCCCTCCTGAGCTTTGTCGGCATGAATGACATAGTTGATCAAACTCTTCTTTGTTCTACGAGAACCAGCAACATTTTGTGAGACCAGATAGTCGTCTTGTTCTGTACAGACCTGCGAATTCATGGAATTTGAAAACATTCCGCATTTTAACATGCATTTTAAGAAGAAGAGTCAGAGTATCAACATTGTCGTTTCTGTGAGTCAAGCAGCAGTCGAAGCCAAAACGTTGCAGAGTGCATTCTCACTCCGTTTAATATACAGTCAGACTTGCATTGACAATGCACCATGCACACTACAAATACATCGTTCTGGTCTGGGTGGCTGTTTACCTGGGGAGAATAAATACATACAGTGAAAAAAAGATGCCGTGCTGTGTTTCCACCCGGTTTCGAACCGGGGACCTTTCGCGTGTGAGGCGAACGTGATAACCACTACACTATGGAAACATGTTGCTTAACAAACGATCCGTGTGTTGCGCTCTAAGCATACAGTGCCGATTACCCATTTTGGATCCTGCAGTGCAAGGCAGTCTTCACTTAAAGCCCAGCTGAATGTAACAATGTACATGTGAAAGTTTCCATAGTGTAGTGGTTATCACGTTCGCCTAACACGCGAAAGGTCCCCGGTTCGGAACCGGGTGGAAACATGTGCTTGTTCGTTTTTTTGTTGCGGTCTTCTCCGCTCTCTGTGAGTCCAGCAGCAGACTGCGTCAAAAAGTTGCACTGAGAATTGATTGATTTATTTTATTTTATTAATGGGTGTTTCATTCGAGAAGCAGCTGTATCAGAGTGGCGCAGCGGAAGCGTGCTGAGCCTTATAACCCAGAGGTCGACGGAGCGAAACCGTCTTCTGTTAGCCTTTTTTTTCTTCTGTTGGCAAAGTAGTTGTTTTTAAAAGATGAACTCTAGTCAAAAGATATTGTATTATTTTTGCAACTACAGTCTGAATACTAAAATTGCCTTTGAAGAGAAGTTACATAATGTGCATGATATATCTGGGAGAAAGGAAAGCAATAGAACGGAGAGTTCCCATGACCTCCATGCATGGCTGTTTTCATGATATATTCATGTGCGTAAATTGTTTGGTAGGTTAACTCCCCAACCCCAAAACAGATTTCCGTGTTTCTTTTTCGTGTGTCACCACAACTTTAATGCTACTGCAAAAAAGCCAGATATCTATTAACATGGCTGGGGAGGCAAATTGATGTTTAGCTCTTTTAGTATTTGTCTAGAAGGTTTTCTCCGTGTCGAATGCCCCGTGTTTTGTAAAATGAAAGATGACGCGTTGTTAGCGTGCGCGTTCCGAATGCCTGCCAGCTGCATAGTAATATAATTGACACAACAGGAGAAACGGCCCCTAACCTTGTAAATACACGTGTATGTTATAAAGAGTAAAAAGATCAACTCAAATGTTGTGCCCAATCAGTAGAATACAAAACCAAACCCAGAATGTCAAAGCGTCAACATTTGTTCTGTTCTTTCAACTACATGATAGCAGACTCTGTGAGACTGTCAAAAATTGCCAGCGGCGACTATATTTCAAGTCACCACGGCGGGGTATTGGTTAAAGTTTTCAACTAGCAATAATCACGCCTCGGACAAACCTCATGGGCTATGATACCCATACGGAAGAAAAATATATGTTTAATATATTATTTAAAATATATTGAATGACAAAATAATATATTCAAATGTTAAGTGGATAATATATGTAAAAAAATATTAAATACATTTTTCATATATAGAAATTGGCCGGATTTCATATATGTAACAATACAATAACAATATATGAAAAATATGTAGTTTAATTATAGTTTTCATACTTTTATAATATATTAATCACATATGAAACATACATTTAAAATGTATGTATTATATAGTATGAATAAATGGTATATTGCATGTTTTCATACTTTTACAATATATTTATAATATATTAACCACATATGAACCATACATTTAAAATGTATTTATTATATAGTATGAATACATGGTATCATGTCAAAAATATATGTTTAATACATGTTATTATATATATACACACATTAATAACATATATAGAATTATATATTTCAATAAATGTATGATATCATAATTAAAATGTTGTGTTGGTAATGTATTTACTCATATATGGAAAAATGTGAATTTACATATGTAAACGTGTGATGCAGGAAAAGAGTAATACAAATGGATCACTTCACATGCAATAACAGTTTGCAAAGTTTTGTGGACTGCTACAGTAGTACGATAAATAAAATGCACCCATTTTATAAATTTATAAAACTTTATTGAACAGTTATCAGTTTGAGCCCTCATCTGAGCGACTGCAAAATCTTGTTTACAATCTTGTTATAAACAGAGTTGGAGTTTCACTGAATTACTTAAAAAAAAAAAAAAACATTACTTTCATCCCCTAATATTTCTCGGATATACACATGTACATTATCACTATAGATACAATAACACTACTGTAAATTAACACTATTTCTTACGGCAAGCCGAATCATCATTTAGAGATACCTTCAAATATTTGAAGGTATCTCTAACTGGCAGTTTGGCCCTGTAGCTCGCCAAACAGACATATTGAAATATTTGAAGATATCTTAAAATAATTGAAAACCGTAGGAAACCATGGTAAAAGTAAGGTAAATCAATGGTAAAAGTGCAAAAACATTACAATAAAGTCAACAGGGAAAACTTCAATAAGGGATGTTTCATTTGTTTTCGAAATTAAACATCTAAATAAAATACAGGGGAAACCTAAAACAGAACTAGAACTACCACACAGTTTATGACTTCTAAGCCCAGTACCAGTATCAGTTAGTATCATTAAAGCCTTGTGTATTTTTGTGTGCGTTTTTCTTTATTGCATACCTAAGTTCAGCTATTTTCCCATTAATTACAGAACCAATCTGTGATTTGGTGGCAAGTGGAAATTTCATCAGAGTTGCAGCTGAAAATGAAAAGAAAGTTTTTAAAAAATACATACTTGAGATAACATTCAAAAGCACTATATGAATCACCATTTTTTGCAAGTTAAAAAAAAAAAAACAATTGTACACTCTTACTACTGACCAGCTCAGTTTGTTTCGATGTTTGAATGCTAAGAAACCCATTTTTATTGAGAACTAAATGCAATTCTTTAGTGTTTACCTATCCATATTCAATTGTCAACCAGTACAGTAGTGAGTGCAGGACAAAGCCTGTTCATAGCACCATACATTTATTTATAGACGGTCGTGGATTCAATCTCAGGTGGGGGACCCTTCTGTTGTACCTTTGAACAAGGTGCTATACCTAGATTGCTACAGTAATTATAGTATATATATTATATATATATATATATATATATATATATATATATATATATATATATATGGGTAATTGCATGTAAAAATAATGTGATATAATTGTAACAATTGTAAGTTGCCCTGGATAAGGATGTCTGCTAAGAAATACATACATAATAACAAACATATTGAATTCAAAACTATTTTTAAGTGAAAATAGGCTCTATGGAAGAAAAATTATGGACATCTACAAAAAGAAGGTTTAAAAGCATTTAATTAATAACTCTTAAAAACACTCACCGTATATGGCATTCACTTTGTTGGGATCCAAGGCCTCTCTTCTTTCCCCATGTTTCTGTCGTTTGCCACTTCCACCACGTAAATTACTTTTTACTAAAGTTTCAATGTCAAACACAGAGAGCATAGCATTTCTCACAAATGAAGTGTAGGAAGTAGCCTTATTTGTTATTGTCCAAGCCAGCTGGTCTATATACACTCCACTTCCTGGATGAATTTCCACCTGTTTAAAGAAGAAATAAGTTTTATTTTTATAACAAATAAACCAAGAAAAAAACAAATATGTGGCATTTTCTCAAAACCAGGATTCGGGCAATCCTCTAGCTTGTTCTTGATTCTAGGAAATTGTGTCCTTGCAAATATCATGACTTTATAAGCCTTGATTTAAAATTAATGCTATCTATGGCTCCTTTAAAAGTCTGTGCTTGTCAATAAGGTAAAATACACCACTGAGAATTGACCTTGAAGAGTCTGGTTTTGGGTGAGCATGTATGACCTCTACAGCATCAAGAACCCAGTTACAATAAAGCCGCTTTCACACTGTCACTGACACGGTGTCAAGCGGGTCGGCCGAGAGGTTTCAGACTGCAGTTTATCGACCCGGGTCAGGAGCGGCAACAACGCAATGTGCAGACTAAAAAAAAAAACGTCATTTCGCCTCGCTCGACCCGGACCTCCTGAAGTGGGTCGCCTCCTACCCGGGTAAGTGCTTTCACACTAGCAAAAAAATTACCCGGGTCACCAATAAGCGTGTCATGACCCGGGTCGGAGTGCCAGTGTCAAAAGGGCTTAAGCCTATGATGCAGTCCTCACAAACGCAATAATGATCTACTTGTCTGTTGTGGATGACATGTACAAGCCAAAACAAAAAGTCATTAATTGTTAAAGAAATGCAGAAGTGTCATGGTAAAGTATAATAAAACTAATTAAATTACTGCTCTACAAATTCATATTAAGTTTTCAATTAAATTGGGTTAAATTTGCAAGCTATAAAAAGGATAATGATTCACTGACATATATAAAAGACTGGTTACCACTGCCTGTAATACAACACACTGTTACCTTGTCAAGTTGTCTTCCATTTCCTTGTGATTGAGGAATTGAGGATATGGACACAGTTGATCCTGCAGACGACGCAGCATACCGTGGACTTCCACAAAGACAATTTGCCTCACTGTCAATAGAGTGGTCAGTAGGACCAGAGTTGTCCCTCTTTCCTAGCTCCTCAATTTTGTCCAATATCACAGGGATAGCTGCAATTATACAATATTCGGCTTTATGAAAACCTTTGCAATTCTGTTCTACTTCGTCTTTTCTTTTTCAAAATTTGGAAATCGGCAAGCTTTTTTTATACCCCCCCCAATTAGAAATCACCAATTGTATGGACTAATCAAGTAAAGGCAGGTTCACAACGCAGTTGATGTTGATACCAATACCATTGTCTTAACCCATAGGGGCAGCGCCCTAATCAATCATCAATTAATTAATTAATCTCATTATTATTATTATTATTATTATTATTATTTATTTCTTAGCAGACGCCCTTATCCAGGGCGACTTACAATCGTAAGCAAAAACATTTCAAGCGTTACAATACAAGTAATCCAGTTTTACGTATGGTTCCAGAATAAACAGGAGTTTGTTTTTTTCCACAAATATGTGCATTTCTTAACTTATTTATTAGTCTTTATTAATATAATGCTCCTGACGCTATACTATATTTATTCTGCTTGAAACAATAATGCTTACCTCCAACTACCATTTCCTTGAGCTTCTTATTCTCCTGTTCTAGTTCTTGAATTTTACTTTTAAGTTGTTGTACCTCTCCATCCTCTTTATTAGTTTGCGGTTTCTTAGTCAGCTGATTCAGAATTTCAGTAGACCTTTGTTGCTTTGCAGATGCTTTAGTCTTTGAGTTCTAAATAAACAAACCAAAAACTTTTTTTTTTACTGCTGTCTAAAATAACTTTGCGGAACTCAATAATACTGTACCATCAACAGCGTCCACTTGTAGCCTTCTGTGACAGATACTGCTTCCTACCTAGGGCCTAATCGCAAATTAAAACCCAGTATTAATGGCAGATTCCCTCAGGCGTAGAAGACTGTAACCTTGTGACAAACAAAAAAAGATACCATCAGCACCAGATTTGTAACTTATGATTAGTGGGTCAAAGTTTTTATTTGGTCCTTGCATCACACCTTAAAATAAATGTAGTATGTTGTTCAGTCTTAAAATTTAACAGAAATGTTAAATAGCAATGTTTACCTGGCACACTTGAGTGTCTGGTGTCACTGCTGGATTCATCAGCATATCTGCTACTTTGAAATTTCTTTCTTTTCAAAGCTGGAGTCTCTTCTGCTCTTGTCATTACATCACGCATTTGAACAAGTTCCAACTGTCTTTCTTAAAAATGAAACAGAAAGGATCATAATTAATCAACAAGTTGTTTTCTTGTATTTCAAAAGTATTACATGTTAAAGTAACTAGGAAGATATTGGTTGTTTAAAATTTAACATGACTTAATGAAAAAATAATAATAACTTTACTACATTTATAATTATGTAGTGTGCTTATTTTTTTCTAATTACTTCCAAATGAGTAATTTATACAGAGAATCTAACACAGCAGTCACCTAAAATTCGGGATGCAGTACTACTACTAGGCCATAGCTATTGTTGCTGGCATTTCTTGACTTCATGTGATACAGTAATTAACTTTTTTTTTCAACCTACGATTAAAATATGTATTTCCATTTTTTACTACTTACAAAGATCGTAATTGCTAATGCATCTCTATATCTCAAAGTTGTGGTAAATATGGTATACTAACCTCCCACTTTCTCCACTTCACAATCGAAAGCTTGCCATCCTTCACGTGGTCGTTTACTCCCTCTTCTCCACTCTGCGACATAATGGCGCTCATCTTCGTTGCCTTCTTCTTCAAAATCCTCTATATTAAATCCTTTAATCCACTCAGTAGGAATTACACTCAATTTACCGTCATCGTCGCCATTTACCCACTTTACTAGTGCGAACATGCTTGCTCCGTCTCTCTGTACTTGCACCTTCCCAACTGAAAGTCAGCACGAAACGTGTGATGATTTCACTTCCTGTCGGCCAAAAAATACGACGTCCAGATAAATACAAATAAATCGAATAAAAAAGAAATATGAAAACCCCGATTCCTTTTATGTTTCTAATTAATAATTTGGCTAGATACATATATATTATTTTGTTTCCTTTAGTGTTTTGAAAGCGAATTTGTCAGACAACGGAACTGAAAGTAGGAGGAGCTGTGTGCGACGTCAAACACAGCAGCCATAACGCACATGAGCTGCTGTAGTGTTAACATAATGTCTTTCCCATTGTTGGCTGCTTGTGATTTAAGTAATCCATGCAATGTACTTTTACACAGTTTTTTAGGCTGGCACGTGGGCTGTAAATTATGAGTGATTATAATAAAAACGACATCACCACAGCACAGCGTGGCTACAAACGCTACCTGGCTGACCAAATGGCTGTTCCAGGAAGAACACTTAGACGATGGAAAAGGATAAGGCAAGTAGCTTCACTAGTGTTTAATTTATTAAAGCTGTTCAGTCATAATACGATAGTATATATTCTAAACCTTTATTTTTATTTTATAGGAACAAGGAACAATCAAGTCAAGCAGAAACAACGTTGAGTAAAGTATTTCAACCTAGGCTGTACATAATATTATTATTATTATTATTATTATTATTTATTTCTTAGCAGACGCCCTTATCCAGGGCGACTTACAATTGTTACAAGATATCACATTATACATTATACAGATTACATTATTTTTACATACAATTACCCATTTATACAGTTGGGTTTTTTTTTTTTTTTTTTTACTGGAGCAATCTAGGTAAAGTACCTTGAGTCAAGGATACAACACAACAGCAGTGTCCCCTACTGGGGATTGAACCCACAACCCTCCGGTCAAGAGTCCAGAGCCCTAACCACTACTCCAGGCACAGTTAAAACCTGTTAAAATGATAGTAAAAGAAGTGAAATAACGAGATCTACTATTTGTTTTGTAGAATAAATAGAAAGCGCTACAAATGATTTAGGATTAATTCTGAAGGAAGTAGTTAATTTTCAAACGGCCGTGTTTGGTAGTTGATTGTACATTACTGTGTGGCTTATTCTGTGTATAATATTTTTTGTACTTTGTTAAATGCAATTGATTTACTGTTTATGTGTGGGTGTGCGTCTGTAGGGTTCTTTAACACATGACGAGATTCGTACTGTAAGCAACACTGAAGATGATGACAGTCTAGAAACTGATGAAGACGTTGATGTACCAGAATCCAGTAATCGAACGGGAACGGGAACCTGAAATAACCCCAAGTGAACAGGAGAATGCAGATCTTGAGTCAATTACATGGTAAAGTACTAGTAATTTTTGTTATTATGTGCTAATGTAGTATAATGTGTAATGCTATATAAAGTAATATATCTAATAGAAACTTTTTTTTTTAATTTAAATTTGACCTTTTTGCTGTTTCTGTTAAAATAAATGTGACCATTTAAAGCTATAAACGTCTGTATACAGGCACAAATGCAGGAATATGTTAATCTAATAGTTGCTCATGAATTGTAATAATTTATCTGTTCAATAATATCATGTTTATTTTAGAGCTTTTACAAAACACTAAATAGAAACAATATAATTGCAGTACATGTATATTTGTAATACTATAAATGTAGATTTAATTATAGCCTTACCAAACGTTTAATTGTTAAAATACATAAATATGTTCATGAAAAAATAGGAATCAATCATGATAGCTTTGAAAATGAGTGTGATGGTGCTATGATATGAGACGAGTATGATGGCATAGTGTAATTTTCCCATTGCTTGGGGAGAGCCACAAACTGTATAGGATGTAAATGTGCATATTTTTCAATTACAGGAACAGGACATTGAGAATCCTGGCAGTGAACCTTTTCATTCTCTTGATGAATCTACACAAGAAAAGTACCTGCAAGAGGTTTGTGTATATTATTGTGTCTTACCCTATAGTACCCACTACATAGTGTGTTTTAAATCAGCATTCTTTTTAGTGGCAATGAAGGACACTTTCCTCTTTCTTCAAAAGAAAAGGATCATAGAAAGTTGGCTAAGGGTAAATTTGTTTTGGGTGTAATGTAGATTTAAAGATGTGGACTTGTATAAAAACACTGTACTGTAATCTCATTATAATAATGTAGCCTTACAGAACTGCACACAAATCCAAGATTGTAATGTGACTTTTTGTATTTCAGTACTGTGGATATAATTATGGGATGAATATGTGCATGATATAAAATACATTTCCTAAAATATATAATAAATAATAACACTTTCCCTGTTTCAGGATGACAAAGTGTATTCGTCTCAACAACAGAATGGCCTGCTGCTCATGGCTTTGAAAATGAAGCACAAGCTTACCAAGGAAGCAGTCTCTGACATGCTGGACATTATTAATCTATTGGCTGGTAAAGACACTGTACCACAATCTTGGTACCACTTAGAAAAACCATTTGAAGGTTTAAAATATTTTGTAGAAATACATCATGTTTGCAATTTCTGTGAATCTTACTTAGGTAAAGAAACGCACTTACTGTGAGAAAGAATGGATAGAGCAAAGGAGTCTGAAAGAAGGAAACTTTTTCTTTCATTTGCCTTTACATGCACAGATCAAAGCATTTTTAGAGGACCCTGAATTGTCACAAAAGGTAGTAAGAAATAGACATGGCTTCCAGTCACAGACATTCTGTGACATAACATTGTTTATGCCAGCTGGTACACAGATAGTGACCAGGCATCCTGCATTCCTTTTGCTATGAAAATGTTCTTTCAGATCTTACACTGTATAGATAGGAACTCCCGTTCTCTCACCACGGCTAACTTGGTTCGAGGAACTACCGTTCCTTTCGATTTATGAAAAACGCCACAGGTACAATTGTAATAATGTTGTATATAAAAGGCAGTTGTTAAAATTCTTGTTAAATTTTAGCCTCTGCTTATACATGTTTCAAACTACCATGTGTTTTTTCTGTGCAATGTATTTGACCTACAAATGTACAATAAACAGTAAGAAAGTCAAATGTTTTTCATGTTGTTTTTTTAAAGCTATTATTTGCTTTTTTATTTTAATTTTTAAGTGATATGCAGTTAAAATTCTAGCTCTGGCCCACATGCAGTATAGTATGTAGTATTTAACTGGCTACTAAGGTTTTTTAATTATTACTTTGTAATGTATAATGAAAATCCCATATTGCTTGGAAGATGCCATCACTACATAAGTTATTTTGAAGATGTGATTTACATCAGACTTTAATCACAAAAGAACTTGACCAAACTCTTTGTTTCAGGGTGAGGTACAGTATTCCACTGAGAATTTTTAGAATTGATGTATTACACAGTACAACATGCATGTTGTTTCTCATACCCAGCATAACCAGTCAGCACAAAAGCATGCATACAAATCAATGTATTTGACCATATATTTTGTAAAAGGTATTTTGTCATATATGATGAATGCGTATGACAAATATATGGACATTAAAGCAATATATTTAAAATATATGAACCAGTACTTCAATATACATTTCCATGTATTATAAATATATGGTTCTTCCGTATGGGTACTGCCACTGCGCAAAGCTACAGAACTTGGGATAACTAAATGCTACCCCCTACAGCAAAGACATTTGACTTGCCGGTGGGCAAGTTACTGCGATATAATACAGTACAGTTAAATGATCCCTCAAACGTAGAGGTTTATGTTATCGACACTGCAGCCTCACAATGCAACAGAGTCCACTTTTTTATTCCGATTATATATGAACTGAAGTGTAGACCGTCATTGCTTTGGTGCACATAGGAGTGATGGGATACCAAGATGCAAATCTATCTGTCTCGCTCTCTTGCATCTAACATAAGCAAACGTTATTTATTTTTTTTATATAATGGTCACTAGTTATAAGTCTCCCCATCCTACAATGTGGGGTTTCATTTTTCAATCCTTTTATCTGACAATTACCTCCACAAGTAAATAAATGAATTCGCATACAGGGAGTTGAACCCTGGTCACCTGGGTGAAAAAACGGGAATCGTAACCACTAGATCATATGGGAAATCGCTGCTTCTTGTTTGCTACCCGAAGCCAGCAGAGAAATGTGCAGGTCATTTTTTTACACTGCTGCCATCGAAAGGGCAAAACAATGAATCGAACCTGGATTGCTCATTTTAGACCGCTCCAAATGATTTGTTTAATGCAGTGTATTTTTCTTTTGCGATGTTTTGATTACTCCCCCCGTGACTTTCATTCTGATTTGGGCACCCCCTTTCGTGCACGGATTTGAAAAGCATAAACTTTAACTGCAATATTTGTACCTGTGATTCTGTAGGTATATGAATAAACTGACATCTGTCGAAACTCGGGATATAACCCGGGAAATTTAGATATTCAACCTAACGATCGCCCTCCTGAGCTTTGTCGGCATGAATGACATAGTTGATCAAACTCTTCTTTGTTCTACGAGAACCAGCAACATTTTGTGAGACCAGATAGTCGTCTTGTTCTGTACAGACCTGCGAATTCATGGAATTTGAAAACATTCCGCATTTTAACATGCATTTTAAGAAGAAGAGTCAGAGTATCAACATTGTCGTTTCTGTGAGTCAAGCAGCAGTCGAAGCCAAAACGTTGCAGAGTGCATTCTCACTCCGTTTAATATACAGTCAGACTTGCATTGACAATGCACCATGCACACTACAAATACATCGTTCTGGTCTGGGTGGCTGTTTACCTGGGGAGAATGAATACATACAGTGAAAAAAAGATGCCGTGCTGTGTTTCCACCCGGTTTCGAACCGGGGACCTTTCGCGTGTGAGGCGAACGTGATAACCACTACACTATGGAAACATGTTGCTTAACAAACGATCCGTGTGTTGCGCTCTAAGCATACAGTGCCGATTACCCATTTTGGATCCTGCAGTGCAAGGCAGTCTTCACTTAAAGCCCAGCTGAATGTAACAATGTACATGTGAAAGTTTCCATAGTGTAGTGGTTATCACGTTCGCCTAACACGCGAAAGGTCCCCGGTTCGGAACCGGGTGGAAACATGTGCTTGTTCGTTTTTTTGTTGCGGTCTTCTCCGCTCTCTGTGAGTCCAGCAGCAGACTGCGTCAAAAAGTTGCACTGAGAATTGATTGATTTATTTTATTTTATTAATGGGTGTTTCATTCGAGAAGCAGCTGTATCAGAGTGGCGCAGCGGAAGCGTGCTGAGCCTTATAACCCAGAGGTCGACGGAGCGAAACCGTCTTCTGTTAGCCTTTTTTTTCTTCTGTTGGCAAAGTAGTTGTTTTTAAAAGATGAACTCTAGTCAAAAGATATTGTATTATTTTTGCAACTACAGTCTGAATACTAAAATTGCCTTTGAAGAGAAGTTACATAATGTGCATGATATATCTGGGAGAAAGGAAAGCAATAGAACGGAGAGTTCCCATGACCTCCATGCATGGCTGTTTTCATGATATATTCATGTGCGTAAATTGTTTGGTAGGTTAACTCCCCAACCCCAAAACAGATTTCCGTGTTTCTTTTTCGTGTGTCACCACAACTTTAATGCTACTGCAAAAAAGCCAGATATCTATTAACATGGCTGGGGAGGCAAATTGATGTTTAGCTCTTTTAGTATTTGTCTAGAAGGTTTTCTCCGTGTCGAATGCCCCGTGTTTTGTAAAATGAAAGATGACGCGTTGTTAGCGTGCGCGTTCCGAATGCCTGCCAGCTGCATAGTAATATAATTGACACAACAGGAGAAACGGCCCCTAACCTTGTAAATACACTTGTATGTTATAAAGAGTAAAAAGATCAACTCAAATGTTGTGCCCAATCAGTAGAATACAAAACCAAACCCAGAATGTCAAAGCGTCAACATTTGTTCTGTTCTTTCAACTACATGATAGCAGACTCTGTGAGACTGTCAAAAATTGCCAGCGGCGACTATATTTCAAGTCACCACGGCGGGGTATTGGTTAAAGTTTTCAACTAGCAATAATCACGCCTCGGACAAACCTCATGGGCTATGATACTGCCACTGCGCAAAGCTACAGAACTTGGGATAACTAAATGCTACCCCCTACAGCAAAGACATTTGACTTGCCGGTGGGCAAGTTACTGCGATATAATACAGTACAGTTAAATGATCCCTCAAACGTAGAGGTTTATGTTATCGACACTGCAGCCTCACAATGCAACAGAGTCCACTTTTTTATTCCGATTATATATGAACTGAAGTGTAGACCGTCATTGCTTTGGTGCACATAGGAGTGATGGGATACCAAGATGCAAATCTATCTGTCTCGCTCTCTTGCATCTAACATAAGCAAACGTTATTTATTTTTTTTATATAATGGTCACTAGTTATAAGTCTCCCCATCCTACAATGTGGGGTTTCATTTTTCAATCCTTTTATCTGACAATTACCTCCACAAGTAAATAAATGAATTCGCATACAGGGAGTTGAACCCTGGTCACCTGGGTGAAAAAACGGGAATCGTAACCACTAGATCATATGGGAAATCGCTGCTTCTTGTTTGCTACCCGAAGCCAGCAGAGAAATGTGCAGGTCATTTTTTTACACTGCTGCCATCGAAAGGGCAAAACAATGAATCGAACCTGGATTGCTCATTTTAGACCGCTCCAAATGATTTGTTTAATGCAGTGTATTTTTCTTTTGCGATGTTTTGATTACTCCCCCCGTGACTTTCATTCTGATTTGGGCACCCCCTTTCGTGCACGGATTTGAAAAGCATAAACTTTAACTGCAATATTTGTACCTGTGATTCTGTAGGTATATGAATAAACTGACATCTGTCGAAACTCGGGATATAACCCGGGAAATTTAGATATTCAACCTAACGATCGCCCTCCTGAGCTTTGTCGGCATGAATGACATAGTTGATCAAACTCTTCTTTGTTCTACGAGAACCAGCAACATTTTGTGAGACCAGATAGTCGTCTTGTTCTGTACAGACCTGCGAATTCATGGAATTTGAAAACATTCCGCATTTTAACATGCATTTTAAGAAGAAGAGTCAGAGTATCAACATTGTCGTTTCTGTGAGTCAAGCAGCAGTCGAAGCCAAAACGTTGCAGAGTGCATTCTCACTCCGTTTAATATACAGTCAGACTTGCATTGACAATGCACCATGCACACTACAAATACATCGTTCTGGTCTGGGTGGCTGTTTACCTGGGGAGAATAAATACATACAGTGAAAAAAAGATGCCGTGCTGTGTTTCCACCCGGTTTCGAACCGGGGACCTTTCGCGTGTGAGGCGAACGTGATAACCACTACACTATGGAAACATGTTGCTTAACAAACGATCCGTGTGTTGCGCTCTAAGCATACAGTGCCGATTACCCATTTTGGATCCTGCAGTGCAAGGCAGTCTTCACTTAAAGCCCAGCTGAATGTAACAATGTACATGTGAAAGTTTCCATAGTGTAGTGGTTATCACGTTCGCCTAACACGCGAAAGGTCCCCGGTTCGGAACCGGGTGGAAACATGTGCTTGTTCGTTTTTTTGTTGCGGTCTTCTCCGCTCTCTGTGAGTCCAGCAGCAGACTGCGTCAAAAAGTTGCACTGAGAATTGATTGATTTATTTTATTTTATTAATGGGTGTTTCATTCGAGAAGCAGCTGTATCAGAGTGGCGCAGCGGAAGCGTGCTGAGCCTTATAACCCAGAGGTCGACGGAGCGAAACCGTCTTCTGTTAGCCTTTTTTTTCTTCTGTTGGCAAAGTAGTTGTTTTTAAAAGATGAACTCTAGTCAAAAGATATTGTATTATTTTTGCAACTACAGTCTGAATACTAAAATTGCCTTTGAAGAGAAGTTACATAATGTGCATGATATATCTGGGAGAAAGGAAAGCAATAGAACGGAGAGTTCCCATGACCTCCATGCATGGCTGTTTTCATGATATATTCATGTGCGTAAATTGTTTGGTAGGTTAACTCCCCAACCCCAAAACAGATTTCCGTGTTTCTTTTTCGTGTGTCACCACAACTTTAATGCTACTGCAAAAAAGCCAGATATCTATTAACATGGCTGGGGAGGCAAATTGATGTTTAGCTCTTTTAGTATTTGTCTAGAAGGTTTTCTCCGTGTCGAATGCCCCGTGTTTTGTAAAATGAAAGATGACGCGTTGTTAGCGTGCGCGTTCCGAATGCCTGCCAGCTGCATAGTAATATAATTGACACAACAGGAGAAACGGCCCCTAACCTTGTAAATACACGTGTATGTTATAAAGAGTAAAAAGATCAACTCAAATGTTGTGCCCAATCAGTAGAATACAAAACCAAACCCAGAATGTCAAAGCGTCAACATTTGTTCTGTTCTTTCAACTACATGATAGCAGACTCTGTGAGACTGTCAAAAATTGCCAGCGGCGACTATATTTCAAGTCACCACGGCGGGGTATTGGTTAAAGTTTTCAACTAGCAATAATCACGCCTCGGACAAACCTCATGGGCTATGATACTGCCACTGCGCAAAGCTACAGAACTTGGGATAACTAAATGCTACCCCCTACAGCAAAGACATTTGACTTGCCGGTGGGCAAGTTACTGCGATATAATACAGTACAGTTAAATGATCCCTCAAACGTAGAGGTTTATGTTATCGACACTGCAGCCTCACAATGCAACAGAGTCCACTTTTTTATTCCGATTATATATGAACTGAAGTGTAGACCGTCATTGCTTTGGTGCACATAGGAGTGATGGGATACCAAGATGCAAATCTATCTGTCTCGCTCTCTTGCATCTAACATAAGCAAACGTTATTTATTTTTTTTATATAATGGTCACTAGTTATAAGTCTCCCCATCCTACAATGTGGGGTTTCATTTTTCAATCCTTTTATCTGACAATTACCTCCACAAGTAAATAAATGAATTCGCATACAGGGAGTTGAACCCTGGTCACCTGGGTGAAAAAACGGGAATCGTAACCACTAGATCATATGGGAAATCGCTGCTTCTTGTTTGCTACCCGAAGCCAGCAGAGAAATGTGCAGGTCATTTTTTTACACTGCTGCCATCGAAAGGGCAAAACAATGAATCGAACCTGGATTGCTCATTTTAGACCGCTCCAAATGATTTGTTTAATGCAGTGTATTTTTCTTTTGCGATGTTTTGATTACTCCCCCCGTGACTTTCATTCTGATTTGGGCACCCCCTTTCGTGCACGGATTTGAAAAGCATAAACTTTAACTGCAATATTTGTACCTGTGATTCTGTAGGTATATGAATAAACTGACATCTGTCGAAACTCGGGATATAACCCGGGAAATTTAGATATTCAACCTAACGATCGCCCTCCTGAGCTTTGTCGGCATGAATGACATAGTTGATCAAACTCTTCTTTGTTCTACGAGAACCAGCAACATTTTGTGAGACCAGATAGTCGTCTTGTTCTGTACAGACCTGCGAATTCATGGAATTTGAAAACATTCCGCATTTTAACATGCATTTTAAGAAGAAGAGTCAGAGTATCAACATTGTCGTTTCTGTGAGTCAAGCAGCAGTCGAAGCCAAAACGTTGCAGAGTGCATTCTCACTCCGTTTAATATACAGTCAGACTTGCATTGACAATGCACCATGCACACTACAAATACATCGTTCTGGTCTGGGTGGCTGTTTACCTGGGGAGAATAAATACATACAGTGAAAAAAAGATGCCGTGCTGTGTTTCCACCCGGTTTCGAACCGGGGACCTTTCGCGTGTGAGGCGAACGTGATAACCACTACACTATGGAAACATGTTGCTTAACAAACGATCCGTGTGTTGCGCTCTAAGCATACAGTGCCGATTACCCATTTTGGATCCTGCAGTGCAAGGCAGTCTTCACTTAAAGCCCAGCTGAATGTAACAATGTACATGTGAAAGTTTCCATAGTGTAGTGGTTATCACGTTCGCCTAACACGCGAAAGGTCCCCGGTTCGGA
The DNA here is from genome assembly GCF_902713425.1 of Acipenser ruthenus. Taxonomy (NCBI): domain Eukaryota; kingdom Metazoa; phylum Chordata; class Actinopteri; order Acipenseriformes; family Acipenseridae; genus Acipenser; species Acipenser ruthenus. The sequence continues at coordinate 10,338,956 of NC_081212.1, read as the reverse complement.
ACCGGGTGGAAACATGTGCTTGTTCGTTTTTTTGTTGCGGTCTTCTCCGCTCTCTGTGAGTCCAGCAGCAGACTGCGTCAAAAAGTTGCACTGAGAATTGATTGATTTATTTTATTTTATTAATGGGTGTTTCATTCGAGAAGCAGCTGTATCAGAGTGGCGCAGCGGAAGCGTGCTGAGCCTTATAACCCAGAGGTCGACGGAGCGAAACCGTCTTCTGTTAGCCTTTTTTTTCTTCTGTTGGCAAAGTAGTTGTTTTTAAAAGATGAACTCTAGTCAAAAGATATTGTATTATTTTTGCAACTACAGTCTGAATACTAAAATTGCCTTTGAAGAGAAGTTACATAATGTGCATGATATATCTGGGAGAAAGGAAAGCAATAGAACGGAGAGTTCCCATGACCTCCATGCATGGCTGTTTTCATGATATATTCATGTGCGTAAATTGTTTGGTAGGTTAACTCCCCAACCCCAAAACAGATTTCCGTGTTTCTTTTTCGTGTGTCACCACAACTTTAATGCTACTGCAAAAAAGCCAGATATCTATTAACATGGCTGGGGAGGCAAATTGATGTTTAGCTCTTTTAGTATTTGTCTAGAAGGTTTTCTCCGTGTCGAATGCCCCGTGTTTTGTAAAATGAAAGATGACGCGTTGTTAGCGTGCGCGTTCCGAATGCCTGCCAGCTGCATAGTAATATAATTGACACAACAGGAGAAACGGCCCCTAACCTTGTAAATACACTTGTATGTTATAAAGAGTAAAAAGATCAACTCAAATGTTGTGCCCAATCAGTAGAATACAAAACCAAACCCAGAATGTCAAAGCGTCAACATTTGTTCTGTTCTTTCAACTACATGATAGCAGACTCTGTGAGACTGTCAAAAATTGCCAGCGGCGACTATATTTCAAATCACCACGGCGGGGTATTGGTTAAAGTTTTCAACTAGCAATAATCACGCCTCGGACAAACCTCATGGGCTATGATACTGCCACTGCGCAAAGCTACAGAACTTGGGATAACTAAATGCTACCCCCTACAGCAAAGACATTTGACTTGCCGGTGGGCAAGTTACTGCGATATAATACAGTACAGTTAAATGATCCCTCAAACGTAGAGGTTTATGTTATCGACACTGCAGCCTCACAATGCAACAGAGTCCACTTTTTTATTCCGATTATATATGAACTGAAGTGTAGACCGTCATTGCTTTGGTGCACATAGGAGTGATGGGATACCAAGATGCAAATCTATCTGTCTCGCTCTCTTGCATCTAACATAAGCAAACGTTATTTATTTTTTTTATATAATGGTCACTAGTTATAAGTCTCCCCATCCTACAATGTGGGGTTTCATTTTTCAATCCTTTTATCTGACAATTACCTCCACAAGTAAATAAATGAATTCGCATACAGGGAGTTGAACCCTGGTCACCTGGGTGAAAAAACGGGAATCGTAACCACTAGATCATATGGGAAATCGCTGCTTCTTGTTTGCTACCCGAAGCCAGCAGAGAAATGTGCAGGTCATTTTTTTACACTGCTGCCATCGAAAGGGCAAAACAATGAATCGAACCTGGATTGCTCATTTTAGACCGCTCCAAATGATTTGTTTAATGCAGTGTATTTTTCTTTTGCGATGTTTTGATTACTCCCCCCGTGACTTTCATTCTGATTTGGGCACCCCCTTTCGTGCACGGATTTGAAAAGCATAAACTTTAACTGCAATATTTGTACCTGTGATTCTGTAGGTATATGAATAAACTGACATCTGTCGAAACTCGGGATATAACCCGGGAAATTTAGATATTCAACCTAACGATCGCCCTCCTGAGCTTTGTCGGCATGAATGACATAGTTGATCAAACTCTTCTTTGTTCTACGAGAACCAGCAACATTTTGTGAGACCAGATAGTCGTCTTGTTCTGTACAGACCTGCGAATTCATGGAATTTGAAAACATTCCGCATTTTAACATGCATTTTAAGAAGAAGAGTCAGAGTATCAACATTGTCGTTTCTGTGAGTCAAGCAGCAGTCGAAGCCAAAACGTTGCAGAGTGCATTCTCACTCCGTTTAATATACAGTCAGACTTGCATTGACAATGCACCATGCACACTACAAATACATCGTTCTGGTCTGGGTGGCTGTTTACCTGGGGAGAATAAATACATACAGTGAAAAAAAGATGCCGTGCTGTGTTTCCACCCGGTTTCGAACCGGGGACCTTTCGCGTGTGAGGCGAACGTGATAACCACTACACTATGGAAACATGTTGCTTAACAAACGATCCGTGTGTTGCGCTCTAAGCATACAGTGCCGATTACCCATTTTGGATCCTGCAGTGCAAGGCAGTCTTCACTTAAAGCCCAGCTGAATGTAACAATGTACATGTGAAAGTTTCCATAGTGTAGTGGTTATCACGTTCGCCTAACACGCGAAAGGTCCCCGGTTCGAAACCGGGTGGAAACATGTGCTTGTTCGTTTTTTTGTTGCGGTCTTCTCCGCTCTCTGTGAGTCCAGCAGCAGACTGCGTCAAAAAGTTGCACTGAGAATTGATTGATTTATTTTATTTTATTAATGGGTGTTTCATTCGAGAAGCAGCTGTATCAGAGTGGCGCAGCGGAAGCGTGCTGAGCCTTATAACCCAGAGGTCGACGGAGCGAAACCGTCTTCTGTTAGCCTTTTTTTTCTTCTGTTGGCAAAGTAGTTGTTTTTAAAAGATGAACTCTAGTCAAAAGATATTGTATTATTTTTGCAACTACAGTCTGAATACTAAAATTGCCTTTGAAGAGAAGTTACATAATGTGCATGATATATCTGGGAGAAAGGAAAGCAATAGAACGGAGAGTTCCCATGACCTCCATGCATGGCTGTTTTCATGATATATTCATGTGCGTAAATTGTTTGGTAGGTTAACTCCCCAACCCCAAAACAGATTTCCGTGTTTCTTTTTCGTGTGTCACCACAACTTTAATGCTACTGCAAAAAAGCCAGATATCTATTAACATGGCTGGGGAGGCAAATTGATGTTTAGCTCTTTTAGTATTTGTCTAGAAGGTTTTCTCCGTGTCGAATGCCCCGTGTTTTGTAAAATGAAAGATGACGCGTTGTTAGCGTGCGCGTTCCGAATGCCTGCCAGCTGCATAGTAATATAATTGACACAACAGGAGAAACGGCCCCTAACCTTGTAAATACACTTGTATGTTATAAAGAGTAAAAAGGTCAACTCAAATGTTGTGCCCAATCAGTAGAATACAAAACCAAACCCAGAATGTCAAAGCGTCAACATTTGTTCTGTTCTTTCAACTACATGATAGCAGACTCTGTGAGACTGTCAAAAATTGCCAGCGGCGACTATATTTCAAGTCACCACGGCGGGGTATTGGTTAAAGTTTTCAACTAGCAATAATCACGCCTCGGACAAACCTCATGGGCTATGATACTGCCACTGCGCAAAGCTACAGAACTTGGGATAACTAAATGCTACCCCCTACAGCAAAGACATTTGACTTGCCGGTGGGCAAGTTACTGCGATATAATACAGTACAGTTAAATGATCCCTCAAACGTAGAGGTTTATGTTATCGACACTGCAGCCTCACAATGCAACAGAGTCCACTTTTTTATTCCGATTATATATGAACTGAAGTGTAGACCGTCATTGCTTTGGTGCACATAGGAGTGATGGGATACCAAGATGCAAATCTATCTGTCTCGCTCTCTTGCATCTAACATAAGCAAACGTTATTTTTTTTTTTTATATAATGGTCACTAGTTATAAGTCTCCCCATCCTACAATGTGGGGTTTCATTTTTCAATCCTTTTATCTGACAATTACCTCCACAAGTAAATAAATGAATTCGCATACAGGGAGTTGAACCCTGGTCACCTGGGTGAAAAAACGGGAATCGTAACCACTAGATCATATGGGAAATCGCTGCTTCTTGTTTGCTACCCGAAGCCAGCAGAGAAATGTGCAGGTCATTTTTTTACACTGCTGCCATCGAAAGGGCAAAACAATGAATCGAACCTGGATTGCTCATTTTAGACCGCTCCAAATGATTTGTTTAATGCAGTGTATTTTTCTTTTGCGATGTTTTGATTACTCCCCCCGTGACTTTCATTCTGATTTGGGCACCCCCTTTCGTGCACGGATTTGAAAAGCATAAACTTTAACTGCAATATTTGTACCTGTGATTCTGTAGGTATATGAATAAACTGACATCTGTCGAAACTCGGGATATAACCCGGGAAATTTAGATATTCAACCTAACGATCGCCCTCCTGAGCTTTGTCGGCATGAATGACATAGTTGATCAAACTCTTCTTTGTTCTACGAGAACCAGCAACATTTTGTGAGACCAGATAGTCGTCTTGTTCTGTACAGACCTGCGAATTCATGGAATTTGAAAACATTCCGCATTTTAACATGCATTTTAAGAAGAAGAGTCAGAGTATCAACATTGTCGTTTCTGTGAGTCAAGCAGCAGTCGAAGCCAAAACGTTGCAGAGTGCATTCTCACTCCGTTTAATATACAGTCAGACTTGCATTGACAATGCACCATGCACACTACAAATACATCGTTCTGGTCTGGGTGGCTGTTTACCTGGGGAGAATAAATACATACAGTGAAAAAAAGATGCCGTGCTGTGTTTCCACCCGGTTTCGAACCGGGGACCTTTCGCGTGTGAGGCGAACGTGATAACCACTACACTATGGAAACATGTTGCTTAACAAACGATCCGTGTGTTGCGCTCTAAGCATACAGTGCCGATTACCCATTTTGGATCCTGCAGTGCAAGGCAGTCTTCACTTAAAGCCCAGCTGAATGTAACAATGTACATGTGAAAGTTTCCATAGTGTAGTGGTTATCACGTTCGCCTAACACGCGAAAGGTCCCCGGTTCGAAACCGGGTGGAAACATGTGCTTGTTCGTTTTTTTGTTGCGGTCTTCTCCGCTCTCTGTGAGTCCAGCAGCAGACTGCGTCAAAAAGTTGCACTGAGAATTGATTGATTTATTTTATTTTATTAATGGGTGTTTCATTCGAGAAGCAGCTGTATCAGAGTGGCGCAGCGGAAGCGTGCTGAGCCTTATAACCCAGAGGTCGACGGAGCGAAACCGTCTTCTGTTAGCCTTTTTTTTCTTCTGTTGGCAAAGTAGTTGTTTTTAAAAGATGAACTCTAGTCAAAAGATATTGTATTATTTTTGCAACTACAGTCTGAATACTAAAATTGCCTTTGAAGAGAAGTTACATAATGTGCATGATATATCTGGGAGAAAGGAAAGCAATAGAACGGAGAGTTCCCATGACCTCCATGCATGGCTGTTTTCATGATATATTCATGTGCGTAAATTGTTTGGTAGGTTAACTCCCCAACCCCAAAACAGATTTCCATGTTTCTTTTTCGTGTGTCACCACAACTTTAATGCTACTGCAAAAAAGCCAGATATCTATTAACATGGCTGGGGAGGCAAATTGATGTTTAGCTCTTTTAGTATTTGTCTAGAAGGTTTTCTCCGTGTCGAATGCCCCGTGTTTTGTAAAATGAAAGATGACGCGTTGTTAGCGTGCGCGTTCCGAATGCCTGCCAGCTGCATAGTAATATAATTGACACAACAGGAGAAACGGCCCCTAACCTTGTAAATACACTTGTATGTTATAAAGAGTAAAAAGATCAACTCAAATGTTGTGCCCAATCAGTAGAATACAAAACCAAACCCAGAATGTCAAAGCGTCAACATTTGTTCTGTTCTTTCAACTACATGATAGCAGACTCTGTGAGACTGTCAAAAATTGCCAGCGGCGACTATATTTCAAGTCACCACGGCGGGGTATTGGTTAAAGTTTTCAACTAGCAATAATCACGCCTCGGACAAACCTCATGGGCTATGATACTGCCACTGCGCAAAGCTACAGAACTTGGGATAACTAAATGCTACCCCCTACAGCAAAGACATTTGACTTGCCGGTGGGCAAGTTACTGCGATATAATACAGTACAGTTAAATGATCCCTCAAACGTAGAGGTTTATGTTATCGACACTGCAGCCTCACAATGCAACAGAGTCCACTTTTTTATTCCGATTATATATGAACTGAAGTGTAGACCGTCATTGCTTTGGTGCACATAGGAGTGATGGGATACCAAGATGCAAATCTATCTGTCTCGCTCTCTTGCATCTAACATAAGCAAACGTTATTTATTTTTTTTATATAATGGTCACTAGTTATAAGTCTCCCCATCCTACAATGTGGGGTTTCATTTTTCAATCCTTTTATCTGACAATTACCTCCACAAGTAAATAAATGAATTCGCATACAGGGAGTTGAACCCTGGTCACCTGGGTGAAAAAACGGGAATCGTAACCACTAGATCATATGGGAAATCACTGCTTCTTGTTTGCTACCCGAAGCCAGCAGAGAAATGTGCAGGTCATTTTTTTACACTGCTGCCATCGAAAGGGCAAAACAATGAATCGAACCTGGATTGCTCATTTTAGACCGCTCCAAATGATTTGTTTAATGCAGTGTATTTTTCTTTTGCGATGTTTTGATTACTCCCCCCGTGACTTTCATTCTGATTTGGGCACCCCCTTTCGTGCACGGATTTGAAAAGCATAAACTTTAACTGCAATATTTGTACCTGTGATTCTGTAGGTATATGAATAAACTGACATCTGTCGAAACTCGGGATATAACCCGGGAAATTTAGATATTCAACCTAACGATCGCCCTCCTGAGCTTTGTCGGCATGAATGACATAGTTGATCAAACTCTTCTTTGTTCTACGAGAACCAGCAACATTTTGTGAGACCAGATAGTCGTCTTGTTCTGTACAGACCTGCGAATTCATGGAATTTGAAAACATTCCGCATTTTAACATGCATTTTAAGAAGAAGAGTCAGAGTATCAACATTGTCGTTTCTGTGAGTCAAGCAGCAGTCGAAGCCAAAACGTTGCAGAGTGCATTCTCACTCCGTTTAATATACAGTCAGACTTGCATTGACAATGCACCATGCACACTACAAATACATCGTTCTGGTCTGGGTGGCTGTTTACCTGGGGAGAATAAATACATACAGTGAAAAAAAGATGCCGTGCTGTGTTCCCACCCGGTTTCGAACCGGGGACCTTTCGCGTGTGAGGCGAACGTGATAACCACTACACTATGGAAACATGTTGCTTAACAAACGATCCGTGTGTTGCGCTCTAAGCATACAGTGCCGATTACCCATTTTGGATCCTGCAGTGCAAGGCAGTCTTCACTTAAAGCCCAGCTGAATGTAACAATGTACATGTGAAAGTTTCCATAGTGTAGTGGTTATCACGTTCGCCTAACACGCGAAAGGTCCCCGGTTCGGAACCGGGTGGAAACATGTGCTTGTTCGTTTTTTTGTTGCGGTCTTCTCCGCTCTCTGTGAGTCCAGCAGCAGACTGCGTCAAAAAGTTGCACTGAGAATTGATTGATTTATTTTATTTTATTAATGGGTGTTTCATTCGAGAAGCAGCTGTATCAGAGTGGCGCAGCGGAAGCGTGCTGAGCCTTATAACCCAGAGGTCGACGGAGCGAAACCGTCTTCTGTTAGCCTTTTTTTTCTTCTGTTGGCAAAGTAGTTGTTTTTAAAAGATGAACTCTAGTCAAAAGATATTGTATTATTTTTGCAACTACAGTCTGAATACTAAAATTGCCTTTGAAGAGAAGTTACATAATGTGCATGATATATCTGGGAGAAAGGAAAGCAATAGAACGGAGAGTTCCCATGACCTCCATGCATGGCTGTTTTCATGATATATTCATGTGCGTAAATTGTTTGGTAGGTTAACTCCCCAACCCCAAAACAGATTTCCGTGTTTCTTTTTCGTGTGTCACCACAACTTTAATGCTACTGCAAAAAAGCCAGATATCTATTAACATGGCTGGGGAGGCAAATTGATGTTTAGCTCTTTTAGTATTTGTCTAGAAGGTTTTCTCCGTGTCGAATGCCCCGTGTTTTGTAAAATGAAAGATGACGCGTTGTTAGCGTGCGCGTTCCGAATGCCTGCCAGCTGCATAGTAATATAATTGACACAACAGGAGAAACGGCCCCTAACCTTGTAAATACACTTGTATGTTATAAAGAGTAAAAAGATCAACTCAAATGTTGTGCCCAATCAGTAGAATACAAAACCAAACCCAGAATGTCAAAGCGTCAACATTTGTTCTGTTCTTTCAACTACATGATAGCAGACTCTGTGAGACTGTCAAAAATTGCCAGCGGCGACTATATTTCAAGTCACCACGGCGGGGTATTGGTTAAAGTTTTCAACTAGCAATAATCACGCCTCGGACAAACCTCATGGGCTATGATACTGCCACTGCGCAAAGCTACAGAACTTGGGATAACTAAATGCTACCCCCTACAGCAAAGACATTTGACTTGCCGGTGGGCAAGTTACTGCGATATAATACAGTACAGTTAAATGATCCCTCAAACGTAGAGGTTTATGTTATCGACACTGCAGCCTCACAATGCAACAGAGTCCACTTTTTTATTCCGATTATATATGAACTGAAGTGTAGACCGTCATTGCTTTGGTGCACATAGGAGTGATGGGATACCAAGATGCAAATCTATCTGTCTCGCTCTCTTGCATCTAACATAAGCAAACGTTATTTATTTTTTTTATATAATGGTCACTAGTTATAAGTCTCCCCATCCTACAATGTGGGGTTTCATTTTTCAATCCTTTTATCTGACAATTACCTCCACAAGTAAATAAATGAATTCGCATACAGGGAGTTGAACCCTGGTCACCTGGGTGAAAAAACGGGAATCGTAACCACTAGATCATATGGGAAATCGCTGCTTCTTGTTTGCTACCCGAAGCCAGCAGAGAAATGTGCAGGTCATTTTTTTACACTGCTGCCATCGAAAGGGCAAAACAATGAATCGAACCTGGATTGCTCATTTTAGACCGCTCCAAATGATTTGTTTAATGCAGTGTATTTTTCTTTTGCGATGTTTTGATTACTCCCCCCGTGACTTTCATTCTGATTTGGGCACCCCCTTTCGTGCACGGATTTGAAAAGCATAAACTTTAACTGCAATATTTGTACCTGTGATTCTGTAGGTATATGAATAAACTGACATCTGTCGAAACTCGGGATATAACCCGGGAAATTTAGATATTCAACCTAACGATCGCCCTCCTGAGCTTTGTCGGCATGAATGACATAGTTGATCAAACTCTTCTTTGTTCTACGAGAACCAGCAACATTTTGTGAGACCAGATAGTCGTCTTGTTCTGTACAGACCTGCGAATTCATGGAATTTGAAAACATTCCGCATTTTAACATGCATTTTAAGAAGAAGAGTCAGAGTATCAACATTGTCGTTTCTGTGAGTCAAGCAGCAGTCGAAGCCAAAACGTTGCAGAGTGCATTCTCACTCCGTTTAATATACAGTCAGACTTGCATTGACAATGCACCATGCACACTACAAATACATCGTTCTGGTCTGGGTGGCTGTTTACCTGGGGAGAATAAATACATACAGTGAAAAAAAGATGCCGTGCTGTGTTTCCACCCGGTTTCGAACCGGGGACCTTTCGCGTGTGAGGCGAACGTGATAACCACTACACTATGGAAACATGTTGCTTAACAAACGATCCGTGTGTTGCGCTCTAAGCATACAGTGCCGATTACCCATTTTGGATCCTGCAGTGCAAGGCAGTCTTCACTTAAAGCCCAGCTGAATGTAACAATGTACATGTGAAAGTTTCCATAGTGTAGTGGTTATCTCTTCGCCTAACACGCGAAAGGTCCCCGGTTCGAAACCGGGTGGAAACATGTGCTTGTTCGTTTTTTTTGTTGCGGTCTTCTCCGCTCTCTGTGAGTCCAGCAGCAGACTGCGTCAAAAAGTTGCACTGAGAATTGATTGATTTATTTTATTTTATTAATGTGTGTTTCATTCGAGAAGCAGCTGTATCAGAGTGGCGCAGCGGAAGCGTGCTGAGCCTTATAACCCAGAGGTCGACGGAGCGAAACCGTCTTCTGTTAGCCTTTTTTTCTTCTGTTGGCAAAGTAGTTGTTTTTAAAAGATGAACTCTAGTCAAAAGATATTGTATTATTTTTGCAACTACAGTCTGAATACTAAAATTGCCTTTGAAGAGAAGTTACATAATGTGCATGATATATCTGGGAGAAAGGAAAGCAATAGAACGGAGAGTTCCCATGACCTCCATGCATGGCTGTTTTCATGATATATTCATGTGCGTAAATTGTTTGGTAGGTTAACTCCCCAACCCCAAAACAGATTTCCATGTTTCTTTTTCGTGTGTCACCACAACTTTAATGCTACTGCAAAAAAGCCAGATATCTACTAACATGGCTGGGGAGGCAAATTGATGTTTAGCTCTTTTAGTATTTGTCTAGAAGGTTTTCTCCGTGTCGAATGCCCCGTGTTTTGTAAAATGAAAGATGACGCGTTGTTAGCGTGCGCGTTCCGAATGCCTGCCAGCTGCATAGTAATATAATTGACACAACAGGAGAAACGGCCCCTAACCTTGTAAATACACTTGTATGTTATAAAGAGTAAAAAGGTCAACTCAAATGTTGTGCCCAATCAGTAGAATACAAAACCAAACCCAGAATGTCAAAGCGTCAACATTTGTTCTGTTCTTTCAACTACATGATAGCAGACTCTGTGAGACTGTCAAAAATTGCCAGCGGCGACTATATTTCAAGTCACCACGGCGGGGTATTGGTTAAAGTTTTCAACTAGCAATAATCACGCCTCGGACAAACCTCATGGGCTATGATACTGCCACTGCGCAAAGCTACAGAACTTGGGATAACTAAATGCTACCCCCTACAGCAAAGACATTTGACTTGCCGGTGGGCAAGTTACTGCGATATAATACAGTACAGTTAAATGATCCCTCAAACGTAGAGGTTTATGTTATCGACACTGCAGCCTCACAATGCAACAGAGTCCACTTTTTTATTCCGATTATATATGAACTGAAGTGTAGACCGTCATTGCTTTGGTGCACATAGGAGTGATGGGATACCAAGATGCAAATCTATCTGTCTCGCTCTCTTGCATCTAACATAAGCAAACGTTATTTTTTTTTTTTATATAATGGTCACTAGTTATAAGTCTCCCCATCCTACAATGTGGGGTTTCATTTTTCAATCCTTTTATCTGACAATTACCTCCACAAGTAAATAAATGAATTCGCATACAGGGAGTTGAACCCTGGTCACCTGGGTGAAAAAACGGGAATCGTAACCACTAGATCATATGGGAAATCGCTGCTTCTTGTTTGCTACCCGAAGCCAGCAGAGAAATGTGCAGGTCATTTTTTTACACTGCTGCCATCGAAAGGGCAAAACAATGAATCGAACCTGGATTGCTCATTTTAGACCGCTCCAAATGATTTGTTTAATGCAGTGTATTTTTCTTTTGCGATGTTTTGATTACTCCCCCCGTGACTTTCATTCTGATTTGGGCACCCCCTTTCGTGCACGGATTTGAAAAGCATAAACTTTAACTGCAATATTTGTACCTGTGATTCTGTAGGTATATGAATAAACTGACATCTGTCGAAACTCGGGATATAACCCGGGAAATTTAGATATTCAACCTAACGATCGCCCTCCTGAGCTTTGTCGGCATGAATGACATAGTTGATCAAACTCTTCTTTGTTCTACGAGAACCAGCAACATTTTGTGAGACCAGATAGTCGTCTTGTTCTGTACAGACCTGCGAATTCATGGAATTTGAAAACATTCCGCATTTTAACATGCATTTTAAGAAGAAGAGTCAGAGTATCAACATTGTCGTTTCTGTGAGTCAAGCAGCAGTCGAAGCCAAAACGTTGCAGAGTGCATTCTCACTCCGTTTAATATACAGTCAGACTTGCATTGACAATGCACCATGCACACTACAAATACATCGTTCTGGTCTGGGTGGCTGTTTACCTGGGGAGAATAAATACATACAGTGAAAAAAAGATGCCGTGCTGTGTTTCCACCCGGTTTCGAACCGGGGACCTTTCGCGTGTGAGGCGAACGTGATAACCACTACACTATGGAAACATGTTGCTTAACAAACGATCCGTGTGTTGCGCTCTAAGCATACAGTGCCGATTACCCATTTTGGATCCTGCAGTGCAAGGCAGTCTTCACTTAAAGCCCAGCTGAATGTAACAATGTACATGTGAAAGTTTCCATAGTGTAGTGGTTATCACGTTCGCCTAACACGCGAAAGGTCCCCGGTTCGAAACCGGGTGGAAACATGTGCTTGTTCGTTTTTTTGTTGCGGTCTTCTCCGCTCTCTGTGAGTCCAGCAGCAGACTGCGTCAAAAAGTTGCACTGAGAATTGATTGATTTATTTTATTTTATTAATGGGTGTTTCATTCGAGAAGCAGCTGTATCAGAGTGGCGCAGCGGAAGCGTGCTGAGCCTTATAACCCAGAGGTCGACGGAGCGAAACCGTCTTCTGTTAGCCTTTTTTTTCTTCTGTTGGCAAAGTAGTTGTTTTTAAAAGATGAACTCTAGTCAAAAGATATTGTATTATTTTTGCAACTACAGTCTGAATACTAAAATTGCCTTTGAAGAGAAGTTACATAATGTGCATGATATATCTGGGAGAAAGGAAAGCAATAGAACGGAGAGTTCCCATGACCTCCATGCATGGCTGTTTTCATGATATATTCATGTGCGTAAATTGTTTGGTAGGTTAACTCCCCAACCCCAAAACAGATTTCCATGTTTCTTTTTCGTGTGTCACCACAACTTTAATGCTACTGCAAAAAAGCCAGATATCTATTAACATGGCTGGGGAGGCAAATTGATGTTTAGCTCTTTTAGTATTTGTCTAGAAGGTTTTCTCCGTGTCGAATGCCCCGTGTTTTGTAAAATGAAAGATGACGCGTTGTTAGCGTGCGCGTTCCGAATGCCTGCCAGCTGCATAGTAATATAATTGACACAACAGGAGAAACGGCCCCTAACCTTGTAAATACACTTGTATGTTATAAAGAGTAAAAAGATCAACTCAAATGTTGTGCCCAATCAGTAGAATACAAAACCAAACCCAGAATGTCAAAGCGTCAACATTTGTTCTGTTCTTTCAACTACATGATAGCAGACTCTGTGAGACTGTCAAAAATTGCCAGCGGCGACTATATTTCAAGTCACCACGGCGGGGTATTGGTTAAAGTTTTCAACTAGCAATAATCACGCCTCGGACAAACCTCATGGGCTATGATACTGCCACTGCGCAAAGCTACAGAACTTGGGATAACTAAATGCTACCCCCTACAGCAAAGACATTTGACTTGCCGGTGGGCAAGTTACTGCGATATAATACAGTACAGTTAAATGATCCCTCAAACGTAGAGGTTTATGTTATCGACACTGCAGCCTCACAATGCAACAGAGTCCACTTTTTTATTCCGATTATATATGAACTGAAGTGTAGACCGTCATTGCTTTGGTGCACATAGGAGTGATGGGATACCAAGATGCAAATCTATCTGTCTCGCTCTCTTGCATCTAACATAAGCAAACGTTATTTATTTTTTTTATATAATGGTCACTAGTTATAAGTCTCCCCATCCTACAATGTGGGGTTTCATTTTTCAATCCTTTTATCTGACAATTACCTCCACAAGTAAATAAATGAATTCGCATACAGGGAGTTGAACCCTGGTCACCTGGGTGAAAAAACGGGAATCGTAACCACTAGATCATATGGGAAATCACTGCTTCTTGTTTGCTACCCGAAGCCAGCAGAGAAATGTGCAGGTCATTTTTTTACACTGCTGCCATCGAAAGGGCAAAACAATGAATCGAACCTGGATTGCTCATTTTAGACCGCTCCAAATGATTTGTTTAATGCAGTGTATTTTTCTTTTGCGATGTTTTGATTACTCCCCCCGTGACTTTCATTCTGATTTGGGCACCCCCTTTCGTGCACGGATTTGAAAAGCATAAACTTTAACTGCAATATTTGTACCTGTGATTCTGTAGGTATATGAATAAACTGACATCTGTCGAAACTCGGGATATAACCCGGGAAATTTAGATATTCAACCTAACGATCGCCCTCCTGAGCTTTGTCGGCATGAATGACATAGTTGATCAAACTCTTCTTTGTTCTACGAGAACCAGCAACATTTTGTGAGACCAGATAGTCGTCTTGTTCTGTACAGACCTGCGAATTCATGGAATTTGAAAACATTCCGCATTTTAACATGCATTTTAAGAAGAAGAGTCAGAGTATCAACATTGTCGTTTCTGTGAGTCAAGCAGCAGTCGAAGCCAAAACGTTGCAGAGTGCATTCTCACTCCGTTTAATATACAGTCAGACTTGCATTGACAATGCACCATGCACACTACAAATACATCGTTCTGGTCTGGGTGGCTGTTTACCTGGGGAGAATAAATACATACAGTGAAAAAAAGATGCCGTGCTGTGTTCCCACCCGGTTTCGAACCGGGGACCTTTCGCGTGTGAGGCGAACGTGATAACCACTACACTATGGAAACATGTTGCTTAACAAACGATCCGTGTGTTGCGCTCTAAGCATACAGTGCCGATTACCCATTTTGGATCCTGCAGTGCAAGGCAGTCTTCACTTAAAGCCCAGCTGAATGTAACAATGTACATGTGAAAGTTTCCATAGTGTAGTGGTTATCACGTTCGCCTAACACGCGAAAGGTCCCCGGTTCGGAACCGGGTGGAAACATGTGCTTGTTCGTTTTTTTGTTGCGGTCTTCTCCGCTCTCTGTGAGTCCAGCAGCAGACTGCGTCAAAAAGTTGCACTGAGAATTGATTGATTTATTTTATTTTATTAATGGGTGTTTCATTCGAGAAGCAGCTGTATCAGAGTGGCGCAGCGGAAGCGTGCTGAGCCTTATAACCCAGAGGTCGACGGAGCGAAACCGTCTTCTGTTAGCCTTTTTTTTCTTCTGTTGGCAAAGTAGTTGTTTTTAAAAGATGAACTCTAGTCAAAAGATATTGTATTATTTTTGCAACTACAGTCTGAATACTAAAATTGCCTTTGAAGAGAAGTTACATAATGTGCATGATATATCTGGGAGAAAGGAAAGCAATAGAACGGAGAGTTCCCATGACCTCCATGCATGGCTGTTTTCATGATATATTCATGTGCGTAAATTGTTTGGTAGGTTAACTCCCCAACCCCAAAACAGATTTCCGTGTTTCTTTTTCGTGTGTCACCACAACTTTAATGCTACTGCAAAAAAGCCAGATATCTATTAACATGGCTGGGGAGGCAAATTGATGTTTAGCTCTTTTAGTATTTGTCTAGAAGGTTTTCTCCGTGTCGAATGCCCCGTGTTTTGTAAAATGAAAGATGACGCGTTGTTAGCGTGCGCGTTCCGAATGCCTGCCAGCTGCATAGTAATATAATTGACACAACAGGAGAAACGGCCCCTAACCTTGTAAATACACTTGTATGTTATAAAGAGTAAAAAGATCAACTCAAATGTTGTGCCCAATCAGTAGAATACAAAACCAAACCCAGAATGTCAAAGCGTCAACATTTGTTCTGTTCTTTCAACTACATGATAGCAGACTCTGTGAGACTGTCAAAAATTGCCAGCGGCGACTATATTTCAAGTCACCACGGCGGGGTATTGGTTAAAGTTTTCAACTAGCAATAATCACGCCTCGGACAAACCTCATGGGCTATGATACTGCCACTGCGCAAAGCTACAGAACTTGGGATAACTAAATGCTACCCCCTACAGCAAAGACATTTGACTTGCCGGTGGGCAAGTTACTGCGATATAATACAGTACAGTTAAATGATCCCTCAAACGTAGAGGTTTATGTTATCGACACTGCAGCCTCACAATGCAACAGAGTCCACTTTTTTATTCCGATTATATATGAACTGAAGTGTAGACCGTCATTGCTTTGGTGCACATAGGAGTGATGGGATACCAAGATGCAAATCTATCTGTCTCGCTCTCTTGCATCTAACATAAGCAAACGTTATTTATTTTTTTTATATAATGGTCACTAGTTATAAGTCTCCCCATCCTACAATGTGGGGTTTCATTTTTCAATCCTTTTATCTGACAATTACCTCCACAAGTAAATAAATGAATTCGCATACAGGGAGTTGAACCCTGGTCACCTGGGTGAAAAAACGGGAATCGTAACCACTAGATCATATGGGAAATCGCTGCTTCTTGTTTGCTACCCGAAGCCAGCAGAGAAATGTGCAGGTCATTTTTTTACACTGCTGCCATCGAAAGGGCAAAACAATGAATCGAACCTGGATTGCTCATTTTAGACCGCTCCAAATGATTTGTTTAATGCAGTGTATTTTTCTTTTGCGATGTTTTGATTACTCCCCCCGTGACTTTCATTCTGATTTGGGCACCCCCTTTCGTGCACGGATTTGAAAAGCATAAACTTTAACTGCAATATTTGTACCTGTGATTCTGTAGGTATATGAATAAACTGACATCTGTCGAAACTCGGGATATAACCCGGGAAATTTAGATATTCAACCTAACGATCGCCCTCCTGAGCTTTGTCGGCATGAATTACATAGTTGATCAAACTCTTCTTTGTTCTACGAGAACCAGCAACATTTTGTGAGACCAGATAGTCGTCTTGTTCTGTACAGACCTGCGAATTCATGGAATTTGAAAACATTCCGCATTTTAACATGCATTTTAAGAAGAAGAGTCAGAGTATCAACATTGTCGTTTCTGTGAGTCAAGCAGCAGTCGAAGCCAAAACGTTGCAGAGTGCATTCTCACTCCGTTTAATATACAGTCAGACTTGCATTGACAATGCACCATGCACACTACAAATACATCGTTCTGGTCTGGGTGGCTGTTTACCTGGGGAGAATAAATACATACAGTGAAAAAAAGATGCCGTGCTGTGTTTCCACCCGGTTTCGAACCGGGGACCTTTCGCGTGTGAGGCGAACGTGATAACCACTACACTATGGAAACATGTTGCTTAACAAACGATCCGTGTGTTGCGCTCTAAGCATACAGTGCCGATTACCCATTTTGGATCCTGCAGTGCAAGGCAGTCTTCACTTAAAGCCCAGCTGAATGTAACAATGTACATGTGAAAGTTTCCATAGTGTAGTGGTTATCTCTTCGCCTAACACGCGAAAGGTCCCCGGTTCGAAACCGGGTGGAAACATGTGCTTGTTCGTTTTTTTTGTTGCGGTCTTCTCCGCTCTCTGTGAGTCCAGCAGCAGACTGCGTCAAAAAGTTGCACTGAGAATTGATTGATTTATTTTATTTTATTAATGTGTGTTTCATTCGAGAAGCAGCTGTATCAGAGTGGCGCAGCGGAAGCGTGCTGAGCCTTATAACCCAGAGGTCGACGGAGCGAAACCGTCTTCTGTTAGCCTTTTTTTCTTCTGTTGGCAAAGTAGTTGTTTTTAAAAGATGAACTCTAGTCAAAAGATATTGTATTATTTTTGCAACTACAGTCTGAATACTAAAATTGCCTTTGAAGAGAAGTTACATAATGTGCATGATATATCTGGGAGAAAGGAAAGCAATAGAACGGAGAGTTCCCATGACCTCCATGCATGGCTGTTTTCATGATATATTCATGTGCGTAAATTGTTTGGTAGGTTAACTCCCCAACCCCAAAACAGATTTCCATGTTTCTTTTTCGTGTGTCACCACAACTTTAATGCTACTGCAAAAAAGCCAGATATCTACTAACATGGCTGGGGAGGCAAATTGATGTTTAGCTCTTTTAGTATTTGTCTAGAAGGTTTTCTCCGTGTCGAATGCCCCGTGTTTTGTAAAATGAAAGATGACGCGTTGTTAGCGTGCGCGTTCCGAATGCCTGCCAGCTGCATAGTAATATAATTGACACAACAGGAGAAACGGCCCCTAACCTTGTAAATACACTTGTATGTTATAAAGAGTAAAAAGGTCAACTCAAATGTTGTGCCCAATCAGTAGAATACAAAACCAAACCCAGAATGTCAAAGCGTCAACATTTGTTCTGTTCTTTCAACTACATGATAGCAGACTCTGTGAGACTGTCAAAAATTGCCAGCGGCGACTATATTTCAAGTCACCACGGCGGGGTATTGGTTAAAGTTTTCAACTAGCAATAATCACGCCTCGGACAAACCTCATGGGCTATGATACTGCCACTGCGCAAAGCTACAGAACTTGGGATAACTAAATGCTACCCCCTACAGCAAAGACATTTGACTTGCCGGTGGGCAAGTTACTGCGATATAATACAGTACAGTTAAATGATCCCTCAAACGTAGAGGTTTATGTTATCGACACTGCAGCCTCACAATGCAACAGAGTCCACTTTTTTATTCCGATTATATATGAACTGAAGTGTAGACCGTCATTGCTTTGGTGCACATAGGAGTGATGGGATACCAAGATGCAAATCTATCTGTCTCGCTCTCTTGCATCTAACATAAGCAAACGTTATTTTTTTTTTTTATATAATGGTCACTAGTTATAAGTCTCCCCATCCTACAATGTGGGGTTTCATTTTTCAATCCTTTTATCTGACAATTACCTCCACAAGTAAATAAATGAATTCGCATACAGGGAGTTGAACCCTGGTCACCTGGGTGAAAAAACGGGAATCGTAACCACTAGATCATATGGGAAATCGCTGCTTCTTGTTTGCTACCCGAAGCCAGCAGAGAAATGTGCAGGTCATTTTTTTACACTGCTGCCATCGAAAGGGCAAAACAATGAATCGAACCTGGATTGCTCATTTTAGACCGCTCCAAATGATTTGTTTAATGCAGTGTATTTTTCTTTTGCGATGTTTTGATTACTCCCCCCGTGACTTTCATTCTGATTTGGGCACCCCCTTTCGTGCACGGATTTGAAAAGCATAAACTTTAACTGCAATATTTGTACCTGTGATTCTGTAGGTATATGAATAAACTGACATCTGTCGAAACTCGGGATATAACCCGGGAAATTTAGATATTCAACCTAACGATCGCCCTCCTGAGCTTTGTCGGCATGAATGACATAGTTGATCAAACTCTTCTTTGTTCTACGAGAACCAGCAACATTTTGTGAGACCAGATAGTCGTCTTGTTCTGTACAGACCTGCGAATTCATGGAATTTGAAAACATTCCGCATTTTAACATGCATTTTAAGAAGAAGAGTCAGAGTATCAACATTGTCGTTTCTGTGAGTCAAGCAGCAGTCGAAGCCAAAACGTTGCAGAGTGCATTCTCACTCCGTTTAATATACAGTCAGACTTGCATTGACAATGCACCATGCACACTACAAATACATCGTTCTGGTCTGGGTGGCTGTTTACCTGGGGAGAATAAATACATACAGTGAAAAAAAGATGCCGTGCTGTGTTTCCACCCGGTTTCGAACCGGGGACCTTTCGCGTGTGAGGCGAACGTGATAACCACTACACTATGGAAACATGTTGCTTAACAAACGATCCGTGTGTTGCGCTCTAAGCATACAGTGCCGATTACCCATTTTGGATCCTGCAGTGCAAGGCAGTCTTCACTTAAAGCCCAGCTGAATGTAACAATGTACATGTGAAAGTTTCCATAGTGTAGTGGTTATCACGTTCGCCTAACACGCGAAAGGTCCCCGGTTCGAAACCGGGTGGAAACATGTGCTTGTTCGTTTTTTTGTTGCGGTCTTCTCCGCTCTCTGTGAGTCCAGCAGCAGACTGCGTCAAAAAGTTGCACTGAGAATTGATTGATTTATTTTATTTTATTAATGGGTGTTTCATTCGAGAAGCAGCTGTATCAGAGTGGCGCAGCGGAAGCGTGCTGAGCCTTATAACCCAGAGGTCGACGGAGCGAAACCGTCTTCTGTTAGCCTTTTTTTTCTTCTGTTGGCAAAGTAGTTGTTTTTAAAAGATGAACTCTAGTCAAAAGATATTGTATTATTTTTGCAACTACAGTCTGAATACTAAAATTGCCTTTGAAGAGAAGTTACATAATGTGCATGATATATCTGGGAGAAAGGAAAGCAATAGAACGGAGAGTTCCCATGACCTCCATGCATGGCTGTTTTCATGATATATTCATGTGCGTAAATTGTTTGGTAGGTTAACTCCCCAACCCCAAAACAGATTTCCATGTTTCTTTTTCGTGTGTCACCACAACTTTAATGCTACTGCAAAAAAGCCAGATATCTATTAACATGGCTGGGGAGGCAAATTGATGTTTAGCTCTTTTAGTATTTGTCTAGAAGGTTTTCTCCGTGTCGAATGCCCCGTGTTTTGTAAAATGAAAGATGACGCGTTGTTAGCGTGCGCGTTCCGAATGCCTGCCAGCTGCATAGTAATATAATTGACACAACAGGAGAAACGGCCCCTAACCTTGTAAATACACTTGTATGTTATAAAGAGTAAAAAGATCAACTCAAATGTTGTGCCCAATCAGTAGAATACAAAACCAAACCCAGAATGTCAAAGCGTCAACATTTGTTCTGTTCTTTCAACTACATGATAGCAGACTCTGTGAGACTGTCAAAAATTGCCAGCGGCGACTATATTTCAAGTCACCACGGCGGGGTATTGGTTAAAGTTTTCAACTAGCAATAATCACGCCTCGGACAAACCTCATGGGCTATGATACTGCCACTGCGCAAAGCTACAGAACTTGGGATAACTAAATGCTACCCCCTACAGCAAAGACATTTGACTTGCCGGTGGGCAAGTTACTGCGATATAATACAGTACAGTTAAATGATCCCTCAAACGTAGAGGTTTATGTTATCGACACTGCAGCCTCACAATGCAACAGAGTCCACTTTTTTATTCCGATTATATATGAACTGAAGTGTAGACCGTCATTGCTTTGGTGCACATAGGAGTGATGGGATACCAAGATGCAAATCTATCTGTCTCGCTCTCTTGCATCTAACATAAGCAAACGTTATTTATTTTTTTTATATAATGGTCACTAGTTATAAGTCTCCCCATCCTACAATGTGGGGTTTCATTTTTCAATCCTTTTATCTGACAATTACCTCCACAAGTAAATAAATGAATTCGCATACAGGGAGTTGAACCCTGGTCACCTGGGTGAAAAAACGGGAATCGTAACCACTAGATCATATGGGAAATCACTGCTTCTTGTTTGCTACCCGAAGCCAGCAGAGAAATGTGCAGGTCATTTTTTTACACTGCTGCCATCGAAAGGGCAAAACAATGAATCGAACCTGGATTGCTCATTTTAGACCGCTCCAAATGATTTGTTTAATGCAGTGTATTTTTCTTTTGCGATGTTTTGATTACTCCCCCCGTGACTTTCATTCTGATTTGGGCACCCCCTTTCGTGCACGGATTTGAAAAGCATAAACTTTAACTGCAATATTTGTACCTGTGATTCTGTAGGTATATGAATAAACTGACATCTGTCGAAACTCGGGATATAACCCGGGAAATTTAGATATTCAACCTAACGATCGCCCTCCTGAGCTTTGTCGGCATGAATGACATAGTTGATCAAACTCTTCTTTGTTCTACGAGAACCAGCAACATTTTGTGAGACCAGATAGTCGTCTTGTTCTGTACAGACCTGCGAATTCATGGAATTTGAAAACATTCCGCATTTTAACATGCATTTTAAGAAGAAGAGTCAGAGTATCAACATTGTCGTTTCTGTGAGTCAAGCAGCAGTCGAAGCCAAAACGTTGCAGAGTGCATTCTCACTCCGTTTAATATACAGTCAGACTTGCATTGACAATGCACCATGCACACTACAAATACATCGTTCTGGTCTGGGTGGCTGTTTACCTGGGGAGAATAAATACATACAGTGAAAAAAAGATGCCGTGCTGTGTTTCCACCCGGTTTCGAACCGGGGACCTTTCGCGTGTGAGGCGAACGTGATAACCACTACACTATGGAAACATGTTGCTTAACAAACGATCCGTGTGTTGCGCTCTAAGCATACAGTGCCGATTACCCATTTTGGATCCTGCAGTGCAAGGCAGTCTTCACTTAAAGCCCAGCTGAATGTAACAATGTACATGTGAAAGTTTCCATAGTGTAGTGGTTATCACGTTCGCCTAACACGCGAAAGGTCCCCGGTTCGGAACCGGGTGGAAACATGTGCTTGTTCGTTTTTTTGTTGCGGTCTTCTCCGCTCTCTGTGAGTCCAGCAGCAGACTGCGTCAAAAAGTTGCACTGAGAATTGATTGATTTATTTTATTTTATTAATGGGTGTTTCATTCGAGAAGCAGCTGTATCAGAGTGGCGCAGCGGAAGCGTGCTGAGCCTTATAACCCAGAGGTCGACGGAGCGAAACCGTCTTCTGTTAGCCTTTTTTTTCTTCTGTTGGCAAAGTAGTTGTTTTTAAAAGATGAACTCTAGTCAAAAGATATTGTATTATTTTTGCAACTACAGTCTGAATACTAAAATTGCCTTTGAAGAGAAGTTACATAATGTGCATGATATATCTGGGAGAAAGGAAAGCAATAGAACGGAGAGTTCCATGACCTCCATGCATGGCTGTTTTCATGATATATTCATGTGCGTAAATTGTTTGGTAGGTTAACTCCCCAACCCCAAAACAGATTTCCGTGTTTCTTTTTCGTGTGTCACCACAACTTTAATGCTACTGCAAAAAAGCCAGATATCTATTAACATGGCTGGGGAGGCAAATTGATGTTTAGCTCTTTTAGTATTTGTCTAGAAGGTTTTCTCCGTGTCGAATGCCCCGTGTTTTGTAAAATGAAAGATGACGCGTTGTTAGCGTGCGCGTTCCGAATGCCTGCCAGCTGCATAGTAATATAATTGACACAACAGGAGAAACGGCCCCTAACCTTGTAAATACTCTTGTATGTTATAAAGAGTAAAAAGATCAACTCAAATGTTGTGCCCAATCAGTAGAATACAAAACCAAACCCAGAATGTCAAAGCGTCAACATTTGTTCTGTTCTTTCAACTACATGATAGCAGACTCTGTGAGACTGTCAAAAATTGCCAGCGGCGACTATATTTCAAGTCACCACGGCGGGGTATTGGTTAAAGTTTTCAACTAGCAATAATCACGCCTCGGACAAACCTCATGGGCTATGATACTGCCACTGCGCAAAGCTACAGAACTTGGGATAACTAAATGCTACCCCCTACAGCAAAGACATTTGACTTGCCGGTGGGCAAGTTACTGCGATATAATACAGTACAGTTAAATGATCCCTCAAACGTAGAGGTTTATGTTATCGACACTGCAGCCTCACAATGCAACAGAGTCCACTTTTTTATTCCGATTATATATGAACTGAAGTGTAGACCGTCATTGCTTTGGTGCACATAGGAGTGATGGGATACCAAGATGCAAATCTATCTGTCTCGCTCTCTTGCATCTAACATAAGCAAACGTTATTTATTTTTTTTATATAATGGTCACTAGTTATAAGTCTCCCCATCCTACAATGTGGGGTTTCATTTTTCAATCCTTTTATCTGACAATTACCTCCACAAGTAAATAAATGAATTCGCATACAGGGAGTTGAACCCTGGTCACCTGGGTGAAAAAACGGGAATCGTAACCACTAGATCATATGGGAAATCGCTGCTTCTTGTTTGCTACCCGAAGCCAGCAGAGAAATGTGCAGGTCATTTTTTTACACTGCTGCCATCGAAAGGGCAAAACAATGAATCGAACCTGGATTGCTCATTTTAGACCGCTCCAAATGATTTGTTTAATGCAGTGTATTTTTCTTTTGCGATGTTTTGATTACTCCCCCCGTGACTTTCATTCTGATTTGGGCACCCCCTTTCGTGCACGGATTTGAAAAGCATAAACTTTAACTGCAATATTTGTACCTGTGATTCTGTAGGTATATGAATAAACTGACATCTGTCGAAACTCGGGATATAACCCGGGAAATTTAGATATTCAACCTAACGATCGCCCTCCTGAGCTTTGTCGGCATGAATGACATAGTTGATCAAACTCTTCTTTGTTCTACGAGAACCAGCAACATTTTGTGAGACCAGATAGTCGTCTTGTTCTGTACAGACCTGCGAATTCATGGAATTTGAAAACATTCCGCATTTTAACATGCATTTTAAGAAGAAGAGTCAGAGTATCAACATTGTCGTTTCTGTGAGTCAAGCAGCAGTCGAAGCCAAAACGTTGCAGAGTGCATTCTCACTCCGTTTAATATACAGTCAGACTTGCATTGACAATGCACCATGCACACTACAAATACATCGTTCTGGTCTGGGTGGCTGTTTACCTGGGGAGAATAAATACATACAGTGAAAAAAAGATGCCGTGCTGTGTTTCCACCCGGTTTCGAACCGGGGACCTTTCGCGTGTGAGGCGAACGTGATAACCACTACACTATGGAAACATGTTGCTTAACAAACGATCCGTGTGTTGCGCTCTAAGCATACAGTGCCGATTACCCATTTTGGATCCTGCAGTGCAAGGCAGTCTTCACTTAAAGCCCAGCTGAATGTAACAATGTACATGTGAAAGTTTCCATAGTGTAGTGGTTATCTCTTCGCCTAACACGCGAAAGGTCCCCGGTTCGAAACCGGGTGGAAACATGTGCTTGTTCGTTTTTTTTGTTGCGGTCTTCTCCGCTCTCTGTGAGTCCAGCAGCAGACTGCGTCAAAAAGTTGCACTGAGAATTGATTGATTTATTTTATTTTATTAATGGGTGTTTCATTCGAGAAGCAGCTGTATCAGAGTGGCGCAGCGGAAGCGTGCTGAGCCTTATAACCCAGAGGTCGACGGAGCGAAACCGTCTTCTGTTAGCCTTTTTTTTCTTCTGTTGGCAAAGTAGTTGTTTTTAAAAGATGAACTCTAGTCAAAAGATATTGTATTATTTTTGCAACTACAGTCTGAATACTAAAATTGCCTTTGAAGAGAAGTTACATAATGTGCATGATATATCTGGGAGAAAGGAAAGCAATAGAACGGAGAGTTCCCATGACCTCCATGCATGGCTGTTTTCATGATATATTCATGTGCGTAAATTGTTTGGTAGGTTAACTCCCCAACCCCAAAACAGATTTCCGTGTTTCTTTTTCGTGTGTCACCACAATTTTAATGCTACTGCAAAAAAGCCAGATATCTACTAACATGGCTGGGGAGGCAAATTGATGTTTAGCTCTTTTAGTATTTGTCTAGAAGGTTTTCTCCGTGTCGAATGCCCCGTGTTTTGTAAAATGAAAGATGACGCGTTGTTAGCGTGCGCGTTCCGAATGCCTGCCAGCTGCATAGTAATATAATTGACACAACAGGAGAAACGGCCCCTAACCTTGTAAATACACTTGTATGTTATAAAGAGTAAAAAGATCAACTCAAATGTTGTGCCCAATCAGTAGAATAGAAAACCAAACCCAGAATGTCAAAGCGTCAACATTTGTTCTGTTCTTTCAACTACATGATAGCAGACTCTGTGAGACTGTCAAAAATTGCCAGCGGCGACTATATTTCAAGTCACCACGGCGGGGTATTGGTTAAAGTTTTCAACTAGCAATAATCACGCCTCGGACAAACCTCATGGGCTATGATACTGCCACTGCGCAAAGCTACAGAACTTGGGATAACTAAATGCTACCCCCTACAGCAAAGACATTTGACTTGCCGGTGGGCAAGTTACTGCGATATAATACAGTACAGTTAAATGATCCCTCAAACGTAGAGGTTTATGTTATCGACACTGCAGCCTCACAATGCAACAGAGTCCACTTTTTTATTCCGATTATATATGAACTGAAGTGTAGACCGTCATTGCTTTGGTGCACATAGGAGTGATGGGATACCAAGATGCAAATCTATCTGTCTCGCTCTCTTGCATCTAACATAAGCAAACGTTATTTATTTTTTTTATATAATGGTCACTAGTTATAAGTCTCCCCATCCTACAATGTGGGGTTTCATTTTTCAATCCTTTTATCTGACAATTACCTCCACAAGTAAATAAATGAATTCGCATACAGGGAGTTGAACCCTGGTCACCTGGGTGAAAAAACGGGAATCGTAACCACTAGATCATATGGGAAATCACTGCTTCTTGTTTGCTACCCGAAGCCAGCAGAGAAATGTGCAGGTCATTTTTTTACACTGCTGCCATCGAAAGGGCAAAACAATGAATCGAACCTGGATTGCTCATTTTAGACCGCTCCAAATGATTTGTTTAATGCAGTGTATTTTTCTTTTGCGATGTTTTGATTACTCCCCTCGTGACTTTTATTCTGATTTGGGCACCCCCTTTCGTGCACGGATTTGAAAAGCATAAACTTTAACTGCAATATTTGTACCTGTGATTCTGTAGGTATATGAATAAACTGACATCTGTCGAAACTCGGGATATAACCCGGGAAATTTAGATATTCAACCTAACGATCGCCCTCCTGAGCTTTGTCGGCATGAATGACATAGTTGATCAAACTCTTCTTTGTTCTACGAGAACCAGCAACATTTTGTGAGACCAGATAGTCGTCTTGTTCTGTACAGACCTGCGAATTCATGGAATTTGAAAACATTCCGCATTTTAACATGCATTTTAAGAAGAAGAGTCAGAGTATCAACATTGTCGTTTCTGTGAGTCAAGCAGCAGTCGAAGCCAAAACGTTGCAGAGTGCATTCTCACTCCGTTTAATATACAGTCAGACTTGCATTGACAATGCACCATGCACACTACAAATACATCGTTCTGGTCTGGGTGGCTGTTTACCTGGGGAGAATAAATACATACAGTGAAAAAAAGATGCCGTGCTGTGTTTCCACCCGGTTTCGAACCGGGGACCTTTCGCGTGTGAGGCGAACGTGATAACCACTACACTATGGAAACATGTTGCTTAACAAACGATCCGTGTGTTGCGCTCTAAGCATACAGTGCCGATTACCCATTTTGGATCCTGCAGTGCAAGGCAGTCTTCACTTAAAGCCCAGCTGAATGTAACAATGTACATGTGAAAGTTTCCATAGTGTAGTGGTTATCACGTTCGCCTAACACGCGAAAGGTCCCCGGTTCGAAACCGGGTGGAAACATGTGCTTGTTCGTTTTTTTGTTGCGGTCTTCTCCGCTCTCTGTGAGTCCAGCAGCAGACTGTCAAAAAGTTGCACTGAGAATTGATTGATTTATTTTATTTTATTAATGGGTGTTTCATTCGAGAAGCAGCTGTATCAGAGTGGCGCAGCGGAAGCGTGCTGAGCCTTATAACCCAGAGGTCGACGGAGCGAAACCGTCTTCTGTTAGCCTTTTTTTTCTTCTGTTGGCAAAGTAGTTGTTTTTAAAAGATGAACTCTAGTCAAAAGATATTGTATTATTTTTGCAACTACAGTCTGAATACTAAAATTGCCTTTGAAGAGAAGTTACATAATGTGCATGATATATCTGGGAGAAAGGAAAGCAATAGAACGGAGAGTTCCCATGACCTCCATGCATGGCTGTTTTCATGATATATTCATGTGCGTAAATTGTTTGGTAGGTTAACTCCCCAACCCCAAAACAGATTTCCATGTTTCTTTTTCGTGTGTCACCACAACTTTAATGCTACTGCAAAAAAGCCAGATATCTATTAACATGGCTGGGGAGGCAAATTGATGTTTAGCTCTTTTAGTATTTGTCTAGAAGGTTTTCTCCGTGTCGAATGCCCCGTGTTTTGTAAAATGAAAGATGACGCGTTGTTAGCGTGCGCGTTCCGAATGCCTGCCAGCTGCATAGTAATATAATTGACACAACAGGAGAAACGGCCCCTAACCTTGTAAATACACTTGTATGTTATAAAGAGTAAAAAGATCAACTCAAATGTTGTGCCCAATCAGTAGAATACAAAACCAAACCCAGAATGTCAAAGCGTCAACATTTGTTCTGTTCTTTCAACTACATGATAGCAGACTCTGTGAGACTGTCAAAAATTGCCAGCGGCGACTATATTTCAAGTCACCACGGCGGGGTATTGGTTAAAGTTTTCAACTAGCAATAATCACGCCTCGGACAAACCTCATGGGCTATGATACTGCCACTGCGCAAAGCTACAGAACTTGGGATAACTAAATGCTACCCCCTACAGCAAAGACATTTGACTTGCCGGTGGGCAAGTTACTGCGATATAATACAGTACAGTTAAATGATCCCTCAAACGTAGAGGTTTATGTTATCGACACTGCAGCCTCACAATGCAACAGAGTCCACTTTTTTATTCCGATTATATATGAACTGAAGTGTAGACCGTCATTGCTTTGGTGCACATAGGAGTGATGGGATACCAAGATGCAAATCTATCTGTCTCGCTCTCTTGCATCTAACATAAGCAAACGTTATTTATTTTTTTTATATAATGGTCACTAGTTATAAGTCTCCCCATCCTACAATGTGGGGTTTCATTTTTCAATCCTTTTATCTGACAATTACCTCCACAAGTAAATAAATGAATTCGCATACAGGGAGTTGAACCCTGGTCACCTGGGTGAAAAAACGGGAATCGTAACCACTAGATCATATGGGAAATCACTGCTTCTTGTTTGCTACCCGAAGCCAGCAGAGAAATGTGCAGGTCATTTTTTTACACTGCTGCCATCGAAAGGGCAAAACAATGAATCGAACCTGGATTGCTCATTTTAGACCGCTCCAAATGATTTGTTTAATGCAGTGTATTTTTCTTTTGCGATGTTTTGATTACTCCCCCCGTGACTTTCATTCTGATTTGGGCACCCCCTTTCGTGCACGGATTTGAAAAGCATAAACTTTAACTGCAATATTTGTACCTGTGATTCTGTAGGTATATGAATAAACTGACATCTGTCGAAACTCGGGATATAACCCGGGAAATTTAGATATTCAACCTAACGATCGCCCTCCTGAGCTTTGTCGGCATGAATGACATAGTTGATCAAACTCTTCTTTGTTCTACGAGAACCAGCAACATTTTGTGAGACCAGATAGTCGTCTTGTTCTGTACAGACCTGCGAATTCATGGAATTTGAAAACATTCCGCATTTTAACATGCATTTTAAGAAGAAGAGTCAGAGTATCAACATTGTCGTTTCTGTGAGTCAAGCAGCAGTCGAAGCCAAAACGTTGCAGAGTGCATTCTCACTCCGTTTAATATACAGTCAGACTTGCATTGACAATGCACCATGCACACTACAAATACATCGTTCTGGTCTGGGTGGCTGTTTACCTGGGGAGAATAAATACATACAGTGAAAAAAAGATGCCGTGCTGTGTTTCCACCCGGTTTCGAACCGGGGACCTTTCGCGTGTGAGGCGAACGTGATAACCACTACACTATGGAAACATGTTGCTTAACAAACGATCCGTGTGTTGCGCTCTAAGCATACAGTGCCGATTACCCATTTTGGATCCTGCAGTGCAAGGCAGTCTTCACTTAAAGCCCAGCTGAATGTAACAATGTACATGTGAAAGTTTCCATAGTGTAGTGGTTATCACGTTCGCCTAACACGCGAAAGGTCCCCGGTTCGGAACCGGGTGGAAACATGTGCTTGTTCGTTTTTTTGTTGCGGTCTTCTCCGCTCTCTGTGAGTCCAGCAGCAGACTGCGTCAAAAAGTTGCACTGAGAATTGATTGATTTATTTTATTTTATTAATGGGTGTTTCATTCGAGAAGCAGCTGTATCAGAGTGGCGCAGCGGAAGCGTGCTGAGCCTTATAACCCAGAGGTCGACGGAGCGAAACCGTCTTCTGTTAGCCTTTTTTTTCTTCTGTTGGCAAAGTAGTTGTTTTTAAAAGATGAACTCTAGTCAAAAGATATTGTATTATTTTTGCAACTACAGTCTGAATACTAAAATTGCCTTTGAAGAGAAGTTACATAATGTGCATGATATATCTGGGAGAAAGGAAAGCAATAGAACGGAGAGTTCCCATGACCTCCATGCATGGCTGTTTTCATGATATATTCATGTGCGTAAATTGTTTGGTAGGTTAACTCCCCAACCCCAAAACAGATTTCCATGTTTCTTTTTCGTGTGTCACCACAACTTTAATGCTACTGCAAAAAAGCCAGATATCTATTAACATGGCTGGGGAGGCAAATTGATGTTTAGCTCTTTTAGTATTTGTCTAGAAGGTTTTCTCCGTGTCGAATGCCCCGTGTTTTGTAAAATGAAAGATGACGCGTTGTTAGCGTGCGCGTTCCGAATGCCTGCCAGCTGCATAGTAATATAATTGACACAACAGGAGAAACGGCCCCTAACCTTGTAAATACACTTGTATGTTATAAAGAGTAAAAAGATCAACTCAAATGTTGTGCCCAATCAGTAGAATACAAAACCAAACCCAGAATGTCAAAGCGTCAACATTTGTTCTGTTCTTTCAACTACATGATAGCAGACTCTGTGAGACTGTCAAAAATTGCCAGCGGCGACTATATTTCAAGTCACCACGGCGGGGTATTGGTTAAAGTTTTCAACTAGCAATAATCACGCCTCGGACAAACCTCATGGGCTATGATACTGCCACTGCGCAAAGCTACAGAACTTGGGATAACTAAATGCTACCCCCTACAGCAAAGACATTTGACTTGCCGGTGGGCAAGTTACTGCGATATAATACAGTACAGTTAAATGATCCCTCAAACGTAGAGGTTTATGTTATCGACACTGCAGCCTCACAATGCAACAGAGTCCACTTTTTTATTCCGATTATATATGAACTGAAGTGTAGACCGTCATTGCTTTGGTGCACATAGGAGTGATGGGATACCAAGATGCAAATCTATCTGTCTCGCTCTCTTGCATCTAACATAAGCAAACGTTATTTATTTTTTTTATATAATGGTCACTAGTTATAAGTCTCCCCATCCTACAATGTGGGGTTTCATTTTTCAATCCTTTTATCTGACAATTACCTCCACAAGTAAATAAATGAATTCGCATACAGGGAGTTGAACCCTGGTCACCTGGGTGAAAAAACGGGAATCGTAACCACTAGATCATATGGGAAATCGCTGCTTCTTGTTTGCTACCCGAAGCCAGCAGAGAAATGTGCAGGTCATTTTTTTACACTGCTGCCATCGAAAGGGCAAAACAATGAATCGAACCTGGATTGCTCATTTTAGACCGCTCCAAATGATTTGTTTAATGCAGTGTATTTTTCTTTTGCGATGTTTTGATTACTCCCCCCGTGACTTTCATTCTGATTTGGGCACCCCCTTTCGTGCACGGATTTGAAAAGCATAAACTTTAACTGCAATATTTGTACCTGTGATTCTGTAGGTATATGAATAAACTGACATCTGTCGAAACTCGGGATATAACCCGGGAAATTTAGATATTCAACCTAACGATCGCCCTCCTGAGCTTTGTCGGCATGAATGACATAGTTGATCAAACTCTTCTTTGTTCTACGAGAACCAGCAACATTTTGTGAGACCAGATAGTCGTCTTGTTCTGTACAGACCTGCGAATTCATGGAATTTGAAAACATTCCGCATTTTAACATGCATTTTAAGAAGAAGAGTCAGAGTATCAACATTGTCGTTTCTGTGAGTCAAGCAGCAGTCGAAGCCAAAACGTTGCAGAGTGCATTCTCACTCCGTTTAATATACAGTCAGACTTGCATTGACAATGCACCATGCACACTACAAATACATCGTTCTGGTCTGGGTGGCTGTTTACCTGGGGAGAATAAATACATACAGTGAAAAAAAGATGCCGTGCTGTGTTTCCACCCGGTTTCGAAATGGGGACCTTTCGCGTGTGAGGCGAACGTGATAACCACTACACTATGGAAACATGTTGCTTAACAAACGATCCGTGTGTTGCGCTCTAAGCATACAGTGCCGATTACCCATTTTGGATCCTGCAGTGCAAGGCAGTCTTCACTTAAAGCCCAGCTGAATGTAACAATGTACATGTGAAAGTTTCCATAGTGTAGTGGTTATCTCTTCGCCTAACACGCGAAAGGTCCCCGGTTCGAAACCGGGTGGAAACATGTGCTTGTTCGTTTTTTTTGTTGCGGTCTTCTCCGCTCTCTGTGAGTCCAGCAGCAGACTGCGTCAAAAAGTTGCACTGAGAATTGATTGATTTATTTTATTTTATTAATGGGTGTTTCATTCGAGAAGCAGCTGTATCAGAGTGGCGCAGCGGAAGCGTGCTGAGCCTTATAACCCAGAGGTCGACGGAGCGAAACCGTCTTCTGTTAGCCTTTTTTTCTTCTGTTGGCAAAGTAGTTGTTTTTAAAAGATGAACTCTAGTCAAAAGATATTGTATTATTTTTGCAACTACAGTCTGAATACTAAAATTGCCTTTGAAGAGAAGTTACATAATGTGCATGATATATCTGGGAGAAAGGAAAGCAATAGAACGGAGAGTTCCCATGACCTCCATGCATGGCTGTTTTCATGATATATTCATGTGCGTAAATTGTTTGGTAGGTTAACTCCACAACCCCAAAACAGATTTCCATGTTTCTTTTTCGTGTGTCACCACAATTTTAATGCTACTGCAAAAAAGCCAGATATCTACTAACATGGCTGGGGAGGCAAATTGATGTTTAGCTCTTTTAGTATTTGTCTAGAAGGTTTTCTCCGTGTCGAATGCCCCGTGTTTTGTAAAATGAAAGATGACGCGTTGTTAGCGTGCGCGTTCCGAATGCCTGCCAGCTGCATAGTAATATAATTGACACAACAGGAGAAACGGCCCCTAACCTTGTAAATACACTTGTATGTTATAAAGAGTAAAAAGATCAACTCAAATGTTGTGCCCAATCAGTAGAATAGAAAACCAAACCCAGAATGTCAAAGCGTCAACATTTGTTCTGTTCTTTCAACTACATGATAGCAGACTCTGTGAGACTGTCAAAAATTGCCAGCGGCGACTATATTTCAAGTCACCACGGCGGGGTATTGGTTAAAGTTTTCAACTAGCAATAATCACGCCTCGGACAAACCTCATGGGCTATGATACTGCCACTGCGCAAAGCTACAGAACTTGGGATAACTAAATGCTACCCCCTACAGCAAAGACATTTGACTTGCCGGTGGGCAAGTTACTGCGATATAATACAGTACAGTTAAATGATCCCTCAAACGTAGAGGTTTATGTTATCGACACTGCAGCCTCACAATGCAACAGAGTCCACTTTTTTATTCCGATTATATATGAACTGAAGTGTAGACCGTCATTGCTTTGGTGCACATAGGAGTGATGGGATACCAAGATGCAAATCTATCTGTCTCGCTCTCTTGCATCTAACATAAGCAAACGTTATTTATTTTTTTTATATAATGGTCACTAGTTATAAGTCTCCCCATCCTACAATGTGGGGTTTCATTTTTCAATCCTTTTATCTGACAATTACCTCCACAAGTAAATAAATGAATTCGCATACAGGGAGTTGAACCCTGGTCACCTGGGTGAAAAAACGGGAATCGTAACCACTAGATCATATGGGAAATCACTGCTTCTTGTTTGCTACCCGAAGCCAGCAGAGAAATGTGCAGGTCATTTTTTTACACTGCTGCCATCGAAAGGGCAAAACAATGAATCGAACCTGGATTGCTCATTTTAGACCGCTCCAAATGATTTGTTTAATGCAGTGTATTTTTCTTTTGCGATGTTTTGATTACTCCCCCCGTGACTTTCATTCTGATTTGGGCACCCCCTTTCGTGCACGGATTTGAAAAGCATAAACTTTAACTGCAATATTTGTACCTGTGATTCTGTAGGTATATGAATAAACTGACATCTGTCGAAACTCGGGATATAACCCGGGAAATTTAGATATTCAACCTAACGATCGCCCTCCTGAGCTTTGTCGGCATGAATGACATAGTTGATCAAACTCTTCTTTGTTCTACGAGAATCAGCAACATTTTGTGAGACCAGATAGTCGTCTTGTTCTGTACAGACCTGCGAATTCATGGAATTTGAAAACATTCCGCATTTTAACATGCATTTTAAGAAGAAGAGTCAGAGTATCAACATTGTCGTTTCTGTGAGTCAAGCAGCAGTCGAAGCCAAAACGTTGCAGAGTGCATTCTCACTCCGTTTAATATACAGTCAGACTTGCATTGACAATGCACCATGCACACTACAAATACATCGTTCTGGTCTGGGTGGCTGTTTACCTGGGGAGAATAAATACATACAGTGAAAAAAATATGCCGTGCTGTGTTTCCACCCGGTTTCGAACCGGGGACCTTTCACGTGTGAGGCGAACGTGATAACCACTACACTATGGAAACATGTTGCTTAACAAACGATCCGTGTGTTGCGCTCTAAGCATACAGTGCCGATTACCCATTTTGGATATAATACAGTACAGTTAAATGATCCCTCAAACGTAGAGGTTTATGTTATCGACACTGCAGCCTCACAATGCAACAGAGTCCACTTTTTTATTCCGATTATATATGAACTGAAGTGTAGACCGTCATTGCTTTGGTGCACATAGGAGTGATGGGATACCAAGATGCAAATCTATCTGTCTCGCTCTCTTGCATCTAACATAAGCAAACGTTATTTTTTTTTTTATATAATGGTCACTAGTTATAAGTCTCCCCATCCTACAATGTGGGGTTTCATTTTTCAATCCTTTTATCTGACAATTACCTCCACAAGTAAATAAATGAATTCGCATACAGGGAGTTGAACCCTGGTCACCTGGGTGAAAAAACGGGAAGCGTAACCACTAGATCATATGGGAAATCACTGCTTCTTGTTTGCTACCCGAAGCCAGCAGAGAAATGTGCAGGTCATTTTTTTACACTGCTGCCATCGAAAGGGCAAAACAATGAATCGAACCTGGATTGCTCATTTTAGACCGCTCCAAATGATTTGTTTAATGCAGTGTATTTTTCTTTTGCGATGTTTTGATTACTCCCCCCGTGACTTTCATTCTGATTTGGGCACCCCCTTTCGTGCACGGATTTGAAAAGCATAAACTTTAACTGCAATATTTGTACCTGTGATTCTGTAGGTATATGAATAAACTGACATCTGTCGAAACTCGGGATATAACCCGGGAAATTTAGATATTCAACCTAACGATCGCCCTCCTGAGCTTTGTCGGCATGAATGACATAGTTGATCAAACTCTTCTTTGTTCTACGAGAACCAGCAACATTTTGTGAGACCAGATAGTCGTCTTGTTCTGTACAGACCTGCGAATTCATGGAATTTGAAAACATTCCGCATTTTAACATGCATTTTAAGAAGAAGAGTCAGAGTATCAACATTGTCGTTTCTGTGAGTCAAGCAGCAGTCGAAGCCAAAACGTTGCAGAGTGCATTCTCACTCCGTTTAATATACAGTCAGACTTGCATTGACAATGCACCATGCACACTACAAATACATCGTTCTGGTCTGGGTGGCTGTTTACCTGGGGAGAATAAATACATACAGTGAAAAAAATATGCCGTGCTGTGTTTCCACCCGGTTTCGAACCGGGGACCTTTCACGTGTGAGGCGAACGTGATAACCACTACACTATGGAAACATGTTGCTTAACAAACGATCCGTGTGTTGCGCTCTAAGCATACAGTGCCGATTACCCATTTTGGATATAATACAGTACAGTTAAATGATCCCTCAAACGTAGAGGTTTATGTTATCGACACTGCAGCCTCACAATGCAACAGAGTCCACTTTTTTATTCCGATTATATATGAACTGAAGTGTAGACCGTCATTGCTTTGGTGCACATAGGAGTGATGGGATACCAAGATGCAAATCTATCTGTCTCGCTCTCTTGCATCTAACATAAGCAAACGTTATTTATTTTTTTTATATAATGGTCACTAGTTATAAGTCTCCCCATCCTACAATGTGGGGTTTCATTTTTCAATCCTTTTATCTGACAATTACCTCCACAAGTAAATAAATGAATTCGCATACAGGGAGTTGAACCCTGGTCACCTGGGTGAAAAAACGGGAATCGTAACCACTAGATCATATGGGAAATCGCTGCTTCTTGTTTGCTACCCGAAGCCAGCAGAGAAATGTGCAGGTCATTTTTTTACACTGCTGCCATCGAAAGGGCAAAACAATGAATCGAACCTGGATTGCTCATTTTAGACCGCTCCAAATGATTTGTTTAATGCAGTGTATTTTTCTTTTGCGATGTTTTGATTACTCCCCCCGTGACTTTCATTCTGATTTGGGCACCCCCTTTCGTGCACGGATTTGAAAAGCATAAACTTTAACTGCAATATTTGTACCTGTGATTCTGTAGGTATATGAATAAACTGACATCTGTCGAAACTCGGGATATAACCCGGGAAATTTAGATATTCAACCTAACGATCGCCCTCCTGAGCTTTGTCGGCATGAATGACATAGTTGATCAAACTCTTCTTTGTTCTACGAGAACCAGCAACATTTTGTGAGACCAGATAGTCGTCTTGTTCTGTACAGACCTGCGAATTCATGGAATTTGAAAACATTCCGCATTTTAACATGCATTTTAAGAAGAAGAGTCAGAGTATCAACATTGTCGTTTCTGTGAGTCAAGCAGCAGTCGAAGCCAAAACGTTGCAGAGTGCATTCTCACTCCGTTTAATATACAGTCAGACTTGCATTGACAATGCACCATGCACACTACAAATACATCGTTCTGGTCTGGGTGGCTGTTTACCTGGGGAGAATAAATACATACAGTGAAAAAAAGATGCCGTGCTGTGTTTCCACCCGGTTTCGAAATGGGGACCTTTCGCGTGTGAGGCGAACGTGATAACCACTACACTATGGAAACATGTTGCTTAACAAACGATCCGTGTGTTGCGCTCTAAGCATACAGTGCCGATTACCCATTTTGGATCCTGCAGTGCAAGGCAGTCTTCACTTAAAGCCCAGCTGAATGTAACAATGTACATGTGAAAGTTTCCATAGTGTAGTGGTTATCACGTTCGCCTAACACGCGAAAGGTCCCCGGTTCGAAACCGGGTGGAAACATGTGCTTGTTCGTTTTTTTTGTTGCGGTCTTCTCCGCTCTCTGTGAGTCCAGCAGCAGACTGCGTCAAAAAGTTGCACTGAGAATTGATTGATTTATTTTATTTTATTAATGGGTGTTTCATTCGAGAAGCAGCTGTATCAGAGTGGCGCAGCGGAAGCGTGCTGAGCCTTATAACCCAGAGGTCGACGGAGCGAAACCGTCTTCTGTTAGCCTTTTTTTCTTCTGTTGGCAAAGTAGTTGTTTTTAAAAGATGAACTCTAGTCAAAAGATATTGTATTATTTTTGCAACTACAGTCTGAATACTAAAATTGCCTTTGAAGAGAAGTTACATAATGTGCATGATATATCTGGGAGAAAGGAAAGCAATAGAACGGAGAGTTCCCATGACCTCCATGCATGGCTGTTTTCATGATATATTCATGTGCGTAAATTGTTTGGTAGGTTAACTCCACAACCCCAAAACAGATTTCCATGTTTCTTTTTCGTGTGTCACCACAATTTTAATGCTACTGCAAAAAAGCCAGATATCTACTAACATGGCTGGGGAGGCAAATTGATGTTTAGCTCTTTTAGTATTTGTCTAGAAGGTTTTCTCCGTGTCGAATGCCCCGTGTTTTGTAAAATGAAAGATGACGCGTTGTTAGCGTGCGCGTTCCGAATGCCTGCCAGCTGCATAGTAATATAATTGACACAACAGGAGAAACGGCCCCTAACCTTGTAAATACACTTGTATGTTATAAAGAGTAAAAAGATCAACTCAAATGTTGTGCTCAATCAGTAGAATACAAAACCAAACCCAGAATGTCAAAGCGTCAACATTTGTTCTGTTCTTTCAACTACATGATAGCAGACTCTGTGAGACTGTCAAAAATTGCCAGCGGCGACTATATTTCAAGTCACCACGGCGGGGTATTGGTTAAAGTTTTCAACTAGCAATAATCACGCCTCGGACAAACCTCATGGGCTATGATACTGCCACTGCGCAAAGCTACAGAACTTGGGATAACTAAATGCTACCCCCTACAGCAAAGACATTTGACTTGCCGGTGGGCAAGTTACTGCGATATAATACAGTACAGTTAAATGATCCCTCAAACGTAGAGGTTTATGTTATCGACACTGCAGCCTCACAATGCAACAGAGTCCACTTTTTTATTCCGATTATATATGAACTGAAGTGTAGACCGTCATTGCTTTGGTGCACATAGGAGTGATGGGATACCAAGATGCAAATCTATCTGTCTCGCTCTCTTGCATCTAACATAAGCAAACGTTATTTATTTTTTTTATATAATGGTCACTAGTTATAAGTCTCCCCATCCTACAATGTGGGGTTTCATTTTTCAATCCTTTTATCTGACAATTACCTCCACAAGTAAATAAATGAATTCGCATACAGGGAGTTGAACCCTGGTCACCTGGGTGAAAAAACGGGAATCGTAACCACTAGATCATATGGGAAATCACTGCTTCTTGTTTGCTACCCGAAGCCAGCAGAGAAATGTGCAGGTCATTTTTTTACACTGCTGCCATCGAAAGGGCAAAACAATGAATCGAACCTGGATTGCTCATTTTAGACCGCTCCAAATGATTTGTTTAATGCAGTGTATTTTTCTTTTGCGATGTTTTGATTACTCCCCTCGTGACTTTTATTCTGATTTGGGCACCCCCTTTCGTGCACGGATTTGAAAAGCATAAACTTTAACTGCAATATTTGTACCTGTGATTCTGTAGGTATATGAATAAACTGACATCTGTCGAAACTCGGGATATAACCCGGGAAATTTAGATATTCAACCTAACGATCGCCCTCCTGAGCTTTGTCGGCATGAATGACATAGTTGATCAAACTCTTCTTTGTTCTACGAGAACCAGCAACATTTTGTGAGACCAGATAGTCGTCTTGTTCTGTACAGACCTGCGAATTCATGGAATTTGAAAACATTCCGCATTTTAACATGCATTTTAAGAAGAAGAGTCAGAGTATCAACATTGTCGTTTCTGTGAGTCAAGCAGCAGTCGAAGCCAAAACGTTGCAGAGTGCATTCTCACTCCGTTTAATATACAGTCAGACTTGCATTGACAATGCACCATGCACACTACAAATACATCGTTCTGGTCTGGGTGGCTGTTTACCTGGGGAGAATAAATACATACAGTGAAAAAAAGATGCCGTGCTGTGTTTCCACCCGGTTTCGAACCGGGGACCTTTCGCGTGTGAGGCGAACGTGATAACCACTACACTATGGAAACATGTTGCTTAACAAACGATCCGTGTGTTGCGCTCTAAGCATACAGTGCCGATTACCCATTTTGGATCCTGCAGTGCAAGGCAGTCTTCACTTAAAGCCCAGCTGAATGTAACAATGTACATGTGAAAGTTTCCATAGTGTAGTGGTTATCACGTTCGCCTAACACGCGAAAGGTCCCCGGTTCGAAACCGGGTGGAAACATGTGCTTGTTCGTTTTTTTGTTGCGGTCTTCTCCGCTCTCTGTGAGTCCAGCAGCAGACTGCGTCAAAAAGTTGCACTGAGAATTGATTGATTTATTTTATTTTATTAATGGGTGTTTCATTCGAGAAGCAGCTGTATCAGAGTGGCGCAGCGGAAGCGTGCTGAGCCTTATAACCCAGAGGTCGACGGAGCGAAACCGTCTTCTGTTAGCCTTTTTTTTCTTCTGTTGGCAAAGTAGTTGTTTTTAAAAGATGAACTCTAGTCAAAAGATATTGTATTATTTTTGCAACTACAGTCTGAATACTAAAATTGCCTTTGAAGAGAAGTTACATAATGTGCATGATATATCTGGGAGAAAGGAAAGCAATAGAACGGAGAGTTCCCATGACCTCCATGCATGGCTGTTTTCATGATATATTCATGTGCGTAAATTGTTTGGTAGGTTAACTCCCCAACCCCAAAACAGATTTCCATGTTTCTTTTTCGTGTGTCACCACAACTTTAATGCTACTGCAAAAAAGCCAGATATCTATTAACATGGCTGGGGAGGCAAATTGATGTTTAGCTCTTTTAGTATTTGTCTAGAAGGTTTTCTCCGTGTCGAATGCCCCGTGTTTTGTAAAATGAAAGATGACGCGTTGTTAGCGTGCGCGTTCCGAATGCCTGCCAGCTGCATAGTAATATAATTGACACAACAGGAGAAACGGCCCCTAACCTTGTAAATACACTTGTATGTTATAAAGAGTAAAAAGATCAACTCAAATGTTGTGCCCAATCAGTAGAATACAAAACCAAACCCAGAATGTCAAAGCGTCAACATTTGTTCTGTTCTTTCAACTACATGATAGCAGACTCTGTGAGACTGTCAAAAATTGCCAGCGGCGACTATATTTCAAGTCACCACGGCGGGGTATTGGTTAAAGTTTTCAACTAGCAATAATCACGCCTCGGACAAACCTCATGGGCTATGATACTGCCACTGCGCAAAGCTACAGAACTTGGGATAACTAAATGCTACCCCCTACAGCAAAGACATTTGACTTGCCGGTGGGCAAGTTACTGCGATATAATACAGTACAGTTAAATGATCCCTCAAACGTAGAGGTTTATGTTATCGACACTGCAGCCTCACAATGCAACAGAGTCCACTTTTTTATTCCGATTATATATGAACTGAAGTGTAGACCGTCATTGCTTTGGTGCACATAGGAGTGATGGGATACCAAGATGCAAATCTATCTGTCTCGCTCTCTTGCATCTAACATAAGCAAACGTTATTTATTTTTTTTATATAATGGTCACTAGTTATAAGTCTCCCCATCCTACAATGTGGGGTTTCATTTTTCAATCCTTTTATCTGACAATTACCTCCACAAGTAAATAAATGAATTCGCATACAGGGAGTTGAACCCTGGTCACCTGGGTGAAAAAACGGGAATCGTAACCACTAGATCATATGGGAAATCACTGCTTCTTGTTTGCTACCCGAAGCCAGCAGAGAAATGTGCAGGTCATTTTTTTACACTGCTGCCATCGAAAGGGCAAAACAATGAATCGAACCTGGATTGCTCATTTTAGACCGCTCCAAATGATTTGTTTAATGCAGTGTATTTTTCTTTTGCGATGTTTTGATTACTCCCCTCGTGACTTTTATTCTGATTTGGGCACCCCCTTTCGTGCACGGATTTGAAAAGCATAAACTTTAACTGCAATATTTGTACCTGTGATTCTGTAGGTATATGAATAAACTGACATCTGTCGAAACTCGGGATATAACCCGGGAAATTTAGATATTCAACCTAACGATCGCCCTCCTGAGCTTTGTCGGCATGAATGACATAGTTGATCAAACTCTTCTTTGTTCTACGAGAACCAGCAACATTTTGTGAGACCAGATAGTCGTCTTGTTCTGTACAGACCTGCGAATTCATGGAATTTGAAAACATTCCGCATTTTAACATGCATTTTAAGAAGAAGAGTCAGAGTATCAACATTGTCGTTTCTGTGAGTCAAGCAGCAGTCGAAGCCAAAACGTTGCAGAGTGCATTCTCACTCCGTTTAATATACAGTCAGACTTGCATTGACAATGCACCATGCACACTACAAATACATCGTTCTGGTCTGGGTGGCTGTTTACCTGGGGAGAATAAATACATACAGTGAAAAAAAGATGCCGTGCTGTGTTTCCACCCGGTTTCGAACCGGGGACCTTTCGCGTGTGAGGCGAACGTGATAACCACTACACTATGGAAACATGTTGCTTAACAAACGATCCGTGTGTTGCGCTCTAAGCATACAGTGCCGATTACCCATTTTGGATCCTGCAGTGCAAGGCAGTCTTCACTTAAAGCCCAGCTGAATGTAACAATGTACATGTGAAAGTTTCCATAGTGTAGTGGTTATCACGTTCGCCTAACACGCGAAAGGTCCCCGGTTCGAAACCGGGTGGAAACATGTGCTTGTTCGTTTTTTTGTTGCGGTCTTCTCCGCTCTCTGTGAGTCCAGCAGCAGACTGTCAAAAAGTTGCACTGAGAATTGATTGATTTATTTTATTTTATTAATGGGTGTTTCATTCGAGAAGCAGCTGTATCAGAGTGGCGCAGCGGAAGCGTGCTGAGCCTTATAACCCAGAGGTCGACGGAGCGAAACCGTCTTCTGTTAGCCTTTTTTTTCTTCTGTTGGCAAAGTAGTTGTTTTTAAAAGATGAACTCTAGTCAAAAGATATTGTATTATTTTTGCAACTACAATCTGAATACTAAAATTGCCTTTGAAGAGAAGTTACATAATGTGCATGATATATCTGGGAGAAAGGAAAGCAATAGAACGGAGAGTTCCCATGACCTCCATGCATGGCTGTTTTCATGATATATTCATGTGCGTAAATTGTTTGGTAGGTTAACTCCCCAACCCCAAAACAGATTTCCATGTTTCTTTTTCGTGTGTCACCACAACTTTAATGCTACTGCAAAAAAGCCAGATATCTATTAACATGGCTGGGGAGGCAAATTGATGTTTAGCTCTTTTAGTATTTGTCTAGAAGGTTTTCTCCGTGTCGAATGCCCCGTGTTTTGTAAAATGAAAGATGACGCGTTGTTAG
Source organism: Acipenser ruthenus (assembly GCF_902713425.1). Classification (NCBI taxonomy): domain Eukaryota; kingdom Metazoa; phylum Chordata; class Actinopteri; order Acipenseriformes; family Acipenseridae; genus Acipenser; species Acipenser ruthenus. Next base: position 10,296,534 of record NC_081212.1, on the reverse strand, counting down.
CGTGCGCGTTCCGAATGCCTGCCAGCTGCATAGTAATATAATTGACACAACAGGAGAAACGGCCCCTAACCTTGTAAATACACTTGTATGTTATAAAGAGTAAAAAGATCAACTCAAATGTTGTGCCCAATCAGTAGAATACAAAACCAAACCCAGAATGTCAAAGCGTCAACATTTGTTCTGTTCTTTCAACTACATGATAGCAGACTCTGTGAGACTGTCAAAAATTGCCAGCGGCGACTATATTTCAAGTCACCACGGCGGGGTATTGGTTAAAGTTTTCAACTAGCAATAATCACGCCTCGGACAAACCTCATGGGCTATGATACTGCCACTGCGCAAAGCTACAGAACTTGGGATAACTAAATGCTACCCCCTACAGCAAAGACATTTGACTTGCCGGTGGGCAAGTTACTGCGATATAATACAGTACAGTTAAATGATCCCTCAAACGTAGAGGTTTATGTTATCGACACTGCAGCCTCACAATGCAACAGAGTCCACTTTTTTATTCCGATTATATATGAACTGAAGTGTAGACCGTCATTGCTTTGGTGCACATAGGAGTGATGGGATACCAAGATGCAAATCTATCTGTCTCGCTCTCTTGCATCTAACATAAGCAAACGTTATTTATTTTTTTTATATAATGGTCACTAGTTATAAGTCTCCCCATCCTACAATGTGGGGTTTCATTTTTCAATCCTTTTATCTGACAATTACCTCCACAAGTAAATAAATGAATTCGCATACAGGGAGTTGAACCCTGGTCACCTGGGTGAAAAAACGGGAATCGTAACCACTAGATCATATGGGAAATCACTGCTTCTTGTTTGCTACCCGAAGCCAGCAGAGAAATGTGCAGGTCATTTTTTTACACTGCTGCCATCGAAAGGGCAAAACAATGAATCGAACCTGGATTGCTCATTTTAGACCGCTCCAAATGATTTGTTTAATGCAGTGTATTTTTCTTTTGCGATGTTTTGATTACTCCCCCCGTGACTTTCATTCTGATTTGGGCACCCCCTTTCGTGCACGGATTTGAAAAGCATAAACTTTAACTGCAATATTTGTACCTGTGATTCTGTAGGTATATGAATAAACTGACATCTGTCGAAACTCGGGATATAACCCGGGAAATTTAGATATTCAACCTAACGATCGCCCTCCTGAGCTTTGTCGGCATGAATGACATAGTTGATCAAACTCTTCTTTGTTCTACGAGAACCAGCAACATTTTGTGAGACCAGATAGTCGTCTTGTTCTGTACAGACCTGCGAATTCATGGAATTTGAAAACATTCCGCATTTTAACATGCATTTTAAGAAGAAGAGTCAGAGTATCAACATTGTCGTTTCTGTGAGTCAAGCAGCAGTCGAAGCCAAAACGTTGCAGAGTGCATTCTCACTCCGTTTAATATACAGTCAGACTTGCATTGACAATGCACCATGCACACTACAAATACATCGTTCTGGTCTGGGTGGCTGTTTACCTGGGGAGAATAAATACATACAGTGAAAAAAAGATGCCGTGCTGTGTTTCCACCCGGTTTCGAACCGGGGACCTTTCGCGTGTGAGGCGAACGTGATAACCACTACACTATGGAAACATGTTGCTTAACAAACGATCCGTGTGTTGCGCTCTAAGCATACAGTGCCGATTACCCATTTTGGATCCTGCAGTGCAAGGCAGTCTTCACTTAAAGCCCAGCTGAATGTAACAATGTACATGTGAAAGTTTCCATAGTGTAGTGGTTATCACGTTCGCCTAACACGCGAAAGGTCCCCGGTTCGGAACCGGGTGGAAACATGTGCTTGTTCGTTTTTTTGTTGCGGTCTTCTCCGCTCTCTGTGAGTCCAGCAGCAGACTGCGTCAAAAAGTTGCACTGAGAATTGATTGATTTATTTTATTTTATTAATGGGTGTTTCATTCGAGAAGCAGCTGTATCAGAGTGGCGCAGCGGAAGCGTGCTGAGCCTTATAACCCAGAGGTCGACGGAGCGAAACCGTCTTCTGTTAGCCTTTTTTTTCTTCTGTTGGCAAAGTAGTTGTTTTTAAAAGATGAACTCTAGTCAAAAGATATTGTATTATTTTTGCAACTACAGTCTGAATACTAAAATTGCCTTTGAAGAGAAGTTACATAATGTGCATGATATATCTGGGAGAAAGGAAAGCAATAGAACGGAGAGTTCCCATGACCTCCATGCATGGCTGTTTTCATGATATATTCATGTGCGTAAATTGTTTGGTAGGTTAACTCCCCAACCCCAAAACAGATTTCCATGTTTCTTTTTCGTGTGTCACCACAACTTTAATGCTACTGCAAAAAAGCCAGATATCTATTAACATGGCTGGGGAGGCAAATTGATGTTTAGCTCTTTTAGTATTTGTCTAGAAGGTTTTCTCCGTGTCGAATGCCCCGTGTTTTGTAAAATGAAAGATGACGCGTTGTTAGCGTGCGCGTTCCGAATGCCTGCCAGCTGCATAGTAATATAATTGACACAACAGGAGAAACGGCCCCTAACCTTGTAAATACACTTGTATGTTATAAAGAGTAAAAAGATCAACTCAAATGTTGTGCCCAATCAGTAGAATACAAAACCAAACCCAGAATGTCAAAGCGTCAACATTTGTTCTGTTCTTTCAACTACATGATAGCAGACTCTGTGAGACTGTCAAAAATTGCCAGCGGCGACTATATTTCAAGTCACCACGGCGGGGTATTGGTTAAAGTTTTCAACTAGCAATAATCACGCCTCGGACAAACCTCATGGGCTATGATACTGCCACTGCGCAAAGCTACAGAACTTGGGATAACTAAATGCTACCCCCTACAGCAAAGACATTTGACTTGCCGGTGGGCAAGTTACTGCGATATAATACAGTACAGTTAAATGATCCCTCAAACGTAGAGGTTTATGTTATCGACACTGCAGCCTCACAATGCAACAGAGTCCACTTTTTTATTCCGATTATATATGAACTGAAGTGTAGACCGTCATTGCTTTGGTGCACATAGGAGTGATGGGATACCAAGATGCAAATCTATCTGTCTCGCTCTCTTGCATCTAACATAAGCAAACGTTATTTATTTTTTTTATATAATGGTCACTAGTTATAAGTCTCCCCATCCTACAATGTGGGGTTTCATTTTTCAATCCTTTTATCTGACAATTACCTCCACAAGTAAATAAATGAATTCGCATACAGGGAGTTGAACCCTGGTCACCTGGGTGAAAAAACGGGAATCGTAACCACTAGATCATATGGGAAATCGCTGCTTCTTGTTTGCTACCCGAAGCCAGCAGAGAAATGTGCAGGTCATTTTTTTACACTGCTGCCATCGAAAGGGCAAAACAATGAATCGAACCTGGATTGCTCATTTTAGACCGCTCCAAATGATTTGTTTAATGCAGTGTATTTTTCTTTTGCGATGTTTTGATTACTCCCCCCGTGACTTTCATTCTGATTTGGGCACCCCCTTTCGTGCACGGATTTGAAAAGCATAAACTTTAACTGCAATATTTGTACCTGTGATTCTGTAGGTATATGAATAAACTGACATCTGTCGAAACTCGGGATATAACCCGGGAAATTTAGATATTCAACCTAACGATCGCCCTCCTGAGCTTTGTCGGCATGAATGACATAGTTGATCAAACTCTTCTTTGTTCTACGAGAACCAGCAACATTTTGTGAGACCAGATAGTCGTCTTGTTCTGTACAGACCTGCGAATTCATGGAATTTGAAAACATTCCGCATTTTAACATGCATTTTAAGAAGAAGAGTCAGAGTATCAACATTGTCGTTTCTGTGAGTCAAGCAGCAGTCGAAGCCAAAACGTTGCAGAGTGCATTCTCACTCCGTTTAATATACAGTCAGACTTGCATTGACAATGCACCATGCACACTACAAATACATCGTTCTGGTCTGGGTGGCTGTTTACCTGGGGAGAATAAATACATACAGTGAAAAAAAGATGCCGTGCTGTGTTTCCACCCGGTTTCGAAATGGGGACCTTTCGCGTGTGAGGCGAACGTGATAACCACTACACTATGGAAACATGTTGCTTAACAAACGATCCGTGTGTTGCGCTCTAAGCATACAGTGCCGATTACCCATTTTGGATCCTGCAGTGCAAGGCAGTCTTCACTTAAAGCCCAGCTGAATGTAACAATGTACATGTGAAAGTTTCCATAGTGTAGTGGTTATCTCTTCGCCTAACACGCGAAAGGTCCCCGGTTCGAAACCGGGTGGAAACATGTGCTTGTTCGTTTTTTTTGTTGCGGTCTTCTCCGCTCTCTGTGAGTCCAGCAGCAGACTGCGTCAAAAAGTTGCACTGAGAATTGATTGATTTATTTTATTTTATTAATGGGTGTTTCATTCGAGAAGCAGCTGTATCAGAGTGGCGCAGCGGAAGCGTGCTGAGCCTTATAACCCAGAGGTCGACGGAGCGAAACCGTCTTCTGTTAGCCTTTTTTTCTTCTGTTGGCAAAGTAGTTGTTTTTAAAAGATGAACTCTAGTCAAAAGATATTGTATTATTTTTGCAACTACAGTCTGAATACTAAAATTGCCTTTGAAGAGAAGTTACATAATGTGCATGATATATCTGGGAGAAAGGAAAGCAATAGAACGGAGAGTTCCCATGACCTCCATGCATGGCTGTTTTCATGATATATTCATGTGCGTAAATTGTTTGGTAGGTTAACTCCCCAACCCCAAAACAGATTTCCATGTTTCTTTTTCGTGTGTCACCACAATTTTAATGCTACTGCAAAAAAGCCAGATATCTACTAACATGGCTGGGGAGGCAAATTGATGTTTAGCTCTTTTAGTATTTGTCTAGAAGGTTTTCTCCGTGTCGAATGCCCCGTGTTTTGTAAAATGAAAGATGACGCGTTGTTAGCGTGCGCGTTCCGAATGCCTGCCAGCTGCATAGTAATATAATTGACACAACAGGAGAAACGGCCCCTAACCTTGTAAATACACTTGTATGTTATAAAGAGTAAAAAGATCAACTCAAATGTTGTGCCCAATCAGTAGAATACAAAACCAAACCCAGAATGTCAAAGCGTCAACATTTGTTCTGTTCTTTCAACTACATGATAGCAGACTCTGTGAGACTGTCAAAAATTGCCAGCGGCGACTATATTTCAAGTCACCACGGCGGGGTATTGGTTAAAGTTTTCAACTAGCAATAATCACGCCTCGGACAAACCTCATGGGCTATGATACTGCCACTGCGCAAAGCTACAGAACTTGGGATAACTAAATGCTACCCCCTACAGCAAAGACATTTGACTTGCCGGTGGGCAAGTTACTGCGATATAATACAGTACAGTTAAATGATCCCTCAAACGTAGAGGTTTATGTTATCGACACTGCAGCCTCACAATGCAACAGAGTCCACTTTTTTATTCCGATTATATATGAACTGAAGTGTAGACCGTCATTGCTTTGGTGCACATAGGAGTGATGGGATACCAAGATGCAAATCTATCTGTCTCGCTCTCTTGCATCTAACATAAGCAAACGTTATTTATTTTTTTTATATAATGGTCACTAGTTATAAGTCTCCCCATCCTACAATGTGGGGTTTCATTTTTCAATCCTTTTATCTGACAATTACCTCCACAAGTAAATAAATGAATTCGCATACAGGGAGTTGAACCCTGGTCACCTGGGTGAAAAAACGGGAATCGTAACCACTAGATCATATGGGAAATCGCTGCTTCTTGTTTGCTACCCGAAGCCAGCAGAGAAATGTGCAGGTCATTTTTTTACACTGCTGCCATCGAAAGGGCAAAACAATGAATCGAACCTGGATTGCTCATTTTAGACCGCTCCAAATGATTTGTTTAATGCAGTGTATTTTTCTTTTGCGATGTTTTGATTACTCCCCCCGTGACTTTCATTCTGATTTGGGCACCCCCTTTCGTGCACGGATTTGAAAAGCATAAACTTTAACTGCAATATTTGTACCTGTGATTCTGTAGGTATATGAATAAACTGACATCTGTCGAAACTCGGGATATAACCCGGGAAATTTAGATATTCAACCTAACGATCGCCCTCCTGAGCTTTGTCGGCATGAATGACATAGTTGATCAAACTCTTCTTTGTTCTACGAGAACCAGCAACATTTTGTGAGACCAGATAGTCGTCTTGTTCTGTACAGACCTGCGAATTCATGGAATTTGAAAACATTCCGCATTTTAACATGCATTTTAAGAAGAAGAGTCAGAGTATCAACATTGTCGTTTCTGTGAGTCAAGCAGCAGTCGAAGCCAAAACGTTGCAGAGTGCATTCTCACTCCGTTTAATATACAGTCAGACTTGCATTGACAATGCACCATGCACACTACAAATACATCGTTCTGGTCTGGGTGGCTGTTTACCTGGGGAGAATAAATACATACAGTGAAAAAAAGATGCCGTGCTGTGTTTCCACCCGGTTTCGAACCGGGGACCTTTCGCGTGTGAGGCGAACGTGATAACCACTACACTATGGAAACATGTTGCTTAACAAACGATCCGTGTGTTGCGCTCTAAGCATACAGTGCCGATTACCCATTTTGGATCCTGCAGTGCAAGGCAGTCTTCACTTAAAGCCCAGCTGAATGTAACAATGTACATGTGAAAGTTTCCATAGTGTAGTGGTTATCTCTTCGCCTAACACGCGAAAGGTCCCCGGTTCGAAACCGGGTGGAAACATGTGCTTGTTCGTTTTTTTTGTTGCGGTCTTCTCCGCTCTCTGTGAGTCCAGCAGCAGACTGCGTCAAAAAGTTGCACTGAGAATTGATTGATTTATTTTATTTTATTAATGGGTGTTTCATTCGAGAAGCAGCTGTATCAGAGTGGCGCAGCGGAAGCGTGCTGAGCCTTATAACCCAGAGGTCGACGGAGCGAAACCGTCTTCTGTTAGCCTTTTTTTCTTCTGTTGGCAAAGTAGTTGTTTTTAAAAGATGAACTCTAGTCAAAAGATATTGTATTATTTTTGCAACTACAGTCTGAATACTAAAATTGCCTTTGAAGAGAAGTTACATAATGTGCATGATATATCTGGGAGAAAGGAAAGCAATAGAACGGAGAGTTCCCATGACCTCCATGCATGGCTGTTTTCATGATATATTCATGTGCGTAAATTGTTTGGTAGGTTAACTCCCCAACCCCAAAACAGATTTCCATGTTTCTTTTTCGTGTGTCACCACAATTTTAATGCTACTGCAAAAAAGCCAGATATCTACTAACATGGCTGGGGAGGCAAATTGATGTTTAGCTCTTTTAGTATTTGTCTAGAAGGTTTTCTCCGTGTCGAATGCCCCGTGTTTTGTAAAATGAAAGATGACGCGTTGTTAGCGTGCGCGTTCCGAATGCCTGCCAGCTGCATAGTAATATAATTGACACAACAGGAGAAACGGCCCCTAACCTTGTAAATACACTTGTATGTTATAAAGAGTAAAAAGATCAACTCAAATGTTGTGCCCAATCAGTAGAATACAAAACCAAACCCAGAATGTCAAAGCGTCAACATTTGTTCTGTTCTTTCAACTACATGATAGCAGACTCTGTGAGACTGTCAAAAATTGCCAGCGGCGACTATATTTCAAGTCACCACGGCGGGGTATTGGTTAAAGTTTTCAACTAGCAATAATCACGCCTCGGACAAACCTCATGGGCTATGATACTGCCACTGCGCAAAGCTACAGAACTTGGGATAACTAAATGCTACCCCCTACAGCAAAGACATTTGACTTGCCGGTGGGCAAGTTACTGCGATATAATACAGTACAGTTAAATGATCCCTCAAACGTAGAGGTTTATGTTATCGACACTGCAGCCTCACAATGCAACAGAGTCCACTTTTTTATTCCGATTATATATGAACTGAAGTGTAGACCGTCATTGCTTTGGTGCACATAGGAGTGATGGGATACCAAGATGCAAATCTATCTGTCTCGCTCTCTTGCATCTAACATAAGCAAACGTTATTTATTTTTTTATATAATGGTCACTAGTTATAAGTCTCCCCATCCTACAATGTGGGGTTTCATTTTTCAATCCTTTTATCTGACAATTACCTCCACAAGTAAATAAATGAATTCGCATACAGGGAGTTGAACCCTGGTCACCTGGGTGAAAAAACGGGAATCGTAACCACTAGATCATATGGGAAATCGCTGCTTCTTGTTTGCTACCCGAAGCCAGCAGAGAAATGTGCAGGTCATTTTTTTACACTGCTGCCATCGAAAGGGCAAAACAATGAATCGAACCTGGATTGCTCATTTTAGACCGCTCCAAATGATTTGTTTAATGCAGTGTATTTTTCTTTTGCGATGTTTTGATTACTCCCCCCGTGACTTTCATTCTGATTTGGGCACCCCCTTTCGTGCACGGATTTGAAAAGCATAAACTTTAACTGCAATATTTGTACCTGTGATTCTGTAGGTATATGAATAAACTGACATCTGTCGAAACTCGGGATATAACCCGGGAAATTTAGATATTCAACCTAACGATCGCCCTCCTGAGCTTTGTCGGCATGAATGACATAGTTGATCAAACTCTTCTTTGTTCTACGAGAACCAGCAACATTTTGTGAGACCAGATAGTCGTCTTGTTCTGTACAGACCTGCGAATTCATGGAATTTGAAAACATTCCGCATTTTAACATGCATTTTAAGAAGAAGAGTCAGAGTATCAACATTGTCGTTTCTGTGAGTCAAGCAGCAGTCGAAGCCAAAACGTTGCAGAGTGCATTCTCACTCCGTTTAATATACAGTCAGACTTGCATTGACAATGCACCATGCACACTACAAATACATCGTTCTGGTCTGGGTGGCTGTTTACCTGGGGAGAATAAATACATACAGTGAAAAAAAGATGCCGTGCTGTGTTTCCACCCGGTTTCGAACCGGGGACCTTTCGCGTGTGAGGCGAACGTGATAACCACTACACTATGGAAACATGTTGCTTAACAAACGATCCGTGTGTTGCGCTCTAAGCATACAGTGCCGATTACCCATTTTGGATCCTGCAGTGCAAGGCAGTCTTCACTTAAAGCCCAGCTGAATGTAACAATGTACATGTGAAAGTTTCCATAGTGTAGTGGTTATCACGTTCGCCTAACACGCGAAAGGTCCCCGGTTCGAAACCGGGTGGAAACATGTGCTTGTTCGTTTTTTTGTTGCGGTCTTCTCCGCTCTCTGTGAGTCCAGCAGCAGACTGCGTCAAAAAGTTGCACTGAGAATTGATTGATTTATTTTATTTTATTAATGGGTGTTTCATTCGAGAAGCAGCTGTATCAGAGTGGCGCAGCGGAAGCGTGCTGAGCCTTATAACCCAGAGGTCGACGGAGCGAAACCGTCTTCTGTTAGCCTTTTTTTTCTTCTGTTGGCAAAGTAGTTGTTTTTAAAAGATGAACTCTAGTCAAAAGATATTGTATTATTTTTGCAACTACAGTCTGAATACTAAAATTGCCTTTGAAGAGAAGTTACATAATGTGCATGATATATCTGGGAGAAAGGAAAGCAATAGAACGGAGAGTTCCCATGACCTCCATGCATGGCTGTTTTCATGATATATTCATGTGCGTAAATTGTTTGGTAGGTTAACTCCCCAACCCCAAAACAGATTTCCATGTTTCTTTTTCGTGTGTCACCACAACTTTAATGCTACTGCAAAAAAGCCAGATATCTATTAACATGGCTGGGGAGGCAAATTGATGTTTAGCTCTTTTAGTATTTGTCTAGAAGGTTTTCTCCGTGTCGAATGCCCCGTGTTTTGTAAAATGAAAGATGACGCGTTGTTAGCGTGCGCGTTCCGAATGCCTGCCAGCTGCATAGTAATATAATTGACACAACAGGAGAAACGGCCCCTAACCTTGTAAATACACTTGTATGTTATAAAGAGTAAAAAGATCAACTCAAATGTTGTGCCCAATCAGTAGAATACAAAACCAAACCCAGAATGTCAAAGCGTCAACATTTGTTCTGTTCTTTCAACTACATGATAGCAGACTCTGTGAGACTGTCAAAAATTGCCAGCGGCGACTATATTTCAAGTCACCACGGCGGGGTATTGGTTAAAGTTTTCAACTAGCAATAATCACGCCTCGGACAAACCTCATGGGCTATGATACTGCCACTGCGCAAAGCTACAGAACTTGGGATAACTAAATGCTACCCCCTACAGCAAAGACATTTGACTTGCCGGTGGGCAAGTTACTGCGATATAATACAGTACAGTTAAATGATCCCTCAAACGTAGAGGTTTATGTTATCGACACTGCAGCCTCACAATGCAACAGAGTCCACTTTTTTATTCCGATTATATATGAACTGAAGTGTAGACCGTCATTGCTTTGGTGCACATAGGAGTGATGGGATACCAAGATGCAAATCTATCTGTCTCGCTCTCTTGCATCTAACATAAGCAAACGTTATTTATTTTTTTTATATAATGGTCACTAGTTATAAGTCTCCCCATCCTACAATGTGGGGTTTCATTTTTCAATCCTTTTATCTGACAATTACCTCCACAAGTAAATAAATGAATTCGCATACAGGGAGTTGAACCCTGGTCACCTGGGTGAAAAAACGGGAATCGTAACCACTAGATCATATGGGAAATCACTGCTTCTTGTTTGCTACCCGAAGCCAGCAGAGAAATGTGCAGGTCATTTTTTTACACTGCTGCCATCGAAAGGGCAAAACAATGAATCGAACCTGGATTGCTCATTTTAGACCGCTCCAAATGATTTGTTTAATGCAGTGTATTTTTCTTTTGCGATGTTTTGATTACTCCCCTCGTGACTTTTATTCTGATTTGGGCACCCCCTTTCGTGCACGGATTTGAAAAGCATAAACTTTAACTGCAATATTTGTACCTGTGATTCTGTAGGTATATGAATAAACTGACATCTGTCGAAACTCGGGATATAACCCGGGAAATTTAGATATTCAACCTAACGATCGCCCTCCTGAGCTTTGTCGGCATGAATGACATAGTTGATCAAACTCTTCTTTGTTCTACGAGAACCAGCAACATTTTGTGAGACCAGATAGTCGTCTTGTTCTGTACAGACCTGCGAATTCATGGAATTTGAAAACATTCCGCATTTTAACATGCATTTTAAGAAGAAGAGTCAGAGTATCAACATTGTCGTTTCTGTGAGTCAAGCAGCAGTCGAAGCCAAAACGTTGCAGAGTGCATTCTCACTCCGTTTAATATACAGTCAGACTTGCATTGACAATGCACCATGCACACTACAAATACATCGTTCTGGTCTGGGTGGCTGTTTACCTGGGGAGAATAAATACATACAGTGAAAAAAAGATGCCGTGCTGTGTTTCCACCCGGTTTCGAACCGGGGACCTTTCGCGTGTGAGGCGAACGTGATAACCACTACACTATGGAAACATGTTGCTTAACAAACGATCCGTGTGTTGCGCTCTAAGCATACAGTGCCGATTACCCATTTTGGATCCTGCAGTGCAAGGCAGTCTTCACTTAAAGCCCAGCTGAATGTAACAATGTACATGTGGAAGTTTCCATAGTGTAGTGGTTATCACGTTCGCCTAACACGCGAAAGGTCCCCGGTTCGAAACCGGGTGGAAACATGTGCTTGTTCGTTTTTTTGTTGCGGTCTTCTCCGCTCTCTGTGAGTCCAGCAGCAGACTGCGTCAAAAAGTTGCACTGAGAATTGATTGATTTATTTTATTTTATTAATGGGTGTTTCATTCGAGAAGCAGCTGTATCAGAGTGGCGCAGCGGAAGCGTGCTGAGCCTTATAACCCAGAGGTCGACGGAGCGAAACCGTCTTCTGTTAGCCTTTTTTTTCTTCTGTTGGCAAAGTAGTTGTTTTTAAAAGATGAACTCTAGTCAAAAGATATTGTATTATTTTTGCAACTACAGTCTGAATACTAAAATTGCCTTTGAAGAGAAGTTACATAATGTGCATGATATATCTGGGAGAAAGGAAAGCAATAGAACGGAGAGTTCCCATGACCTCCATGCATGGCTGTTTTCATGATATATTCATGTGCGTAAATTGTTTGGTAGGTTAACTCCCCAACCCCAAAACAGATTTCCATGTTTCTTTTTCGTGTGTCACCACAACTTTAATGCTACTGCAAAAAAGCCAGATATCTATTAACATGGCTGGGGAGGCAAATTGATGTTTAGCTCTTTTAGTATTTGTCTAGAAGGTTTTCTCCGTGTCGAATGCCCCGTGTTTTGTAAAATGAAAGATGACGCGTTGTTAGCGTGCGCGTTCCGAATGCCTGCCAGCTGCATAGTAATATAATTGACACAACAGGAGAAACGGCCCCTAACCTTGTAAATACACTTGTATGTTATAAAGAGTAAAAAGATCAACTCAAATGTTGTGCCCAATCAGTAGAATACAAAACCAAACCCAGAATGTCAAAGCGTCAACATTTGTTCTGTTCTTTCAACTACATGATAGCAGACTCTGTGAGACTGTCAAAAATTGCCAGCGGCGACTATATTTCAAGTCACCACGGCGGGGTATTGGTTAAAGTTTTCAACTAGCAATAATCACGCCTCGGACAAACCTCATGGGCTATGATACTGCCACTGCGCAAAGCTACAGAACTTGGGATAACTAAATGCTACCCCCTACAGCAAAGACATTTGACTTGCCGGTGGGCAAGTTACTGCGATATAATACAGTACAGTTAAATGATCCCTCAAACGTAGAGGTTTATGTTATCGACACTGCAGCCTCACAATGCAACAGAGTCCACTTTTTTATTCCGATTATATATGAACTGAAGTGTAGACCGTCATTGCTTTGGTGCACATAGGAGTGATGGGATACCAAGATGCAAATCTATCTGTCTCGCTCTCTTGCATCTAACATAAGCAAACGTTATTTATTTTTTTTATATAATGGTCACTAGTTATAAGTCTCCCCATCCTACAATGTGGGGTTTCATTTTTCAATCCTTTTATCTGACAATTACCTCCACAAGTAAATAAATGAATTCGCATACAGGGAGTTGAACCCTGGTCACCTGGGTGAAAAAACGGGAATCGTAACCACTAGATCATATGGGAAATCACTGCTTCTTGTTTGCTACCCGAAGCCAGCAGAGAAATGTGCAGGTCATTTTTTTACACTGCTGCCATCGAAAGGGCAAAACAATGAATCGAACCTGGATTGCTCATTTTAGACCGCTCCAAATGATTTGTTTAATGCAGTGTATTTTTCTTTTGCGATGTTTTGATTACTCCCCCCGTGACTTTCATTCTGATTTGGGCACCCCCTTTCGTGCACGGATTTGAAAAGCATAAACTTTAACTGCAATATTTGTACCTGTGATTCTGTAGGTATATGAATAAACTGACATCTGTCGAAACTCGGGATATAACCCGGGAAATTTAGATATTCAACCTAACGATCGCCCTCCTGAGCTTTGTCGGCATGAATGACATAGTTGATCAAACTCTTCTTTGTTCTACGAGAACCAGCAACATTTTGTGAGACCAGATAGTCGTCTTGTTCTGTACAGACCTGCGAATTCATGGAATTTGAAAACATTCCGCATTTTAACATGCATTTTAAGAAGAAGAGTCAGAGTATCAACATTGTCGTTTCTGTGAGTCAAGCAGCAGTCGAAGCCAAAACGTTGCAGAGTGCATTCTCACTCCGTTTAATATACAGTCAGACTTGCATTGACAATGCACCATGCACACTACAAATACATCGTTCTGGTCTGGGTGGCTGTTTACCTGGGGAGAATAAATACATACAGTGAAAAAAAGATGCCGTGCTGTGTTTCCACCCGGTTTCGAACCGGGGACCTTTCGCGTGTGAGGCGAACGTGATAACCACTACACTATGGAAACATGTTGCTTAACAAACGATCCGTGTGTTGCGCTCTAAGCATACAGTGCCGATTACCCATTTTGGATCCTGCAGTGCAAGGCAGTCTTCACTTAAAGCCCAGCTGAATGTAACAATGTACATGTGAAAGTTTCCATAGTGTAGTGGTTATCACGTTCGCCTAACACGCGAAAGGTCCCCGGTTCGGAACCGGGTGGAAACATGTGCTTGTTCGTTTTTTTGTTGCGGTCTTCTCCGCTCTCTGTGAGTCCAGCAGCAGACTGCGTCAAAAAGTTGCACTGAGAATTGATTGATTTATTTTATTTTATTAATGGGTGTTTCATTCGAGAAGCAGCTGTATCAGAGTGGCGCAGCGGAAGCGTGCTGAGCCTTATAACCCAGAGGTCGACGGAGCGAAACCGTCTTCTGTTAGCCTTTTTTTTCTTCTGTTGGCAAAGTAGTTGTTTTTAAAAGATGAACTCTAGTCAAAAGATATTGTATTATTTTTGCAACTACAGTCTGAATACTAAAATTGCCTTTGAAGAGAAGTTACATAATGTGCATGATATATCTGGGAGAAAGGAAAGCAATAGAACGGAGAGTTCCCATGACCTCCATGCATGGCTGTTTTCATGATATATTCATGTGCGTAAATTGTTTGGTAGGTTAACTCCCCAACCCCAAAACAGATTTCCGTGTTTCTTTTTCGTGTGTCACCACAACTTTAATGCTACTGCAAAAAAGCCAGATATCTATTAACATGGCTGGGGAGGCAAATTGATGTTTAGCTCTTTTAGTATTTGTCTAGAAGGTTTTCTCCGTGTCGAATGCCCCGTGTTTTGTAAAATGAAAGATGACGCGTTGTTAGCGTGCGCGTTCCGAATGCCTGCCAGCTGCATAGTAATATAATTGACACAACAGGAGAAACGGCCCCTAACCTTGTAAATACACTTGTATGTTATAAAGAGTAAAAAGATCAACTCAAATGTTGTGCCCAATCAGTAGAATACAAAACCAAACCCAGAATGTCAAAGCGTCAACATTTGTTCTGTTCTTTCAACTACATGATAGCAGACTCTGTGAGACTGTCAAAAATTGCCAGCGGCGACTATATTTCAAGTCACCACGGCGGGGTATTGGTTAAAGTTTTCAACTAGCAATAATCACGCCTCGGACAAACCTCATGGGCTATGATACTGCCACTGCGCAAAGCTACAGAACTTGGGATAACTAAATGCTACCCCCTACAGCAAAGACATTTGACTTGCCGGTGGGCAAGTTACTGCGATATAATACAGTACAGTTAAATGATCCCTCAAACGTAGAGGTTTATGTTATCGACACTGCAGCCTCACAATGCAACAGAGTCCACTTTTTTATTCCGATTATATATGAACTGAAGTGTAGACCGTCATTGCTTTGGTGCACATAGGAGTGATGGGATACCAAGATGCAAATCTATCTGTCTCGCTCTCTTGCATCTAACATAAGCAAACGTTATTTATTTTTTTTATATAATGGTCACTAGTTATAAGTCTCCCCATCCTACAATGTGGGGTTTCATTTTTCAATCCTTTTATCTGACAATTACCTCCACAAGTAAATAAATGAATTCGCATACAGGGAGTTGAACCCTGGTCACCTGGGTGAAAAAACGGGAATCGTAACCACTAGATCATATGGGAAATCGCTGCTTCTTGTTTGCTACCCGAAGCCAGCAGAGAAATGTGCAGGTCATTTTTTTACACTGCTGCCATCGAAAGGGCAAAACAATGAATCGAACCTGGATTGCTCATTTTAGACCGCTCCAAATGATTTGTTTAATGCAGTGTATTTTTCTTTTGCGATGTTTTGATTACTCCCCCCGTGACTTTCATTCTGATTTGGGCACCCCCTTTCGTGCACGGATTTGAAAAGCATAAACTTTAACTGCAATATTTGTACCTGTGATTCTGTAGGTATATGAATAAACTGACATCTGTCGAAACTCGGGATATAACCCGGGAAATTTAGATATTCAACCTAACGATCGCCCTCCTGAGCTTTGTCGGCATGAATGACATAGTTGATCAAACTCTTCTTTGTTCTACGAGAACCAGCAACATTTTGTGAGACCAGATAGTCGTCTTGTTCTGTACAGACCTGCGAATTCATGGAATTTGAAAACATTCCGCATTTTAACATGCATTTTAAGAAGAAGAGTCAGAGTATCAACATTGTCGTTTCTGTGAGTCAAGCAGCAGTCGAAGCCAAAACGTTGCAGAGTGCATTCTCACTCCGTTTAATATACAGTCAGACTTGCATTGACAATGCACCATGCACACTACAAATACATCGTTCTGGTCTGGGTGGCTGTTTACCTGGGGAGAATAAATACATACAGTGAAAAAAAGATGCCGTGCTGTGTTTCCACCCGGTTTCGAACCGGGGACCTTTCGCGTGTGAGGCGAACGTGATAACCACTACACTATGGAAACATGTTGCTTAACAAACGATCCGTGTGTTGCGCTCTAAGCATACAGTGCCGATTACCCATTTTGGATCCTGCAGTGCAAGGCAGTCTTCACTTAAAGCCCAGCTGAATGTAACAATGTACATGTGAAAGTTTCCATAGTGTAGTGGTTATCTCTTCGCCTAACACGCGAAAGGTCCCCGGTTCGAAACCGGGTGGAAACATGTGCTTGTTCGTTTTTTTTGTTGCGGTCTTCTCCGCTCTCTGTGAGTCCAGCAGCAGACTGCGTCAAAAAGTTGCACTGAGAATTGATTGATTTATTTTATTTTATTAATGGGTGTTTCATTCGAGAAGCAGCTGTATCAGAGTGGCGCAGCGGAAGCGTGCTGAGCCTTATAACCCAGAGGTCGACGGAGCGAAACCGTCTTCTGTTAGCCTTTTTTTCTTCTGTTGGCAAAGTAGTTGTTTTTAAAAGATGAACTCTAGTCAAAAGATATTGTATTATTTTTGCAACTACAGTCTGAATACTAAAATTGCCTTTGAAGAGAAGTTACATAATGTGCATGATATATCTGGGAGAAAGGAAAGCAATAGAACGGAGAGTTCCCATGACCTCCATGCATGGCTGTTTTCATGATATATTCATGTGCGTAAATTGTTTGGTAGGTTAACTCCCCAACCCCAAAACAGATTTCCATGTTTCTTTTTCGTGTGTCACCACAATTTTAATGCTACTGCAAAAAAGCCAGATATCTACTAACATGGCTGGGGAGGCAAATTGATGTTTAGCTCTTTTAGTATTTGTCTAGAAGGTTTTCTCCGTGTCGAATGCCCCGTGTTTTGTAAAATGAAAGATGACGCGTTGTTAGCGTGCGCGTTCCGAATGCCTGCCAGCTGCATAGTAATATAATTGACACAACAGGAGAAACGGCCCCTAACCTTGTAAATACACTTGTATGTTATAAAGAGTAAAAAGATCAACTCAAATGTTGTGCCCAATCAGTAGAATACAAAACCAAACCCAGAATGTCAAAGCGTCAACATTTGTTCTGTTCTTTCAACTACATGATAGCAGACTCTGTGAGACTGTCAAAAATTGCCAGCGGCGACTATATTTCAAGTCACCACGGCGGGGTATTGGTTAAAGTTTTCAACTAGCAATAATCACGCCTCGGACAAACCTCATGGGCTATGATACTGCCACTGCGCAAAGCTACAGAACTTGGGATAACTAAATGCTACCCCCTACAGCAAAGACATTTGACTTGCCGGTGGGCAAGTTACTGCGATATAATACAGTACAGTTAAATGATCCCTCAAACGTAGAGGTTTATGTTATCGACACTGCAGCCTCACAATGCAACAGAGTCCACTTTTTTATTCCGATTATATATGAACTGAAGTGTAGACCGTCATTGCTTTGGTGCACATAGGAGTGATGGGATACCAAGATGCAAATCTATCTGTCTCGCTCTCTTGCATCTAACATAAGCAAACGTTATTTATTTTTTTTATATAATGGTCACTAGTTATAAGTCTCCCCATCCTACAATGTGGGGTTTCATTTTTCAATCCTTTTATCTGACAATTACCTCCACAAGTAAATAAATGAATTCGCATACAGGGAGTTGAACCCTGGTCACCTGGGTGAAAAAACGGGAATCGTAACCACTAGATCATATGGGAAATCACTGCTTCTTGTTTGCTACCCGAAGCCAGCAGAGAAATGTGCAGGTCATTTTTTTACACTGCTGCCATCGAAAGGGCAAAACAATGAATCGAACCTGGATTGCTCATTTTAGACCGCTCCAAATGATTTGTTTAATGCAGTGTATTTTTCTTTTGCGATGTTTTGATTACTCCCCCCGTGACTTTCATTCTGATTTGGGCACCCCCTTTCGTGCACGGATTTGAAAAGCATAAACTTTAACTGCAATATTTGTACCTGTGATTCTGTAGGTATATGAATAAACTGACATCTGTCGAAACTCGGGATATAACCCGGGAAATTTAGATATTCAACCTAACGATCGCCCTCCTGAGCTTTGTCGGCATGAATGACATAGTTGATCAAACTCTTCTTTGTTCTACGAGAACCAGCAACATTTTGTGAGACCAGATAGTCGTCTTGTTCTGTACAGACCTGCGAATTCATGGAATTTGAAAACATTCCGCATTTTAACATGCATTTTAAGAAGAAGAGTCAGAGTATCAACATTGTCGTTTCTGTGAGTCAAGCAGCAGTCGAAGCCAAAACGTTGCAGAGTGCATTCTCACTCCGTTTAATATACAGTCAGACTTGCATTGACAATGCACCATGCACACTACAAATACATCGTTCTGGTCTGGGTGGCTGTTTACCTGGGGAGAATAAATACATACAGTGAAAAAAATATGCCGTGCTGTGTTTCCACCCGGTTTCGAACCGGGGACCTTTCGCGTGTGAGGCGAACGTGATAACCACTACACTATGGAAACATGTTGCTTAACAAACGATCCGTGTGTTGCGCTCTAAGCATACAGTGCCGATTACCCATTTTGGATCCTGCAGTGCAAGGCAGTCTTCACTTAAAGCCCAGCTGAATGTAACAATGTACATGTGAAAGTTTCCATAGTGTAGTGGTTATCACGTTCGCCTAACACGCGAAAGGTCCCCGGTTCGGAACCGGGTGGAAACATGTGCTTGTTCGTTTTTTTGTTGCGGTCTTCTCCGCTCTCTGTGAGTCCAGCAGCAGACTGCGTCAAAAAGTTGCACTGAGAATTGATTGATTTATTTTATTTTATTAATGGGTGTTTCATTCGAGAAGCAGCTGTATCAGAGTGGCGCAGCGGAAGCGTGCTGAGCCTTATAACCCAGAGGTCGACGGAGCGAAACCGTCTTCTGTTAGCCTTTTTTTTCTTCTGTTGGCAAAGTAGTTGTTTTTAAAAGATGAACTCTAGTCAAAAGATATTGTATTATTTTTGCAACTACAGTCTGAATACTAAAATTGCCTTTGAAGAGAAGTTACATAATGTGCATGATATATCTGGGAGAAAGGAAAGCAATAGAACGGAGAGTTCCCATGACCTCCATGCATGGCTGTTTTCATGATATATTCATGTGCGTAAATTGTTTGGTAGGTTAACTCCCCAACCCCAAAACAGATTTCCGTGTTTCTTTTTCGTGTGTCACCACAACTTTAATGCTACTGCAAAAAAGCCAGATATCTATTAACATGGCTGGGGAGGCAAATTGATGTTTAGCTCTTTTAGTATTTGTCTAGAAGGTTTTCTCCGTGTCGAATGCCCCGTGTTTTGTAAAATGAAAGATGACGCGTTGTTAGCGTGCGCGTTCCGAATGCCTGCCAGCTGCATAGTAATATAATTGACACAACAGGAGAAACGGCCCCTAACCTTGTAAATACACTTGTATGTTATAAAGAGTAAAAAGATCAACTCAAATGTTGTGCCCAATCAGTAGAATACAAAACCAAACCCAGAATGTCAAAGCGTCAACATTTGTTCTGTTCTTTCAACTACATGATAGCAGACTCTGTGAGACTGTCAAAAATTGCCAGCGGCGACTATATTTCAAGTCACCACGGCGGGGTATTGGTTAAAGTTTTCAACTAGCAATAATCACGCCTCGGACAAACCTCATGGGCTATGATACTGCCACTGCGCAAAGCTACAGAACTTGGGATAACTAAATGCTACCCCCTACAGCAAAGACATTTGACTTGCCGGTGGGCAAGTTACTGCGATATAATACAGTACAGTTAAATGATCCCTCAAACGTAGAGGTTTATGTTATCGACACTGCAGCCTCACAATGCAACAGAGTCCACTTTTTTATTCCGATTATATATGAACTGAAGTGTAGACCGTCATTGCTTTGGTGCACATAGGAGTGATGGGATACCAAGATGCAAATCTATCTGTCTCGCTCTCTTGCATCTAACATAAGCAAACGTTATTTATTTTTTTTATATAATGGTCACTAGTTATAAGTCTCCCCATCCTACAATGTGGGGTTTCATTTTTCAATCCTTTTATCTGACAATTACCTCCACAAGTAAATAAATGAATTCGCATACAGGGAGTTGAACCCTGGTCACCTGGGTGAAAAAACGGGAATCGTAACCACTAGATCATATGGGAAATCGCTGCTTCTTGTTTGCTACCCGAAGCCAGCAGAGAAATGTGCAGGTCATTTTTTTACACTGCTGCCATCGAAAGGGCAAAACAATGAATCGAACCTGGATTGCTCATTTTAGACCGCTCCAAATGATTTGTTTAATGCAGTGTATTTTTCTTTTGCGATGTTTTGATTACTCCCCCCGTGACTTTCATTCTGATTTGGGCACCCCCTTTCGTGCACGGATTTGAAAAGCATAAACTTTAACTGCAATATTTGTACCTGTGATTCTGTAGGTATATGAATAAACTGACATCTGTCGAAACTCGGGATATAACCCGGGAAATTTAGATATTCAACCTAACGATCGCCCTCCTGAGCTTTGTCGGCATGAATGACATAGTTGATCAAACTCTTCTTTGTTCTACGAGAACCAGCAACATTTTGTGAGACCAGATAGTCGTCTTGTTCTGTACAGACCTGCGAATTCATGGAATTTGAAAACATTCCGCATTTTAACATGCATTTTAAGAAGAAGAGTCAGAGTATCAACATTGTCGTTTCTGTGAGTCAAGCAGCAGTCGAAGCCAAAACGTTGCAGAGTGCATTCTCACTCCGTTTAATATACAGTCAGACTTGCATTGACAATGCACCATGCACACTACAAATACATCGTTCTGGTCTGGGTGGCTGTTTACCTGGGGAGAATAAATACATACAGTGAAAAAAAGATGCCGTGCTGTGTTTCCACCCGGTTTCGAACCGGGGACCTTTCGCGTGTGAGGCGAACGTGATAACCACTACACTATGGAAACATGTTGCTTAACAAACGATCCGTGTGTTGCGCTCTAAGCATACAGTGCCGATTACCCATTTTGGATATAATACAGTACAGTTAAATGATCCCTCAAACGTAGAGGTTTATGTTATCGACACTGCAGCCTCACAATGCAACAGAGTCCACTTTTTTATTCCGATTATATATGAACTGAAGTGTAGACCGTCATTGCTTTGGTGCACATAGGAGTGATGGGATACCAAGATGCAAATCTATCTGTCTCGCTCTCTTGCATCTAACATAAGCAAACGTTATTTTTTTTTTATATAATGGTCACTAGTTATAAGTCTCCCCATCCTACAATGTGGGGTTTCATTTTTCAATCCTTTTATCTGACAATTACCTCCACAAGTAAATAAATGAATTCGCATACAGGGAGTTGAACCCTGGTCACCTGGGTGAAAAAACGGGAAGCGTAACCACTAGATCATATGGGAAATCACTGCTTCTTGTTTGCTACCCGAAGCCAGCAGAGAAATGTGCAGGTCATTTTTTTACACTGCTGCCATCGAAAGGGCAAAACAATGAATCGAACCTGGATTGCTCATTTTAGACCGCTCCAAATGATTTGTTTAATGCAGTGTATTTTTCTTTTGCGATGTTTTGATTACTCCCCCCGTGACTTTCATTCTGATTTGGGCACCCCCTTTCGTGCACGGATTTGAAAAGCATAAACTTTAACTGCAATATTTGTACCTGTGATTCTGTAGGTATATGAATAAACTGACATCTGTCGAAACTCGGGATATAACCCGGGAAATTTAGATATTCAACCTAACGATCGCCCTCCTGAGCTTTGTCGGCATGAATGACATAGTTGATCAAACTCTTCTTTGTTCTACGAGAACCAGCAACATTTTGTGAGACCAGATAGTCGTCTTGTTCTGTACAGACCTGCGAATTCATGGAATTTGAAAACATTCCGCATTTTAACATGCATTTTAAGAAGAAGAGTCAGAGTATCAACATTGTCGTTTCTGTGAGTCAAGCAGCAGTCGAAGCCAAAACGTTGCAGAGTGCATTCTCACTCCGTTTAATATACAGTCAGACTTGCATTGACAATGCACCATGCACACTACAAATACATCGTTCTGGTCTGGGTGGCTGTTTACCTGGGGAGAATAAATACATACAGTGAAAAAAAGATGCCGTGCTGTGTTTCCACCCGGTTTCGAACCGGGGACCGTTCGCGTGTGAGGCGAAAGTGATAACCACTACACTATGGAAACATGTTGCTTAATAAACGATCCGTGTGTTGCGCTCTAAGCATACAGTGCCGATTACCCATTTTGGATCCTGCAGTGCAAGGCAGTCTTCACTTAAAGCCCAGCTGAATGTAACAATGTACATGTGAAAGTTTCCATAGTGTAGTGGTTATCACGTTCGCCTAACACGCGAAAGGTCCCCGGTTCGAAACCGGGTGGAAACATGTGCTTGTTCGTTTTTTTGTTGCGGTCTCCGCTCTCTGTGAGTCCAGCAGCTGACTGTGTCAAAAAGTTGCACTGAGAATTGATTGATTTATTTTATTTTATTAATGGGTGTTTCATTCGAGAAGCAGCTGTATCAGAGTGGCGCAGCGGAAGCGTGCTGAGCCTTATAACCCAGAGGTCGACGGAGCGAAACCGTCTTCTGTTAGCCTTTTTTTCTTCTGTTGGCAAAGTAGTTGTTTTTAAAAGATGAACTCTAGTCAAAAGATATTGTATTATTTTTGCAACTACAGTCTGAATACTAAAATTGCCTTTGAAGAGAAGTTACATAATGTGCATGATATATCTGGGAGAAAGGAAAGCAATAGAACGGAGAGTTCCCATGACCTCCATGCATGGCTGTTTTCATGATATATTCATGTGCGTAAATTGTTTGGTAGGTTAACTCCCCAACCCCAAAACAGATTTCCATGTTTCTTTTTCGTGTGTCACCACAACTTTAATGCTACTGCAAAAAAGCCAGATATCTATTAACATGGCTGGGGAGGCAAATTGATGTTTAGCTCTTTTAGTATTTGTCTAGAAGGTTTTCTCCGTGTCGAATGCCCCGTGTTTTGTAAAATGAAAGATGACGCGTTGTTAGCGTGCGCGTTCCGAATGCCTGCCAGCTGCATAGTAATATAATTGACACAACAGGAGAAACGGCCCCTAACCTTGTAAATACACTTGTATGTTATAAAGAGTAAAAAGATCAACTCAAATGTTGTGCCCAATCAGTAGAATACAAAACCAAACCCAGAATGTCAAAGCGTCAACATTTGTTCTGTTCTTTCAACTACATGATAGCAGACTCTGTGAGACTGTCAAAAATTGCCAGCGGCGACTATATTTCAAATCACCACGGCGGGGTATTGGTTAAAGTTTTCAACTAGCAATAATCACGCCTCGGACAAACCTCATGGGCTATGATACTGCCACTGCGCAAAGCTACAGAACTTGGGATAACTAAATGCTACCCCCTACAGCAAAGACATTTGACTTGCCGGTGGGCAAGTTACTGCGATATAATACAGTACAGTTAAATGATCCCTCAAACGTAGAGGTTTATGTTATCGACACTGCAGCCTCACAATGCAACAGAGTCCACTTTTTTATTCCGATTATATATGAACTGAAGTGTAGACCGTCATTGCTTTGGTGCACATAGGAGTGATGGGATACCAAGATGCAAATCTATCTGTCTCGCTCTCTTGCATCTAACATAAGCAAACGTTATTTATTTTTTTTATATAATGGTCACTAGTTATAAGTCTCCCCATCCTACAATGTGGGGTTTCATTTTTCAATCCTTTTATCTGACAATTACCTCCACAAGTAAATAAATGAATTCGCATACAGGGAGTTGAACCCTGGTCACCTGGGTGAAAAAACGGGAATCGTAACCACTAGATCATATGGGAAATCGCTGCTTCTTGTTTGCTACCCGAAGCCAGCAGAGAAATGTGCAGGTCATTTTTTTACACTGCTGCCATCGAAAGGGCAAAACAATGAATCGAACCTGGATTGCTCATTTTAGACCGCTCCAAATGATTTGTTTAATGCAGTGTATTTTTCTTTTGCGATGTTTTGATTACTCCCCCCGTGACTTTCATTCTGATTTGGGCACCCCCTTTCGTGCACGGATTTGAAAAGCATAAACTTTAACTGCAATATTTGTACCTGTGATTCTGTAGGTATATGAATAAACTGACATCTGTCGAAACTCGGGATATAACCCGGGAAATTTAGATATTCAACCTAACGATCGCCCTCCTGAGCTTTGTCGGCATGAATGACATAGTTGATCAAACTCTTCTTTGTTCTACGAGAACCAGCAACATTTTGTGAGACCAGATAGTCGTCTTGTTCTGTACAGACCTGCGAATTCATGGAATTTGAAAACATTCCGCATTTTAACATGCATTTTAAGAAGAAGAGTCAGAGTATCAACATTGTCGTTTCTGTGAGTCAAGCAGCAGTCGAAGCCAAAACGTTGCAGAGTGCATTCTCACTCCGTTTAATATACAGTCAGACTTGCATTGACAATGCACCATGCACACTACAAATACATCGTTCTGGTCTGGGTGGCTGTTTACCTGGGGAGAATAAATACATACAGTGAAAAAAAGATGCCGTGCTGTGTTTCCACCCGGTTTCGAACCGGGGACCTTTCGCGTGTGAGGCGAACGTGATAACCACTACACTATGGAAACATGTTGCTTAACAAACGATCCGTGTGTTGCGCTCTAAGCATACAGTGCCGATTACCCATTTTGGATCCTGCAGTGCAAGGCAGTCTTCACTTAAAGCCCAGCTGAATGTAACAATGTACATGTGAAAGTTTCCATAGTGTAGTGGTTATCACGTTCGCCTAACACGCGAAAGGTCCCCGGTTCGAAACCGGGTGGAAACATGTGCTTGTTCGTTTTTTTGTTGCGGTCTTCTCCGCTCTCTGTGAGTCCAGCAGCAGACTGCGTCAAAAAGTTGCACTGAGAATTGATTGATTTATTTTATTTTATTAATGGGTGTTTCATTCGAGAAGCAGCTGTATCAGAGTGGCGCAGCGGAAGCGTGCTGAGCCTTATAACCCAGAGGTCGACGGAGCGAAACCGTCTTCTGTTAGCCTTTTTTTTCTTCTGTTGGCAAAGTAGTTGTTTTTAAAAGATGAACTCTAGTCAAAAGATATTGTATTATTTTTGCAACTACAGTCTGAATACTAAAATTGCCTTTGAAGAGAAGTTACATAATGTGCATGATATATCTGGGAGAAAGGAAAGCAATAGAACGGAGAGTTCCCAT
Organism: Acipenser ruthenus; assembly: GCF_902713425.1. NCBI lineage: Eukaryota > Metazoa > Chordata > Actinopteri > Acipenseriformes > Acipenseridae > Acipenser > Acipenser ruthenus. The sequence continues at coordinate 10,271,009 of NC_081212.1, read as the reverse complement.
GACCTCCATGCATGGCTGTTTTCATGATATATTCATGTGCGTAAATTGTTTGGTAGGTTAACTCCCCAACCCCAAAACAGATTTCCATGTTTCTTTTTCGTGTGTCACCACAACTTTAATGCTACTGCAAAAAAGCCAGATATCTACTAACATGGCTGGGGAGGCAAATTGATGTTTAGCTCTTTTAGTATTTGTCTAGAAGGTTTTCTCCGTGTCGAATGCCCCGTGTTTTGTAAAATGAAAGATGACGCGTTGTTAGCGTGCGCGTTCCGAATGCCTGCCAGCTGCATAGTAATATAATTGACACAACAGGAGAAACGGCCCCTAACCTTGTAAATACACTTGTATGTTATAAAGAGTAAAAAGATCAACTCAAATGTTGTGCCCAATCAGTAGAATACAAAACCAAACCCAGAATGTCAAAGCGTCAACATTTGTTCTGTTCTTTCAACTACATGATAGCAGACTCTGTGAGACTGTCAAAAATTGCCAGCGGCGACTATATTTCAAGTCACCACGGCGGGGTATTGGTTAAAGTTTTCAACTAGCAATAATCACGCCTCGGACAAACCTCATGGGCTATGATACTGCCACTGCGCAAAGCTACAGAACTTGGGATAACTAAATGCTACCCCCTACAGCAAAGACATTTGACTTGCCGGTGGGCAAGTTACTGCGATATAATACAGTACAGTTAAATGATCCCTCAAACGTAGAGGTTTATGTTATCGACACTGCAGCCTCACAATGCAACAGAGTCCACTTTTTTATTCCGATTATATATGAACTGAAGTGTAGACCGTCATTGCTTTGGTGCACATAGGAGTGATGGGATACCAAGATGCAAATCTATCTGTCTCGCTCTCTTGCATCTAACATAAGCAAACGTTATTTATTTTTTTTATATAATGGTCACTAGTTATAAGTCTCCCCATCCTACAATGTGGGGTTTCATTTTTCAATCCTTTTATCTGACAATTACCTCCACAAGTAAATAAATGAATTCGCATACAGGGAGTTGAACCCTGGTCACCTGGGTGAAAAAACGGGAATCGTAACCACTAGATCATATGGGAAATCGCTGCTTCTTGTTTGCTACCCGAAGCCAGCAGAGAAATGTGCAGGTCATTTTTTTACACTGCTGCCATCGAAAGGGCAAAACAATGAATCGAACCTGGATTGCTCATTTTAGACCGCTCCAAATGATTTGTTTAATGCAGTGTATTTTTCTTTTGCGATGTTTTGATTACTCCCCCCGTGACTTTCATTCTGATTTGGGCACCCCCTTTCGTGCACGGATTTGAAAAGCATAAACTTTAACTGCAATATTTGTACCTGTGATTCTGTAGGTATATGAATAAACTGACATCTGTCGAAACTCGGGATATAACCCGGGAAATTTAGATATTCAACCTAACGATCGCCCTCCTGAGCTTTGTCGGCATGAATGACATAGTTGATCAAACTCTTCTTTGTTCTACGAGAACCAGCAACATTTTGTGAGACCAGATAGTCGTCTTGTTCTGTACAGACCTGCGAATTCATGGAATTTGAAAACATTCCGCATTTTAACATGCATTTTAAGAAGAAGAGTCAGAGTATCAACATTGTCGTTTCTGTGAGTCAAGCAGCAGTCGAAGCCAAAACGTTGCAGAGTGCATTCTCACTCCGTTTAATATACAGTCAGACTTGCATTGACAATGCACCATGCACACTACAAATACATCGTTCTGGTCTGGGTGGCTGTTTACCTGGGGAGAATAAATACATACAGTGAAAAAAATATGCCGTGCTGTGTTTCCACCCGGTTTCGAACCGGGGACCTTTCGCGTGTGAGGCGAACGTGATAACCACTACACTATGGAAACATGTTGCTTAACAAACGATCCGTGTGTTGCGCTCTAAGCATACAGTGCCGATTACCCATTTTGGATCCTGCAGTGCAAGGCAGTCTTCACTTAAAGCCCAGCTGAATGTAACAATGTACATGTGAAAGTTTCCATAGTGTAGTGGTTATCACGTTCGCCTAACACGCGAAAGGTCCCCGGTTCGGAACCGGGTGGAAACATGTGCTTGTTCGTTTTTTTGTTGCGGTCTTCTCCGCTCTCTGTGAGTCCAGCAGCAGACTGCGTCAAAAAGTTGCACTGAGAATTGATTGATTTATTTTATTTTATTAATGGGTGTTTCATTCGAGAAGCAGCTGTATCAGAGTGGCGCAGCGGAAGCGTGCTGAGCCTTATAACCCAGAGGTCGACGGAGCGAAACCGTCTTCTGTTAGCCTTTTTTTTCTTCTGTTGGCAAAGTAGTTGTTTTTAAAAGATGAACTCTAGTCAAAAGATATTGTATTATTTTTGCAACTACAGTCTGAATACTAAAATTGCCTTTGAAGAGAAGTTACATAATGTGCATGATATATCTGGGAGAAAGGAAAGCAATAGAACGGAGAGTTCCCATGACCTCCATGCATGGCTGTTTTCATGATATATTCATGTGCGTAAATTGTTTGGTAGGTTAACTCCCCAACCCCAAAACAGATTTCCGTGTTTCTTTTTCGTGTGTCACCACAACTTTAATGCTACTGCAAAAAAGCCAGATATCTATTAACATGGCTGGGGAGGCAAATTGATGTTTAGCTCTTTTAGTATTTGTCTAGAAGGTTTTCTCCGTGTCGAATGCCCCGTGTTTTGTAAAATGAAAGATGACGCGTTGTTAGCGTGCGCGTTCCGAATGCCTGCCAGCTGCATAGTAATATAATTGACACAACAGGAGAAACGGCCCCTAACCTTGTAAATACACTTGTATGTTATAAAGAGTAAAAAGATCAACTCAAATGTTGTGCCCAATCAGTAGAATACAAAACCAAACCCAGAATGTCAAAGCGTCAACATTTGTTCTGTTCTTTCAACTACATGATAGCAGACTCTGTGAGACTGTCAACAATTGCCAGCGGCGACTATATTTCAAGTCACCACGGCGGGGTATTGGTTAAAGTTTTCAACTAGCAATAATCACGCCTCGGACAAACCTCATGGGCTATGATACTGCCACTGCGCAAAGCTACAGAACTTGGGATAACTAAATGCTACCCCCTACAGCAAAGACATTTGACTTGCCGGTGGGCAAGTTACTGCGATATAATACAGTACAGTTAAATGATCCCTCAAACGTAGAGGTTTATGTTATCGACACTGCAGCCTCACAATGCAACAGAGTCCACTTTTTTATTCCGATTATATATGAACTGAAGTGTAGACCGTCATTGCTTTGGTGCACATAGGAGTGATGGGATACCAAGATGCAAATCTATCTGTCTCGCTCTCTTGCATCTAACATAAGCAAACGTTATTTATTTTTTTTATATAATGGTCACTAGTTATAAGTCTCCCCATCCTACAATGTGGGGTTTCATTTTTCAATCCTTTTATCTGACAATTACCTCCACAAGTAAATAAATGAATTCGCATACAGGGAGTTGAACCCTGGTCACCTGGGTGAAAAAACGGGAATCGTAACCACTAGATCATATGGGAAATCGCTGCTTCTTGTTTGCTACCCGAAGCCAGCAGAGAAATGTGCAGGTCATTTTTTTACACTGCTGCCATCGAAAGGGCAAAACAATGAATCGAACCTGGATTGCTCATTTTAGACCGCTCCAAATGATTTGTTTAATGCAGTGTATTTTTCTTTTGCGATGTTTTGATTACTCCCCCCGTGACTTTCATTCTGATTTGGGCACCCCCTTTCGTGCACGGATTTGAAAAGCATAAACTTTAACTGCAATATTTGTACCTGTGATTCTGTAGGTATATGAATAAACTGACATCTGTCGAAACTCGGGATATAACCCGGGAAATTTAGATATTCAACCTAACGATCGCCCTCCTGAGCTTTGTCGGCATGAATGACATAGTTGATCAAACTCTTCTTTGTTCTACGAGAACCAGCAACATTTTGTGAGACCAGATAGTCGTCTTGTTCTGTACAGACCTGCGAATTCATGGAATTTGAAAACATTCCGCATTTTAACATGCATTTTAAGAAGAAGAGTCAGAGTATCAACATTGTCGTTTCTGTGAGTCAAGCAGCAGTCGAAGCCAAAACGTTGCAGAGTGCATTCTCACTCCGTTTAATATACAGTCAGACTTGCATTGACAATGCACCATGCACACTACAAATACATCGTTCTGGTCTGGGTGGCTGTTTACCTGGGGAGAATAAATACATACAGTGAAAAAAAGATGCCGTGCTGTGTTTCCACCCGGTTTCGAACCGGGGACCTTTCGCGTGTGAGGCGAACGTGATAACCACTACACTATGGAAACATGTTGCTTAACAAACGATCCGTGTGTTGCGCTCTAAGCATACAGTGCCGATTACCCATTTTGGATATAATACAGTACAGTTAAATGATCCCTCAAACGTAGAGGTTTATGTTATCGACACTGCAGCCTCACAATGCAACAGAGTCCACTTTTTTATTCCGATTATATATGAACTGAAGTGTAGACCGTCATTGCTTTGGTGCACATAGGAGTGATGGGATACCAAGATGCAAATCTATCTGTCTCGCTCTCTTGCATCTAACATAAGCAAACGTTATTTTTTTTTTATATAATGGTCACTAGTTATAAGTCTCCCCATCCTACAATGTGGGGTTTCATTTTTCAATCCTTTTATCTGACAATTACCTCCACAAGTAAATAAATGAATTCGCATACAGGGAGTTGAACCCTGGTCACCTGGGTGAAAAAACGGGAATCGTAACCACTAGATCATATGGGAAATCGCTGCTTCTTGTTTGCTACCCGAAGCCAGCAGAGAAATGTGCAGGTCATTTTTTTACACTGCTGCCATCGAAAGGGCAAAACAATGAATCGAACCTGGATTGCTCATTTTAGACCGCTCCAAATGATTTGTTTAATGCAGTGTATTTTTCTTTTGCGATGTTTTGATTACTCCCCCCGTGACTTTCATTCTGATTTGGGCACCCCCTTTCGTGCACGGATTTGAAAAGCATAAACTTTAACTGCAATATTTGTACCTGTGATTCTGTAGGTATATGAATAAACTGACATCTGTCGAAACTCGGGATATAACCCGGGAAATTTAGATATTCAACCTAACGATCGCCCTCCTGAGCTTTGTCGGCATGAATGACATAGTTGATCAAACTCTTCTTTGTTCTACGAGAACCAGCAACATTTTGTGAGACCAGATAGTCGTGTTGTTCTGTACAGACCTGCGAATTCATGGAATTTGAAAACATTCCGCATTTTAAAATGCATTTTAAGAAGAAGAGTCAGAGTATCAACATTGTCGTTTCTGTGAGTCAAGCAACAGTCGAAGCCAAAACGTTGCAGAGTGCATTCTCACTCCGTTTAATATACAGTCAGACTTGCATTGACAATGCACCATGCACACTACAAATACATCGTTCTGGTCTGGGTGGCTGTTTACCTGGGGAGAATAAATACATACAGTGAAAAAAATATGCCGTGCTGTGTTTCCACCCGGTTTCGAACCGGGGACCTTTCGCGTGTGAGGCGAACGTGATAACCACTACACTATGGAAACATGTTGCTTATTAAATGATCCGTGTGTTGCGCTCTAAGCATACAGTGCCGATTACCCATTTTGGATCCTGCAGTGCAAGGCAGTCTTCACTTAAAGCCCAGCTGAATGTAACAATGTACATGTGAAAGTTTCCATAGTGTAGTGGTTATCTCTTCGCCTAACACGCGAAAGGTCCCCGGTTCGAAACCGGGTGGAAACATGTGCTTGTTCGTTTTTTTTGTTGCGGTCTTCTCCGCTCTCTGTGAGTCCAGCAGCAGACTGCGTCAAAAAGTTGCACTGAGAATTGATTGATTTATTTTATTTTATTAATGGGTGTTTCATTCGAGAAGCAGCTGTATCAGAGTGGCGCAGCGGAAGCGTGCTGAGCCTTATAACCCAGAGGTCGACGGAGCGAAACCGTCTTCTGTTAGCCTTTTTTTCTTCTGTTGGCAAAGTAGTTGTTTTTAAAAGATGAACTCTAGTCAAAAGATATTGTATTATTTTTGCAACTACAGTCTGAATACTAAAATTGCCTTTGAAGAGAAGTTACATAATGTGCATGATATATCTGGGAGAAAGGAAAGCAATAGAACGGAGAGTTCCCATGACCTCCATGCATGGCTGTTTTCATGATATATTCATGTGCGTAAATTGTTTGGTAGGTTAACTCCACAACCCCAAAACAGATTTCCATGTTTCTTTTTCGTGTGTCACCACAATTTTAATGCTACTGCAAAAAAGCCAGATATCTACTAACATGGCTGGGGAGGCAAATTGATGTTTAGCTCTTTTAGTATTTGTCTAGAAGGTTTTCTCCGTGTCGAATGCCCCGTGTTTTGTAAAATGAAAGATGACGCGTTGTTAGCGTGCGCGTTCCGAATGCCTGCCAGCTGCATAGTAATATAATTGACACAACAGGAGAAACGGCCCCTAACCTTGTAAATACACTTGTATGTTATAAACAGTAAAAAGATCAACTCAAATGTTGTGCCCAATCAGTAGAATACAAAACCAAACCCAGAATGTCAAAGCGTCAACATTTGTTCTGTTCTTTCAACTACATGATAGCAGACTCTGTGAGACTGTCAAAAATTGCCAGCGGCGACTATATTTCAAGTCACCACAGCGGGGTATTGGTTAAAGTTTTCAACTAGCAATAATCACGCCTCGGACAAACCTCATGGGCTATGATACTGCCACTGCGCAAAGCTACAGAACTTGGGATAACTAAATGCTACCCCCTACAGCAAAGACATTTGACTTGCCGGTGGGCAAGTTACTGCGATATAATACAGTACAGTTAAATGATCCCTCAAACGTAGAGGTTTATGTTATCGACACTGCAGCCTCACAATGCAACAGAGTCCACTTTTTTATTCCGATTATATATGAACTGAAGTGTAGACCGTCATTGCTTTGGTGCACATAGGAGTGATGGGATACCAAGATGCAAATCTATCTGTCTCGCTCTCTTGCATCTAACATAAGCAAACGTTATTTATTTTTTTTATATAATGGTCACTAGTTATAAGTCTCCCCATCCTACAATGTGGGGTTTCATTTTTCAATCCTTTTATCTCACAATTACCTCCACAAGTAAATAAATGAATTCGCATACAGGGAGTTGAACCCTGGTCACCTGGGTGAAAAAACGGGAATCGTAACCACTAGATCATATGGGAAATCACTGCTTCTTGTTTGCTACCCGAAGCCAGCAGAGAAATGTGCAGGTCATTTTTTTACACTGCTGCCATCGAAAGGGCAAAACAATGAATCGAACCTGGATTGCTCATTTTAGACCGCTCCAAATGATTTGTTTAATGCAGTGTATTTTTCTTTTGCGATGTTTTGATTACTCCCCTCTTGACTTTTATTCTGATTTGGGCACCCCCTTTCGTGCACGGATTTGAAAAGCATAAACTTTAACTGCAATATTTGTACCTGTGATTCTGTAGGTATATGAATAAACTGACATCTGTCGAAACTCGGGATATAACCCGGGAAATTTAGATATTCAACCTAACGATCGCCCTCCTGAGCTTTGTCGGCATGAATGACATAGTTGATCAAACTCTTCTTTGTTCTACGAGAACCAGCAACATTTTGTGAGACCAGATAGTCGTCTTGTTCTGTACAGACCTGCGAATTCATGGAATTTGAAAACATTCCGCATTTTAACATGCATTTTAAGAAGAAGAGTCAGAGTATCAACATTGTCGTTTCTGTGAGTCAAGCAGCAGTCGAAGCCAAAACGTTGCAGAGTGCATTCTCACTCCGTTTAATATACAGTCAGACTTGCATTGACAATGCACCATGCACACTACAAATACATCGTTCTGGTTGGGTGGCTGTTTACCTGGGGAGAATAAATACATACAGTGAAAAAAATATGCCGTGCTGTGTTTCCACCCGGTTTCGAACCGGGGACCTTTCGCGTGTGAGGCGAACGTGATAACCACTACACTATGGAAACATGTTGCTTATTAAACGATCCGTGTGTTGCGCTCTAAGCATACAGTGCCGATTACCCATTTTGGATATAATACAGTACAGTTAAATGATCCCTCAAACGTAGAGGTTTATGTTATCGACACTGCAGCCTCACAATGCAACAGAGTCCACTTTTTTATTCCGATTATATATGAACTGAAGTGTAGACCGTCATTGCTTTGGTGCACATAGGAGTGATGGGATACCAAGATGCAAATCTATCTGTCTCGCTCTCTTGCATCTAACATAAGCAAACGTTATTTATTTTTTTTATATAATGGTCACTAGTTATAAGTCTCCCCATCCTACAATGTGGGGTTTCATTTTTCAATCCTTTTATCTGACAATTACCTCCACAAGTAAATAAATGAATTCGCATACAGGGAGTTGAACCCTGGTCACCTGGGTGAAAAAACGGGAATCGTAACCACTAGATCATATGGGAAATCGCTGCTTCTTGTTTGCTACCCGAAGCCAGCAGAGAAATGTGCAGGTCATTTTTTTACACTGCTGCCATCGAAAGGGCAAAACAATGAATCGAACCTGGATTGCTCATTTTAGACCGCTCCAAATGATTTGTTTAATGCAGTGTATTTTTCTTTTGCGATGTTTTGATTACTCCCCCCGTGACTTTCATTCTGATTTGGGCACCCCCTTTCGTGCACGGATTTGAAAAGCATAAACTTTAACTGCAATATTTGTACCTGTGATTCTGTAGGTATATGAATAAACTGACATCTGTCGAAACTCGGGATATAACCCGGGAAATTTAGATATTCAACCTAACGATCGCCCTCCTGAGCTTTGTCGGCATGAATGACATAGTTGATCAAACTCTTCTTTGTTCTACGAGAACCAGCAACATTTTGTGAGACCAGATAGTCGTCTTGTTCTGTACAGACCTGCGAATTCATGGAATTTGAAAACATTCCGCATTTTAACATGCATTTTAAGAAGAAGAGTCAGAGTATCAACATTGTCGTTTCTGTGAGTCAAGCAGCAGTCGAAGCCAAAACGTTGCAGAGTGCATTCTCACTCCGTTTAATATACAGTCAGACTTGCATTGACAATGCACCATGCACACTACAAATACATCGTTCTGGTCTGGGTGGCTGTTTACCTGGGGAGAATAAATACATACAGTGAAAAAAAGATGCCGTGCTGTGTTTCCACCCGGTTTCGAACCGGGGACCTTTCGCGTGTGAGGCGAACGTGATAACCACTACACTATGGAAACATGTTGCTTAACAAACGATCCGTGTGTTGCGCTCTAAGCATACAGTGCCGATTACCCATTTTGGATCCTGCAGTGCAAGGCAGTCTTCACTTAAAGCCCAGCTGAATGTAACAATGTACATGTGAAAGTTTCCATAGTGTAGTGGTTATCTCTTCGCCTAACACGCGAAAGGTCCCCGGTTCGAAACCGGGTGGAAACATGTGCTTGTTCGTTTTTTTTGTTGCGGTCTTCTCCGCTCTCTGTGAGTCCAGCAGCAGACTGCGTCAAAAAGTTGCACTGAGAATTGATTGATTTATTTTATTTTATTAATGGGTGTTTCATTCGAGAAGCAGCTGTATCAGAGTGGCGCAGCGGAAGCGTGCTGAGCCTTATAACCCAGAGGTCGACGGAGCGAAACCGTCTTCTGTTAGCCTTTTTTTCTTCTGTTGGCAAAGTAGTTGTTTTTAAAAGATGAACTCTAGTCAAAAGATATTGTATTATTTTTGCAACTACAGTCTGAATACTAAAATTGCCTTTGAAGAGAAGTTACATAATGTGCATGATATATCTGGGAGAAAGGAAAGCAATAGAACGGAGAGTTCCCATGACCTCCATGCATGGCTGTTTTCATGATATATTCATGTGCGTAAATTGTTTGGTAGGTTAACTCCCCAACCCCAAAACAGATTTCCATGTTTCTTTTTCGTGTGTCACCACAATTTTAATGCTACTGCAAAAAAGCCAGATATCTACTAACATGGCTGGGGAGGCAAATTGATGTTTAGCTCTTTTAGTATTTGTCTAGAAGGTTTTCTCCGTGTCGAATGCCCCGTGTTTTGTAAAATGAAAGATGACGCGTTGTTAGCGTGCGCGTTCCGAATGCCTGCCAGCTGCATAGTAATATAATTGACACAACAGGAGAAACGGCCCCTAACCTTGTAAATACACTTGTATGTTATAAAGAGTAAAAAGATCAACTCAAATGTTGTGCCCAATCAGTAGAATACAAAACCAAACCCAGAATGTCAAAGCGTCAACATTTGTTCTGTTCTTTCAACTACATGATAGCAGACTCTGTGAGACTGTCAAAAATTGCCAGCGGCGACTATATTTCAAGTCACCACGGCGGGGTATTGGTTAAAGTTTTCAACTAGCAATAATCACGCCTCGGACAAACCTCATGGGCTATGATACTGCCACTGCGCAAAGCTACAGAACTTGGGATAACTAAATGCTACCCCCTACAGCAAAGACATTTGACTTGCCGGTGGGCAAGTTACTGCGATATAATACAGTACAGTTAAATGATCCCTCAAACGTAGAGGTTTATGTTATCGACACTGCAGCCTCACAATGCAACAGAGTCCACTTTTTTATTCCGATTATATATGAACTGAAGTGTAGACCGTCATTGCTTTGGTGCACATAGGAGTGATGGGATACCAAGATGCAAATCTATCTGTCTCGCTCTCTTGCATCTAACATAAGCAAACGTTATTTATTTTTTTATATAATGGTCACTAGTTATAAGTCTCCCCATCCTACAATGTGGGGTTTCATTTTTCAATCCTTTTATCTGACAATTACCTCCACAAGTAAATAAATGAATTCGCATACAGGGAGTTGAACCCTGGTCACCTGGGTGAAAAAACGGGAATCGTAACCACTAGATCATATGGGAAATCGCTGCTTCTTGTTTGCTACCCGAAGCCAGCAGAGAAATGTGCAGGTCATTTTTTTACACTGCTGCCATCGAAAGGGCAAAACAATGAATCGAACCTGGATTGCTCATTTTAGACCGCTCCAAATGATTTGTTTAATGCAGTGTATTTTTCTTTTGCGATGTTTTGATTACTCCCCCCGTGACTTTCATTCTGATTTGGGCACCCCCTTTCGTGCACGGATTTGAAAAGCATAAACTTTAACTGCAATATTTGTACCTGTGATTCTGTAGGTATATGAATAAACTGACATCTGTCGAAACTCGGGATATAACCCGGGAAATTTAGATATTCAACCTAACGATCGCCCTCCTGAGCTTTGTCGGCATGAATGACATAGTTGATCAAACTCTTCTTTGTTCTACGAGAACCAGCAACATTTTGTGAGACCAGATAGTCGTCTTGTTCTGTACAGACCTGCGAATTCATGGAATTTGAAAACATTCCGCATTTTAACATGCATTTTAAGAAGAAGAGTCAGAGTATCAACATTGTCGTTTCTGTGAGTCAAGCAGCAGTCGAAGCCAAAACGTTGCAGAGTGCATTCTCACTCCGTTTAATATACAGTCAGACTTGCATTGACAATGCACCATGCACACTACAAATACATCGTTCTGGTCTGGGTGGCTGTTTACCTGGGGAGAATAAATACATACAGTGAAAAAAAGATGCCGTGCTGTGTTTCCACCCGGTTTCGAACCGGGGACCTTTCGCGTGTGAGGCGAACGTGATAACCACTACACTATGGAAACATGTTGCTTAACAAACGATCCGTGTGTTGCGCTCTAAGCATACAGTGCCGATTACCCATTTTGGATCCTGCAGTGCAAGGCAGTCTTCACTTAAAGCCCAGCTGAATGTAACAATGTACATGTGAAAGTTTCCATAGTGTAGTGGTTATCACGTTCGCCTAACACGCGAAAGGTCCCCGGTTCGAAACCGGGTGGAAACATGTGCTTGTTCGTTTTTTTGTTGCGGTCTTCTCCGCTCTCTGTGAGTCCAGCAGCAGACTGCGTCAAAAAGTTGCACTGAGAATTGATTGATTTATTTTATTTTATTAATGGGTGTTTCATTCGAGAAGCAGCTGTATCAGAGTGGCGCAGCGGAAGCGTGCTGAGCCTTATAACCCAGAGGTCGACGGAGCGAAACCGTCTTCTGTTAGCCTTTTTTTTCTTCTGTTGGCAAAGTAGTTGTTTTTAAAAGATGAACTCTAGTCAAAAGATATTGTATTATTTTTGCAACTACAGTCTGAATACTAAAATTGCCTTTGAAGAGAAGTTACATAATGTGCATGATATATCTGGGAGAAAGGAAAGCAATAGAACGGAGAGTTCCCATGACCTCTATGCATGGCTGTTTTCATGATATATTCATGTGCGTAAATTGTTTGGTAGGTTAACTCCCCAACCCCAAAACAGATTTCCATGTTTCTTTTTCGTGTGTCACCACAACTTTAATGCTACTGCAAAAAAGCCAGATATCTATTAACATGGCTGGGGAGGCAAATTGATGTTTAGCTCTTTTAGTATTTGTCTAGAAGGTTTTCTCCGTGTCGAATGCCCCGTGTTTTGTAAAATGAAAGATGACGCGTTGTTAGCGTGCGCGTTCCGAATGCCTGCCAGCTGCATAGTAATATAATTGACACAACAGGAGAAACGGCCCCTAACCTTGTAAATACACTTGTATGTTATAAAGAGTAAAAAGATCAACTCAAATGTTGTGCCCAATCAGTAGAATACAAAACCAAACCCAGAATGTCAAAGCGTCAACATTTGTTCTGTTCTTTCAACTACATGATAGCAGACTCTGTGAGACTGTCAAAAATTGCCAGCGGCGACTATATTTCAAGTCACCACGGCGGGGTATTGGTTAAAGTTTTCAACTAGCAATAATCACGCCTCGGACAAACCTCATGGGCTATGATACTGCCACTGCGCAAAGCTACAGAACTTGGGATAACTAAATGCTACCCCCTACAGCAAAGACATTTGACTTGCCGGTGGGCAAGTTACTGCGATATAATACAGTACAGTTAAATGATCCCTCAAACGTAGAGGTTTATGTTATCGACACTGCAGCCTCACAATGCAACAGAGTCCACTTTTTTATTCCGATTATATATGAACTGAAGTGTAGACCGTCATTGCTTTGGTGCACATAGGAGTGATGGGATACCAAGATGCAAATCTATCTGTCTCGCTCTCTTGCATCTAACATAAGCAAACGTTATTTATTTTTTTTATATAATGGTCACTAGTTATAAGTCTCCCCATCCTACAATGTGGGGTTTCATTTTTCAATCCTTTTATCTGACAATTACCTCCACAAGTAAATAAATGAATTCGCATACAGGGAGTTGAACCCTGGTCACCTGGGTGAAAAAACGGGAATCGTAACCACTAGATCATATGGGAAATCACTGCTTCTTGTTTGCTACCCGAAGCCAGCAGAGAAATGTGCAGGTCATTTTTTTACACTGCTGCCATCGAAAGGGCAAAACAATGAATCGAACCTGGATTGCTCATTTTAGACCGCTCCAAATGATTTGTTTAATGCAGTGTATTTTTCTTTTGCGATGTTTTGATTACTCCCCCCGTGACTTTCATTCTGATTTGGGCACCCCCTTTCGTGCACGGATTTGAAAAGCATAAACTTTAACTGCAATATTTGTACCTGTGATTCTGTAGGTATATGAATAAACTGACATCTGTCGAAACTCGGGATATAACCCGGGAAATTTAGATATTCAACCTAACGATCGCCCTCCTGAGCTTTGTCGGCATGAATGACATAGTTGATCAAACTCTTCTTTGTTCTACGAGAACCAGCAACATTTTGTGAGACCAGATAGTCGTCTTGTTCTGTACAGACCTGCGAATTCATGGAATTTGAAAACATTCCGCATTTTAACATGCATTTTAAGAAGAAGAGTCAGAGTATCAACATTGTCGTTTCTGTGAGTCAAGCAGCAGTCGAAGCCAAAACGTTGCAGAGTGCATTCTCACTCCGTTTAATATACAGTCAGACTTGCATTGACAATGCACCATGCACACTACAAATACATCGTTCTGGTCTGGGTGGCTGTTTACCTGGGGAGAATAAATACATACAGTGAAAAAAATATGCCGTGCTGTGTTTCCACCCGGTTTCGAACCGGGGACCTTTCGCGTGTGAGGCGAACGTGATAACCACTACACTATGGAAACATGTTGCTTAACAAACGATCCGTGTGTTGCGCTCTAAGCATACAGTGCCGATTACCCATTTTGGATCCTGCAGTGCAAGGCAGTCTTCACTTAAAGCCCAGCTGAATGTAACAATGTACATGTGAAAGTTTCCATAGTGTAGTGGTTATCACGTTCGCCTAACACGCGAAAGGTCCCCGGTTCGGAACCGGGTGGAAACATGTGCTTGTTCGTTTTTTTGTTGCGGTCTTCTCCGCTCTCTGTGAGTCCAGCAGCAGACTGCGTCAAAAAGTTGCACTGAGAATTGATTGATTTATTTTATTTTATTAATGGGTGTTTCATTCGAGAAGCAGCTGTATCAGAGTGGCGCAGCGGAAGCGTGCTGAGCCTTATAACCCAGAGGTCGACGGAGCGAAACCGTCTTCTGTTAGCCTTTTTTTTCTTCTGTTGGCAAAGTAGTTGTTTTTAAAAGATGAACTCTAGTCAAAAGATATTGTATTATTTTTGCAACTACAGTCTGAATACTAAAATTGCCTTTGAAGAGAAGTTACATAATGTGCATGATATATCTGGGAGAAAGGAAAGCAATAGAACGGAGAGTTCCCATGACCTCCATGCATGGCTGTTTTCATGATATATTCATGTGCGTAAATTGTTTGGTAGGTTAACTCCCCAACCCCAAAACAGATTTCCGTGTTTCTTTTTCGTGTGTCACCACAACTTTAATGCTACTGCAAAAAAGCCAGATATCTATTAACATGGCTGGGGAGGCAAATTGATGTTTAGCTCTTTTAGTATTTGTCTAGAAGGTTTTCTCCGTGTCGAATGCCCCGTGTTTTGTAAAATGAAAGATGACGCGTTGTTAGCGTGCGCGTTCCGAATGCCTGCCAGCTGCATAGTAATATAATTGACACAACAGGAGAAACGGCCCCTAACCTTGTAAATACACTTGTATGTTATAAAGAGTAAAAAGATCAACTCAAATGTTGTGCCCAATCAGTAGAATACAAAACCAAACCCAGAATGTCAAAGCGTCAACATTTGTTCTGTTCTTTCAACTACATGATAGCAGACTCTGTGAGACTGTCAAAAATTGCCAGCGGCGACTATATTTCAAGTCACCACGGCGGGGTATTGGTTAAAGTTTTCAACTAGCAATAATCACGCCTCGGACAAACCTCATGGGCTATGATACTGCCACTGCGCAAAGCTACAGAACTTGGGATAACTAAATGCTACCCCCTACAGCAAAGACATTTGACTTGCCGGTGGGCAAGTTACTGCGATATAATACAGTACAGTTAAATGATCCCTCAAACGTAGAGGTTTATGTTATCGACACTGCAGCCTCACAATGCAACAGAGTCCACTTTTTTATTCCGATTATATATGAACTGAAGTGTAGACCGTCATTGCTTTGGTGCACATAGGAGTGATGGGATACCAAGATGCAAATCTATCTGTCTCGCTCTCTTGCATCTAACATAAGCAAACGTTATTTATTTTTTTTATATAATGGTCACTAGTTATAAGTCTCCCCATCCTACAATGTGGGGTTTCATTTTTCAATCCTTTTATCTGACAATTACCTCCACAAGTAAATAAATGAATTCGCATACAGGGAGTTGAACCCTGGTCACCTGGGTGAAAAAACGGGAATCGTAACCACTAGATCATATGGGAAATCGCTGCTTCTTGTTTGCTACCCGAAGCCAGCAGAGAAATGTGCAGGTCATTTTTTTACACTGCTGCCATCGAAAGGGCAAAACAATGAATCGAACCTGGATTGCTCATTTTAGACCGCTCCAAATGATTTGTTTAATGCAGTGTATTTTTCTTTTGCGATGTTTTGATTACTCCCCCCGTGACTTTCATTCTGATTTGGGCACCCCCTTTCGTGCACGGATTTGAAAAGCATAAACTTTAACTGCAATATTTGTACCTGTGATTCTGTAGGTATATGAATAAACTGACATCTGTCGAAACTCGGGATATAACCCGGGAAATTTAGATATTCAACCTAACGATCGCCCTCCTGAGCTTTGTCGGCATGAATGACATAGTTGATCAAACTCTTCTTTGTTCTACGAGAACCAGCAACATTTTGTGAGACCAGATAGTCGTCTTGTTCTGTACAGACCTGCGAATTCATGGAATTTGAAAACATTCCGCATTTTAACATGCATTTTAAGAAGAAGAGTCAGAGTATCAACATTGTCGTTTCTGTGAGTCAAGCAGCAGTCGAAGCCAAAACGTTGCAGAGTGCATTCTCACTCCGTTTAATATACAGTCAGACTTGCATTGACAATGCACCATGCACACTACAAATACATCGTTCTGGTCTGGGTGGCTGTTTACCTGGGGAGAATAAATACATACAGTGAAAAAAAGATGCCGTGCTGTGTTTCCACCCGGTTTCGAACCGGGGACCTTTCGCGTGTGAGGCGAACGTGATAACCACTACACTATGGAAACATGTTGCTTAACAAACGATCCGTGTGTTGCGCTCTAAGCATACAGTGCCGATTACCCATTTTGGATATAATACAGTACAGTTAAATGATCCCTCAAACGTAGAGGTTTATGTTATCGACACTGCAGCCTCACAATGCAACAGAGTCCACTTTTTTATTCCGATTATATATGAACTGAAGTGTAGACCGTCATTGCTTTGGTGCACATAGGAGTGATGGGATACCAAGATGCAAATCTATCTGTCTCGCTCTCTTGCATCTAACATAAGCAAACGTTATTTTTTTTTTATATAATGGTCACTAGTTATAAGTCTCCCCATCCTACAATGTGGGGTTTCATTTTTCAATCCTTTTATCTGACAATTACCTCCACAAGTAAATAAATGAATTCGCATACAGGGAGTTGAACCCTGGTCACCTGGGTGAAAAAACGGGAAGCGTAACCACTAGATCATATGGGAAATCACTGCTTCTTGTTTGCTACCCGAAGCCAGCAGAGAAATGTGCAGGTCATTTTTTTACACTGCTGCCATCGAAAGGGCAAAACAATGAATCGAACCTGGATTGCTCATTTTAGACCGCTCCAAATGATTTGTTTAATGCAGTGTATTTTTCTTTTGCGATGTTTTGATTACTCCCCCCGTGACTTTCATTCTGATTTGGGCACCCCCTTTCGTGCACGGATTTGAAAAGCATAAACTTTAACTGCAATATTTGTACCTGTGATTCTGTAGGTATATGAATAAACTGACATCTGTCGAAACTCGGGATATAACCCGGGAAATTTAGATATTCAACCTAACGATCGCCCTCCTGAGCTTTGTCGGCATGAATGACATAGTTGATCAAACTCTTCTTTGTTCTACGAGAACCAGCAACATTTTGTGAGACCAGATAGTCGTCTTGTTCTGTACAGACCTGCGAATTCATGGAATTTGAAAACATTCCGCATTTTAACATGCATTTTAAGAAGAAGAGTCAGAGTATCAACATTGTCGTTTCTGTGAGTCAAGCAGCAGTCGAAGCCAAAACGTTGCAGAGTGCATTCTCACTCCGTTTAATATACAGTCAGACTTGCATTGACAATGCACCATGCACACTACAAATACATCGTTCTGGTCTGGGTGGCTGTTTACCTGGGGAGAATAAATACATACAGTGAAAAAAAGATGCCGTGCTGTGTTTCCACCCGGTTTCGAACCGGGGACCTTTCGCGTGTGAGGCGAACGTGATAACCACTACACTATGGAAACATGTTGCTTAACAAACGATCCGTGTGTTGCGCTCTAAGCATACAGTGCCGATTACCCATTTTGGATATAATACAGTACAGTTAAATGATCCCTCAAACGTAGAGGTTTATGTTATCGACACTGCAGCCTCACAATGCAACAGAGTCCACTTTTTTATTCCGATTATATATGAACTGAAGTGTAGACCGTCATTGCTTTGGTGCACATAGGAGTGATGGGATACCAAGATGCAAATCTATCTGTCTCGCTCTCTTGCATCTAACATAAGCAAACGTTATTTTTTTTTTATATAATGGTCACTAGTTATAAGTCTCCCCATCCTACAATGTGGGGTTTCATTTTTCAATCCTTTTATCTGACAATTACCTCCACAAGTAAATAAATGAATTCGCATACAGGGAGTTGAACCCTGGTCACCTGGGTGAAAAAACGGGAAGCGTAACCACTAGATCATATGGGAAATCACTGCTTCTTGTTTGCTACCCGAAGCCAGCAGAGAAATGTGCAGGTCATTTTTTTACACTGCTGCCATCGAAAGGGCAAAACAATGAATCGAACCTGGATTGCTCATTTTAGACCGCTCCAAATGATTTGTTTAATGCAGTGTATTTTTCTTTTGCGATGTTTTGATTACTCCCCCCGTGACTTTCATTCTGATTTGGGCACCCCCTTTCGTGCACGGATTTGAAAAGCATAAACTTTAACTGCAATATTTGTACCTGTGATTCTGTAGGTATATGAATAAACTGACATCTGTCGAAACTCGGGATATAACCCGGGAAATTTAGATATTCAACCTAACGATCGCCCTCCTGAGCTTTGTCGGCATGAATGACATAGTTGATCAAACTCTTCTTTGTTCTACGAGAACCAGCAACATTTTGTGAGACCAGATAGTCGTCTTGTTCTGTACAGACCTGCGAATTCATGGAATTTGAAAACATTCCGCATTTTAACATGCATTTTAAGAAGAAGAGTCAGAGTATCAACATTGTCGTTTCTGTGAGTCAAGCAGCAGTCGAAGCCAAAACGTTGCAGAGTGCATTCTCACTCCGTTTAATATACAGTCAGACTTGCATTGACAATGCACCATGCACACTACAAATACATCGTTCTGGTCTGGGTGGCTGTTTACCTGGGGAGAATAAATACATACAGTGAAAAAAATATGCCGTGCTGTGTTTCCACCCGGTTTCGAACCGGGGACCGTTCGCGTGTGAGGCGAAAGTGATAACCACTACACTATGGAAACATGTTGCTTAATAAACGATCCGTGTGTTGCGCTCTAAGCATACAGTGCCGATTACCCATTTTGGATCCTGCAGTGCAAGGCAGTCTTCACTTAAAGCCCAGCTGAATGTAACAATGTACATGTGAAAGTTTCCATAGTGTAGTGGTTATCACGTTCGCCTAACACGCGAAAGGTCCCCGGTTCGAAACCGGGTGGAAACATGTGCTTGTTCGTTTTTTTGTTGCGGTCTCCGCTCTCTGTGAGTCCAGCAGCTGACTGTGTCAAAAAGTTGCACTGAGAATTGATTGATTTATTTTATTTTATTAATGGGTGTTTCATTCGAGAAGCAGCTGTATCAGAGTGGCGCAGCGGAAGCGTGCTGAGCCTTATAACCCAGAGGTCGACGGAGCGAAACCGTCTTCTGTTAGCCTTTTTTTCTTCTGTTGGCAAAGTAGTTGTTTTTAAAAGATGAACTCTAGTCAAAAGATATTGTATTATTTTTGCAACTACAGTCTGAATACTAAAATTGCCTTTGAAGAGAAGTTACATAATGTGCATGATATATCTGGGAGAAAGGAAAGCAATAGAACGGAGAGTTCCCATGACCTCCATGCATGGCTGTTTTCATGATATATTCATGTGCGTAAATTGTTTGGTAGGTTAACTCCCCAACCCCAAAACAGATTTCCATGTTTCTTTTTCGTGTGTCACCACAACTTTAATGCTACTGCAAAAAAGCCAGATATCTATTAACATGGCTGGGGAGGCAAATTGATGTTTAGCTCTTTTAGTATTTGTCTAGAAGGTTTTCTCCGTGTCGAATGCCCCGTGTTTTGTAAAATGAAAGATGACGCGTTGTTAGCGTGCGCGTTCCGAATGCCTGCCAGCTGCATAGTAATATAATTGACACAACAGGAGAAACGGCCCCTAACCTTGTAAATACACTTGTATGTTATAAAGAGTAAAAAGATCAACTCAAATGTTGTGCCCAATCAGTAGAATACAAAACCAAACCCAGAATGTCAAAGCGTCAACATTTGTTCTGTTCTTTCAACTACATGATAGCAGACTCTGTGAGACTGTCAAAAATTGCCAGCGGCGACTATATTTCAAATCACCACGGCGGGGTATTGGTTAAAGTTTTCAACTAGCAATAATCACGCCTCGGACAAACCTCATGGGCTATGATACTGCCACTGCGCAAAGCTACAGAACTTGGGATAACTAAATGCTACCCCCTACAGCAAAGACATTTGACTTGCCGGTGGGCAAGTTACTGCGATATAATACAGTACAGTTAAATGATCCCTCAAACGTAGAGGTTTATGTTATCGACACTGCAGCCTCACAATGCAACAGAGTCCACTTTTTTATTCCGATTATATATGAACTGAAGTGTAGACCGTCATTGCTTTGGTGCACATAGGAGTGATGGGATACCAAGATGCAAATCTATCTGTCTCGCTCTCTTGCATCTAACATAAGCAAACGTTATTTATTTTTTTTATATAATGGTCACTAGTTATAAGTCTCCCCATCCTACAATGTGGGGTTTCATTTTTCAATCCTTTTATCTGACAATTACCTCCACAAGTAAATAAATGAATTCGCATACAGGGAGTTGAACCCTGGTCACCTGGGTGAAAAAACGGGAATCGTAACCACTAGATCATATGGGAAATCGCTGCTTCTTGTTTGCTACCCGAAGCCAGCAGAGAAATGTGCAGGTCATTTTTTTACACTGCTGCCATCGAAAGGGCAAAACAATGAATCGAACCTGGATTGCTCATTTTAGACCGCTCCAAATGATTTGTTTAATGCAGTGTATTTTTCTTTTGCGATGTTTTGATTACTCCCCCCGTGACTTTCATTCTGATTTGGGCACCCCCTTTCGTGCACGGATTTGAAAAGCATAAACTTTAACTGCAATATTTGTACCTGTGATTCTGTAGGTATATGAATAAACTGACATCTGTCGAAACTCGGGATATAACCCGGGAAATTTAGATATTCAACCTAACGATCGCCCTCCTGAGCTTTGTCGGCATGAATGACATAGTTGATCAAACTCTTCTTTGTTCTACGAGAACCAGCAACATTTTGTGAGACCAGATAGTCGTCTTGTTCTGTACAGACCTGCGAATTCATGGAATTTGAAAACATTCCGCATTTTAACATGCATTTTAAGAAGAAGAGTCAGAGTATCAACATTGTCGTTTCTGTGAGTCAAGCAGCAGTCGAAGCCAAAACGTTGCAGAGTGCATTCTCACTCCGTTTAATATACAGTCAGACTTGCATTGACAATGCACCATGCACACTACAAATACATCGTTCTGGTCTGGGTGGCTGTTTACCTGGGGAGAATAAATACATACAGTGAAAAAAAGATGCCGTGCTGTGTTTCCACCCGGTTTCGAACCGGGGACCTTTCGCGTGTGAGGCGAACGTGATAACCACTACACTATGGAAACATGTTGCTTAACAAACGATCCGTGTGTTGCGCTCTAAGCATACAGTGCCGATTACCCATTTTGGATCCTGCAGTGCAAGGCAGTCTTCACTTAAAGCCCAGCTGAATGTAACAATGTACATGTGAAAGTTTCCATAGTGTAGTGGTTATCACGTTCGCCTAACACGCGAAAGGTCCCCGGTTCGAAACCGGGTGGAAACATGTGCTTGTTCGTTTTTTTGTTGCGGTCTTCTCCGCTCTCTGTGAGTCCAGCAGCAGACTGCGTCAAAAAGTTGCACTGAGAATTGATTGATTTATTTTATTTTATTAATGGGTGTTTCATTCGAGAAGCAGCTGTATCAGAGTGGCGCAGCGGAAGCGTGCTGAGCCTTATAACCCAGAGGTCGACGGAGCGAAACCGTCTTCTGTTAGCCTTTTTTTTCTTCTGTTGGCAAAGTAGTTGTTTTTAAAAGATGAACTCTAGTCAAAAGATATTGTATTATTTTTGCAACTACAGTCTGAATACTAAAATTGCCTTTGAAGAGAAGTTACATAATGTGCATGATATATCTGGGAGAAAGGAAAGCAATAGAACGGAGAGTTCCCATGACCTCCATGCATGGCTGTTTTCATGATATATTCATGTGCGTAAATTGTTTGGTAGGTTAACTCCCCAACCCCAAAACAGATTTCCATGTTTCTTTTTCGTGTGTCACCACAACTTTAATGCTACTGCAAAAAAGCCAGATATCTACTAACATGGCTGGGGAGGCAAATTGATGTTTAGCTCTTTTAGTATTTGTCTAGAAGGTTTTCTCCGTGTCGAATGCCCCGTGTTTTGTAAAATGAAAGATGACGCGTTGTTAGCGTGCGCGTTCCGAATGCCTGCCAGCTGCATAGTAATATAATTGACACAACAGGAGAAACGGCCCCTAACCTTGTAAATACACTTGTATGTTATAAAGAGTAAAAAGATCAACTCAAATGTTGTGCCCAATCAGTAGAATACAAAACCAAACCCAGAATGTCAAAGCGTCAACATTTGTTCTGTTCTTTCAACTACATGATAGCAGACTCTGTGAGACTGTCAAAAATTGCCAGCGGCGACTATATTTCAAGTCACCACGGCGGGGTATTGGTTAAAGTTTTCAACTAGCAATAATCACGCCTCGGACAAACCTCATGGGCTATGATACTGCCACTGCGCAAAGCTACAGAACTTGGGATAACTAAATGCTACCCCCTACAGCAAAGACATTTGACTTGCCGGTGGGCAAGTTACTGCGATATAATACAGTACAGTTAAATGATCCCTCAAACGTAGAGGTTTATGTTATCGACACTGCAGCCTCACAATGCAACAGAGTCCACTTTTTTATTCCGATTATATATGAACTGAAGTGTAGACCGTCATTGCTTTGGTGCACATAGGAGTGATGGGATACCAAGATGCAAATCTATCTGTCTCGCTCTCTTGCATCTAACATAAGCAAACGTTATTTATTTTTTTTATATAATGGTCACTAGTTATAAGTCTCCCCATCCTACAATGTGGGGTTTCATTTTTCAATCCTTTTATCTGACAATTACCTCCACAAGTAAATAAATGAATTCGCATACAGGGAGTTGAACCCTGGTCACCTGGGTGAAAAAACGGGAATCGTAACCACTAGATCATATGGGAAATCGCTGCTTCTTGTTTGCTACCCGAAGCCAGCAGAGAAATGTGCAGGTCATTTTTTTACACTGCTGCCATCGAAAGGGCAAAACAATGAATCGAACCTGGATTGCTCATTTTAGACCGCTCCAAATGATTTGTTTAATGCAGTGTATTTTTCTTTTGCGATGTTTTGATTACTCCCCCCGTGACTTTCATTCTGATTTGGGCACCCCCTTTCGTGCACGGATTTGAAAAGCATAAACTTTAACTGCAATATTTGTACCTGTGATTCTGTAGGTATATGAATAAACTGACATCTGTCGAAACTCGGGATATAACCCGGGAAATTTAGATATTCAACCTAACGATCGCCCTCCTGAGCTTTGTCGGCATGAATGACATAGTTGATCAAACTCTTCTTTGTTCTACGAGAACCAGCAACATTTTGTGAGACCAGATAGTCGTCTTGTTCTGTACAGACCTGCGAATTCATGGAATTTGAAAACATTCCGCATTTTAACATGCATTTTAAGAAGAAGAGTCAGAGTATCAACATTGTCGTTTCTGTGAGTCAAGCAGCAGTCGAAGCCAAAACGTTGCAGAGTGCATTCTCACTCCGTTTAATATACAGTCAGACTTGCATTGACAATGCACCATGCACACTACAAATACATCGTTCTGGTTGGGTGGCTGTTTACCTGGGGAGAATAAATACATACAGTGAAAAAAATATGCCGTGCTGTGTTTCCACCCGGTTTCGAACCGGGGACCTTTCGCGTGTGAGGCGAACGTGATAACCACTACACTATGGAAACATGTTGCTTAACAAACGATCCGTGTGTTGCGCTCTAAGCATACAGTGCCGATTACCCATTTTGGATCCTGCAGTGCAAGGCAGTCTTCACTTAAAGCCCAGCTGAATGTAACAATGTACATGTGAAAGTTTCCATAGTGTAGTGGTTATCACGTTCGCCTAACACGCGAAAGGTCCCCGGTTCGAAACCGGGTGGAAACATGTGCTTGTTCGTTTTTTTGTTGCGGTCTCCGCTCTCTGTGAGTCCAGCAGCTGACTGCGTCAAAAAGTTGCACTGAGAATTGATTGATTTATTTTATTTTATTAATGGGTGTTTCATTCGAGAAGCAGCTGTATCAGAGTGGCGCAGCGGAAGCGTGCTGAGCCTTATAACCCAGAGGTCGACGGAGCGAAACCGTCTTCTGTTAGCCTTTTTTTTCTTCTGTTGGCAAAGTAGTTGTTTTTAAAAGATGAACTCTAGTCAAAAGATATTGTATTATTTTTGCAACTACAGTCTGAATACTAAAATTGCCTTTGAAGAGAAGTTACATAATGTGCATGATATATCTGGGAGAAAGGAAAGCAATAGAACGGAGAGTTCCCATGACCTCCATGCATGGCTGTTTTCATGATATATTCATGTGCGTAAATTGTTTGGTAGGTTAACTCCCCAACCCCAAAACAGATTTCCATGTTTCTTTTTCGTGTGTCACCACAACTTTAATGCTACTGCAAAAAAGCCAGATATCTATTAACATGGCTGGGGAGGCAAATTGATGTTTAGCTCTTTTAGTATTTGTCTAGAAGGTTTTCTCCGTGTCGAATGCCCCGTGTTTTGTAAAATGAAAGATGACGCGTTGTTAGCGTGCGCGTTCCGAATGCCTGCCAGCTGCATAGTAATATAATTGACACAACAGGAGAAACGGCCCCTAACCTTGTAAATACACTTGTATGTTATAAAGAGTAAAAAGATCAACTCAAATGTTGTGCCCAATCAGTAGAATACAAAACCAAACCCAGAATGTCAAAGCGTCAACATTTGTTCTGTTCTTTCAACTACATGATAGCAGACTCTGTGAGACTGTCAACAATTGCCAGCGGCGACTATATTTCAAGTCACCACGGCGGGGTATTGGTTAAAGTTTTCAACTAGCAATAATCACGCCTCGGACAAACCTCATGGGCTATGATACTGCCACTGCGCAAAGCTACAGAACTTGGGATAACTAAATGCTACCCCCTACAGCAAAGACATTTGACTTGCCGGTGGGCAAGTTACTGCGATATAATACAGTACAGTTAAATGATCCCTCAAACGTAGAGGTTTATGTTATCGACACTGCAGCCTCACAATGCAACAGAGTCCACTTTTTTATTCCGATTATATATGAACTGAAGTGTAGACCGTCATTGCTTTGGTGCACATAGGAGTGATGGGATACCAAGATGCAAATCTATCTGTCTCGCTCTCTTGCATCTAACATAAGCAAACGTTATTTTTTTTTATATAATGGTCACTAGTTATAAGTCTCCCCATCCTACAATGTGGGGTTTCATTTTTCAATCCTTTTATCTGACAATTACCTCCACAAGTAAATAAATGAATTCGCATACAGGGAGTTGAACCCTGGTCACCTGGGTGAAAAAACGGGAAGCGTAACCACTAGATCATATGGGAAATCACTGCTTCTTGTTTGCTACCCGAAGCCAGCAGAGAAATGTGCAGGTCATTTTTTTACACTGCTGCCATCGAAAGGGCAAAACAATGAATCGAACCTGGATTGCTCATTTTAGACCGCTCCAAATGATTTGTTTAATGCAGTGTATGCAGTTTATTTTATTTTATTAATGGGTGTTTCATTCCAGAAGCAGCTGTATCAGAGTGGCGCAGCGGAAGCGTGCTGAGCCTTATAACCCAGAGGTCGACGGAGCGAAACCGTTTTCTGTTAGCCTTTTTTTCTTCTGTTGGCAAAGTAGTTGTTTTTAAAAGATGAACTCTAGTCAAAAGATATTGTATTATTATTGCAACTACAGTCTGAATACTAAAATTGCCTTTGAAGAGAAGTTACATAATGTGCATGATATATCTGGGAGAAAGGAAAGCAATAGAACGGAGAGTTCCCATGACCTCCATGCATGGCTGTTTTCATGATATATTCATGTGCGTAAATTGTTTGGTAGGTTAACTCCCCAACCCCAAAACAGATTTCCATGTTTCTTTTTCGTGTGTCACCACAACTTTAATGCTACTGCAAAAAAGCCAGATATCTATTAACATGGCTGGGGAGGCAAATTGATGTTTAGCTCTTTTAGTATTTGTCTAGAAGGTTTTCTCCGTGTCGAATGCCCCGTGTTTTGTAAAATGAAAGATGACGCGTTGTTAGCGTGCGCGTTCCGAATGCCTGCCAGCTGCATAGTAATATAATTGACACAACAGGAGAAACGGCCCCTAACCTTGTAAATACACTTGTATGTTATAAAGAGTAAAAATATCAACTCAAATGTTGTGCCCAATCAGTAGAATACAAAACCAAACCCAGAATGTCAAAGCGTCAACATTTGTTCTGTTCTTTCAACTACATGATAGCAGACTCTGTGAGACTGTCAAAAATTGCCAGCGGCGACTATATTTCAAGTCACCACGGCGGGGTATTGGTTAAAGTTTTCAACTAGCAATAATCACGCCTCGCACAAACCTCATGGGCTATGATACTGCCACTGCGCAAAGCTACAGAACTTGGGATAACTAAATGCTACCCCCTACAGCAAAGACATTTGACTTGCCGGTGGGCAAGTTACTGCGATATAATACAGTACAGTTAAATGATCCCTCAAACGTAGAGGTTTATGTTATCGACACTGCAGCCTCACAATGCAACAGAGTCCACTTTTTTATTCCGATTATATATGAACTGAAGTGTAGACCGTCATTGCTTTGGTGCACATAGGAGTGATGGGATACCAAGATGCAAATCTATCTGTCTCGCTCTCTTGCATCTAACATAAGCAAACGTTATTTATTTTTTTATATAATGGTCACTAGTTATAAGTCTCCCCATCCTACAATGTGGGGTTTCATTTTTCAATCCTTTTATCTCACAATTACCTCCACAAGTAAATAAATGAATTCGCATACAGGGAGTTGAACCCTGGTCACCTGGGTGAAAAAACGGGAATCGTAACCACTAGATCATATGGGAAATCGCTGCTTCTTGTTTGCTACCCGAAGCCAGCAGAGAAATGTGCAGGTCATTTTTTTACACTGCTGCCATCGAAAGGGCAAAACAATGAATCGAACCTGGATTGCTCATTTTAGACCGCTCCAAATGATTTGTTTAATGCAGTGTATTTTTCTTTTGCGATGTTTTGATTACTCCCCCCGTGACTTTCATTCTGATTTGGGCACCCCCTTTCGTGCACGGATTTGAAAAGCATAAACTTTAACTGCAATATTTGTACCTGTGATTCTGTAGGTATATGAATAAACTGACATCTGTCGAAACTCGGGATATAACCCGGGAAATTTAGATATTCAACCTAACGATCGCCCTCCTGAGCTTTGTCGGCATGAATGACATAGTTGATCAAACTCTTCTTTGTTCTACGAGAACCAGCAACATTTTGTGAGACCAGATAGTCGTGTTGTTCTGTACAGACCTGCGAATTCATGGAATTTGAAAACATTCCGCATTTTAAAATGCATTTTAAGAAGAAGAGTCAGAGTATCAACATTGTCGTTTCTGTGAGTCAAGCAACAGTCGAAGCCAAAACGTTGCAGAGTGCATTCTCACTCCGTTTAATATACAGTCAGACTTGCATTGACAATGCACCATGCACACTACAAATACATCGTTCTGGTCTGGGTGGCTGTTTACCTGGGGAGAATAAATACATACAGTGAAAAAAATATGCCGTGCTGTGTTTCCACCCGGTTTCGAACCGGGGACCTTTCGCGTGTGAGGCGAACGTGATAACCACTACACTATGGAAACATGTTGCTTATTAAATGATCCGTGTGTTGCGCTCTAAGCATACAGTGCCGATTACCCATTTTGGATCCTGCAGTGCAAGGCAGTCTTCACTTAAAGCCCAGCTGAATGTAACAATGTACATGTGAAAGTTTCCATAGTGTAGTGGTTATCTCTTCGCCTAACACGCGAAAGGTCCCCGGTTCGAAACCGGGTGGAAACATGTGCTTGTTCGTTTTTTTTGTTGCGGTCTTCTCCGCTCTCTGTGAGTCCAGCAGCAGACTGCGTCAAAAAGTTGCACTGAGAATTGATTGATTTATTTTATTTTATTAATGGGTGTTTCATTCGAGAAGCAGCTGTATCAGAGTGGCGCAGCGGAAGCGTGCTGAGCCTTATAACCCAGAGGTCGACGGAGCGAAACCGTCTTCTGTTAGCCTTTTTTTCTTCTGTTGGCAAAGTAGTTGTTTTTAAAAGATGAACTCTAGTCAAAAGATATTGTATTATTTTTGCAACTACAGTCTGAATACTAAAATTGCCTTTGAAGAGAAGTTACATAATGTGCATGATATATCTGGGAGAAAGGAAAGCAATAGAACGGAGAGTTCCCATGACCTCCATGCATGGCTGTTTTCATGATATATTCATGTGCGTAAATTGTTTGGTAGGTTAACTCCACAACCCCAAAACAGATTTCCATGTTTCTTTTTCGTGTGTCACCACAATTTTAATGCTACTGCAAAAAAGCCAGATATCTACTAACATGGCTGGGGAGGAAAATTGATGTTTAGCTCTTTTAGTATTTGTCTAGAAGGTTTTCTCCGTGTCGAATGCCCCGTGTTTTGTAAAATGAAAGATGACGCGTTGTTAGCGTGCGCGTTCCGAATGCCTGCCAGCTGCATAGTAATATAATTGACACAACAGGAGAAACGGCCCCTAACCTTGTAAATACACTTGTATGTTATAAAGAGTAAAAAGATCAACTCAAATGTTGTGCCCAATCAGTAGAATACAAAACCAAACCCAGAATGTCAAAGCGTCAACATTTGTTCTGTTCTTTCAACTACATGATAGCAGACTCTGTGAGACTGTCAAAAATTGCCAGCGGCGACTATATTTCAAGTCACCACGGCGGGGTATTGGTTAAAGTTTTCAACTAGCAATAATCACGCCTCGGACAAACCTCATGGGCTATGATACTGCCACTGCGCAAAGCTACAGAACTTGGGATAACTAAATGCTACCCCCTACAGCAAAGACATTTGACTTGCCGGTGGGCAAGTTACTGCGATATAATACAGTACAGTTAAATGATCCCTCAAACGTAGAGGTTTATGTTATCGACACTGCAGCCTCACAATGCAACAGAGTCCACTTTTTTATTCCGATTATATATGAACTGAAGTGTAGACCGTCATTGCTTTGGTGCACATAGGAGTGATGGGATACCAAGATGCAAATCTATCTGTCTCGCTCTCTTGCATCTAACATAAGCAAACGTTATTTATTTTTTTTATATAATGGTCACTAGTTATAAGTCTCCCCATCCTACAATGTGGGGTTTCATTTTTCAATCCTTTTATCTCACAATTACCTCCACAAGTAAATAAATGAATTCGCATACAGGGAGTTGAACCCTGGTCACCTGGGTGAAAAAACGGGAATCGTAACCACTAGATCATATGGGAAATCACTGCTTCTTGTTTGCTACCCGAAGCCAGCAGAGAAATGTGCAGGTCATTTTTTTACACTGCTGCCATCGAAAGGGCAAAACAATGAATCGAACCTGGATTGCTCATTTTAGACCGCTCCAAATGATTTGTTTAATGCAGTGTATTTTTCTTTTGCGATGTTTTGATTACTCCCCTCTTGACTTTTATTCTGATTTGGGCACCCCCTTTCGTGCACGGATTTGAAAAGCATAAACTTTAACTGCAATATTTGTACCTGTGATTCTGTAGGTATATGAATAAACTGACATCTGTCGAAACTCGGGATATAACCCGGGAAATTTAGATATTCAACCTAACGATCGCCCTCCTGAGCTTTGTCGGCATGAATGACATAGTTGATCAAACTCTTCTTTGTTCTACGAGAACCAGCAACATTTTGTGAGACCAGATAGTCGTCTTGTTCTGTACAGACCTGCGAATTCATGGAATTTGAAAACATTCCGCATTTTAACATGCATTTTAAGAAGAAGAGTCAGAGTATCAACATTGTCGTTTCTGTGAGTCAAGCAGCAGTCGAAGCCAAAACGTTGCAGAGTGCATTCTCACTCCGTTTAATATACAGTCAGACTTGCATTGACAATGCACCATGCACACTACAAATACATCGTTCTGGTTGGGTGGCTGTTTACCTGGGGAGAATAAATACATACAGTGAAAAAAATATGCCGTGCTGTGTTTCCACCCGGTTTCGAACCGGGGACCTTTCGCGTGTGAGGCGAACGTGATAACCACTACACTATGGAAACATGTTGCTTATTAAACGATCCGTGTGTTGCGCTCTAAGCATACAGTGCCGATTACCCATTTTGGATATAATACAGTACAGTTAAATGATCCCTCAAACGTAGAGGTTTATGTTATCGACACTGCAGCCTCACAATGCAACAGAGTCCACTTTTTTATTCCGATTATATATGAACTGAAGTGTAGACCGTCATTGCTTTGGTGCACATAGGAGTGATGGGATACCAAGATGCAAATCTATCTGTCTCGCTCTCTTGCATCTAACATAAGCAAACGTTATTTATTTTTTTTATATAATGGTCACTAGTTATAAGTCTCCCCATCCTACAATGTGGGGTTTCATTTTTCAATCCTTTTATCTGACAATTACCTCCACAAGTAAATAAATGAATTCGCATACAGGGAGTTGAACCCTGGTCACCTGGGTGAAAAAACGGGAATCGTAACCACTAGATCATATGGGAAATCACTGCTTCTTGTTTGCTACCCGAAGCCAGCAGAGAAATGTGCAGGTCATTTTTTTACACTGCTGCCATCGAAAGGGCAAAACAATGAATCGAACCTGGATTGCTCATTTTAGACCGCTCCAAATGATTTGTTTAATGCAGTGTATTTTTCTTTTGCGATGTTTTGATTACTCCCCTCGTGACTTTTATTCTGATTTGGGCACCCCCTTTCGTGCACGGATTTGAAAAGCATAAACTTTAACTGCAATATTTGTACCTGTGATTCTGTAGGTATATGAATAAACTGACATCTGTCGAAACTCGGGATATAACCCGGGAAATTTAGATATTCAACCTAACGATCGCCCTCCTGAGCTTTGTCGGCATGAATGACATAGTTGATCAAACTCTTCTTTGTTCTACGAGAACCAGCAACATTTTGTGAGACCAGATAGTCGTGTTGTTCTGTACAGACCTGCGAATTCATGGAATTTGAAAACATTCCGCATTTTAAAATGCATTTTAAGAAGAAGAGTCAGAGTATCAACATTGTCGTTTCTGTGAGTCAAGCAACAGTCGAAGCCAAAACGTTGCAGAGTGCATTCTCACTCCGTTTAATATACAGTCAGACTTGCATTGACAATGCACCATGCACACTACAAATACATCGTTCTGGTCTGGGTGGCTGTTTACCTGGGGAGAATAAATACATACAGTGAAAAAAATATGCCGTGCTGTGTTTCCACCCGGTTTCGAACCGGGGACCTTTCGCGTGTGAGGCGAACGTGATAACCACTACACTATGGAAACATGTTGCTTATTAAACGATCCGTGTGTTGCGCTCTAAGCATACAGTGCCGATTACCCATTTTGGATATAATACAGTACAGTTAAATGATCCCTCAAACGTAGAGGTTTATGTTGTCGACACTGCAGCCTCACAATGCAACAGAGTCCACTTTTTTATTCCGATTATATATGAACTGAAGTGTAGACCGTCATTGCTTTGGTGCACATAGGAGTGATGGGATACCAAGATGCAAATCTATCTGTCTCGCTCTCTTGCATCTAACATAAGCAAACGTTATTTATTTTTTTATATAATGGTCACTAGTTATAAGTCTCCCCATCCTACAATGTGGGGTTTCATTTTTCAATCCTTTTATCTGACAATTACCTCCACAAGTAAATAAATGAATTCGCATACAGGGAGTTGAACCCTGGTCACCTGGGTGAAAAAACGGGAAGCGTAACCACTAGATCATATGGGAAATCACTGCTTCTTGTTTGCTACCCGAAGCCAGCAGAGAAATGTGCAGGTCATTTTTTTACACTGCTGCCATCGAAAGGGCAAAACAATGAATCGAACCTGGATTGCTCATTTTAGACCGCTCCAAATGATTTGTTTAATGCAGTGTATTTTTCTTTTGCGATGTTTTGATTACTCCCCCCGTGACTTTTATTCTGATTTGGGCACCCCCTTTCGTGCACGGATTTGAAAAGCATAAACTTTAACTGCAATATTTGTACCTGTGATTCTGTAGGTATATGAATAAACTGACATCTGTCGAAACTCGGGATATAACCCGGGAAATTTAGATATTCAACCTAACGATCGCCCTCCTGAGCTTTGTCGGCATGAATGACATAGTTGATCAAACTCTTCTTTGTTCTACGAGAACCAGCAACATTTTGTGAGACCAGATAGTCGTCTTGTTCTGTACAGACCTGCGAATTCATGGAATTTGAAAACATTCCGCATTTTAACATGCATTTTAAGAAGAAGAGTCAGAGTATCAACATTGTCGTTTCTGTGAGTCAAGCAGCAGTCGAAGCCAAAACGTTGCAGAGTGCATTCTCACTCCGTTTAATATACAGTCAGACTTGCATTGACAATGCACCATGCACACTACAAATACATCGTTCTGGTCTGGGTGGCTGTTTACCTGGGGAGAATAAATACATACAGTGAAAAAAATATGCCGTGCTGTGTTTCCACCCGGTTTCGAACCGGGGACCGTTCGCGTGTGAGGCGAAAGTGATAACCACTACACTATGGAAACATGTTGCTTAATAAACGATCCGTGTGTTGCGCTCTAAGCATACAGTGCCGATTACCCATTTTGGATCCTGCAATGCAAGGCAGTCTTCACTTAAAGCCCAGCTGAATGTAACAATGTACATGTGAAAGTTTCCATAGTGTAGTGGTTATCACGTTCGCCTAACACGCGAAAGGTCCCCGGTTCGAAACCGGGTGGAAACATGTGCTTGTTCGTTTTTTTGTTGCGGTCTTCTCCGCTCTCTGTGAGTCCAGCAGCAGACTGCGTCAAAAAGTTGCTCTGAGAATTGATTGATTTATTTTATTTTATTAATGGGTGTTTCATTCCAGAAGCAGCTGTATCAGAGTGGCGCAGCGGAAGCGTGCTGAGCCTTATAACCCAGAGGTCGACGGAGCGAAACCGTCTTCTGTTAGCCTTTTTTTCTTCTGTTGGCAAAGTAGTTGTTTTTAAAAGATGAACTCTAGTCAAAAGATATTGTATTATTTTTGCAACTACAGTCTGAATACTAAAATTGCCTTTGAAGAGAAGTTACATAATGTGCATGATATATCTGGGAGAAAGGAAAGCAATAGAACGGAGAGTTCCCATGACCTCCATGCATGGCTGTTTTCATGATATATTCATGTGCGTAAATTGTTTGGTAGGTTAACTCCCCAACCCCAAAACAGATTTCCATGTTTCTTTTTCGTGTGTCACCACAACTTTAATGCTACTGCAAAAAAGCCAGATATCTATTAACATGGCTGGGGAGGCAAATTGATGTTTAGCTCTTTTAGTATTTGTCTAGAAGGTTTTCTCCGTGTCGAATGCCCCGTGTTTTGTAAAATGAAAGATGACGCGTTGTTAGCGTGCGCGTTCCGAATGCCTGCCAGCTGCATAGTAATATAATTGACACAACAGGAGAAACGGCCCCTAACCTTGTAAATACACTTGTATGTTATAAAGAGTAAAAAGATCAACTCAAATGTTGTGCCCAATCAGTAGAATACAAAACCAAACCCAGAATGTCAAAGCGTCAACATTTGTTCTGTTCTTTCAACTACATGATAGCAGACTCTGTGAGACTGTCAAAAATTGCCAGCGGCGACTATATTTCAAGTCACCACGGCGGGGTATTGGTTAAAGTTTTCAACTAGCAATAATCACGCCTCGGACAAACCTCATGGGCTATGATACTGCCACTGCGCAAAGC
Source organism: Acipenser ruthenus (assembly GCF_902713425.1). Classification (NCBI taxonomy): domain Eukaryota; kingdom Metazoa; phylum Chordata; class Actinopteri; order Acipenseriformes; family Acipenseridae; genus Acipenser; species Acipenser ruthenus. The sequence continues at coordinate 10,236,844 of NC_081212.1, read as the reverse complement.
TACAGAACTTGGGATAACTAAATGCTACCCCCTACAGCAAAGACATTTGACTTGCCGGTGGGCAAGTTACTGCGATATAATACAGTACAGTTAAATGATCCCTCAAACGTAGAGGTTTATGTTATCGACACTGCAGCCTCACAATGCAACAGAGTCCACTTTTTTATTCCGATTATATATGAACTGAAGTGTAGACCGTCATTGCTTTGGTGCACATAGGAGTGATGGGATACCAAGATGCAAATCTATCTGTCTCGCTCTCTTGCATCTAACATAAGCAAACGTTATTTTTTTTTTTTATATAATGGTCACTAGTTATAAGTCTCCCCATCCTACAATGTGGGGTTTCATTTTTCAATCCTTTTATCTGACAATTACCTCCACAAGTAAATAAATGAATTCGCATACAGGGAGTTGAACCCTGGTCACCTGGGTGAAAAAACGGGAATCGTAACCACTAGATCATATGGGAAATCGCTGCTTCTTGTTTGCTACCCGAAGCCAGCAGAGAAATGTGCAGGTCATTTTTTTACACTGCTGCCATCGAAAGGGCAAAACAATGAATCGAACCTGGATTGCTCATTTTAGACCGCTCCAAATGATTTGTTTAATGCAGTGTATTTTTCTTTTGCGATGTTTTGATTACTCCCCCCGTGACTTTCATTCTGATTTGGGCACCCCCTTTCGTGCACGGATTTGAAAAGCATAAACTTTAACTGCAATATTTGTACCTGTGATTCTGTAGGTATATGAATAAACTGACATCTGTCGAAACTCGGGATATAACCCGGGAAATTTAGATATTCAACCTAACGATCGCCCTCCTGAGCTTTGTCGGCATGAATGACATAGTTGATCAAACTCTTCTTTGTTCTACGAGAACCAGCAACATTTTGTGAGACCAGATAGTCGTCTTGTTCTGTACAGACCTGCGAATTCATGGAATTTGAAAACATTCCGCATTTTAACATGCATTTTAAGAAGAAGAGTCAGAGTATCAACATTGTCGTTTCTGTGAGTCAAGCAGCAGTCGAAGCCAAAACGTTGCAGAGTGCATTCTCACTCCGTTTAATATACAGTCAGACTTGCATTGACAATGCACCATGCACACTACAAATACATCGTTCTGGTCTGGGTGGCTGTTTACCTGGGGAGAATAAATACATACAGTGAAAAAAAGATGCCGTGCTGTGTTTCCACCCGGTTTCGAACCGGGGACCTTTCGCGTGTGAGGCGAACGTGATAACCACTACACTATGGAAACATGTTGCTTATTAAATGATCCGTGTGTTGCGCTCTAAGCATACAGTGCCGATTACCCATTTTGGATCCTGCAGTGCAAGGCAGTCTTCACTTAAAGCCCAGCTGAATGTAACAATGTACATGTGAAAGTTTCCATAGTGTAGTGGTTATCACGTTCGCCTAACACGCGAAAGGTCCCCGGTTCGAAACCGGGTGGAAACATGTGCTTGTTCGTTTTTTTGTTGCGGTCTCCGCTCTCTGTGAGTCCAGCAGCTGACTGTGTCAAAAAGTTGCACTGAGAATTGATTGATTTATTTTATTTTATTAATGGGTGTTTCATTCGAGAAGCAGCTGTATCAGAGTGGCGCAGCGGAAGCGTGCTGAGCCTTATAACCCAGAGGTCGACGGAGCGAAACCGTCTTCTGTTAGCCTTTTTTTCTTCTGTTGGCAAAGTAGTTGTTTTTAAAAGATGAACTCTAGTCAAAAGATATTGTATTATTTTTGCAACTACAGTCTGAATACTAAAATTGCCTTTGAAGAGAAGTTACATAATGTGCATGATATATCTGGGAGAAAGGAAAGCAATAGAACGGAGAGTTCCCATGACCTCCATGCATGGCTGTTTTCATGATATATTCATGTGCGTAAATTGTTTGGTAGGTTAACTCCCCAACCCCAAAACAGATTTCCATGTTTCTTTTTCGTGTGTCACCACAACTTTAATGCTACTGCAAAAAAGCCAGATATCTATTAACATGGCTGGGGAGGCAAATTGATGTTTAGCTCTTTTAGTATTTGTCTAGAAGGTTTTCTCCGTGTCGAATGCCCCGTGTTTTGTAAAATGAAAGATGACGCGTTGTTAGCGTGCGCGTTCCGAATGCCTGCCAGCTGCATAGTAATATAATTGACACAACAGGAGAAACGGCCCCTAACCTTGTAAATACACTTGTATGTTATAAAGAGTAAAAAGATCAACTCAAATGTTGTGCCCAATCAGTAGAATACAAAACCAAACCCAGAATGTCAAAGCGTCAACATTTGTTCTGTTCTTTCAACTACATGATAGCAGACTCTGTGAGACTGTCAAAAATTGCCAGCGGCGACTATATTTCAAGTCACCACGGCGGGGTATTGGTTAAAGTTTTCAACTAGCAATAATCACGCCTCGGACAAACCTCATGGGCTATGATACTGCCACTGCGCAAAGCTACAGAACTTGGGATAACTAAATGCTACCCCCTACAGCAAAGACATTTGACTTGCCGGTGGGCAAGTTACTGCGATATAATACAGTACAGTTAAATGATCCCTCAAACGTAGAGGTTTATGTTATCGACACTGCAGCCTCACAATGCAACAGAGTCCACTTTTTTATTCCGATTATATATGAACTGAAGTGTAGACCGTCATTGCTTTGGTGCACATAGGAGTGATGGGATAATGTGATAAACTCAATAACTTTCTAATTATTGACTCAGAGAAACGGCACGCGTACACTTATTCTAATTAAGTGTTCCTTTATTTTTTCTGTACAAGAAGGTGCTCACGCTAGCCTGGGCTGGAACTAGAATCTGTGCAGGACATGGCTCCCCATGACCCATGACCCCTTCAGCTATTGGAGCTGTACCAGGGATCATGTTACAATAACTCAACTGGAATAAAACGTAACTAAAACCCAGGGGACTAACTATCAATATTCCACATCCCTCCACCTCAGATTAAAACTGGTCTTGTTTTTATCTTACATTCAATTTCAACACTTACGTAGCTAGGAACAACTAAACTAACAGTCCAGTTTCTGTGGAGCTCTACGCGCTCTTTGTGAACGGCGCAACTCTGGTGCCGGGGCTAATGTTGGTTCTGGCCCTGGATCTACTGCTGGCTCTGGGTCTACTGGAACCCCCTCTGTTGAAAACTCTATCTGCACTGGGTTAGGGCTGTAGTCATCTCCCAAAGGAACTTGGACATCCTCTGGTCTTTCAGATTGTGGAACGGTCGCTGCCTGATATTTCCTTAGGTGGTCTTGATGACGGCGAATCACTCTCCCATCTGTCAGTTCCACTTGGAATGACACTGGACCCACTTTCTCCAGTATGGTTCCTTGTGTCCACTTATCCTCCACTCCAAACATTCGAACATAAACAGTATCTCCTACATTCAATAAGCGAACTTTGGCGTGTTGATCATGTTGAAACTTCTGCTTAGCTTGCGCAGCTCTCACTCTCCCTCCCACTGCTGGTCTCAGCACATCAAAACACGATCGTGGTCTACGTCCCATCAGTAATTCTGCCGGCGATGACCCAGTTGTGGTTTGAGGTGTGATTCTGTAATGGAACAAAAACCTGGCCAACTTGGTTTCAATTGTGCCAGTCCTCATTTTCTTTAACCCCTCCTTTACCGTCTGCACGGCTCTTTCGGCTAGCCCATTGAATGCAGGGTGGTAAGGTGATGTTCTGACATGCTTAATGCTATTTTTCTTACAAAACTGCTGGAACTCTTCGCTAGTAAATGCTGTTCCATTATCTGTCACTAGCATCTCGGGCAGCCCATGCGTTGCAAATGTAACCCGCAGTTGACTTATGGTAGCTTGAGAAGTAGCAGAAGACATAACATGAACATCTATCCACTTGGAGTGGGCATCAATAAGGATCAAGAACATCTTCCCCATAAATGGACCTGCATAATCCACATGCAGACGGGCCCACGGTCTGTCAGGCCACTCCCACGGGTGTAGCGGTGCCGGTGGCGGTGCATGGCGTGTGCTCTGGCAAATGGTACATTCTCTAACCTTTTTCTCCAAGGCTTGGTCCATGCAAGGCCACCACACCATACTTCTTGCTAGGCTCTTCATGCGAGATATGCCCGGGTGTGCTTCATGAAGTTCAGCAATAACTTTCTCCTGGCTTTGCGGAGGTACAATGACTCTGTTTCCCCAAAGTAAACAATTGTCTTGGATACTTAACTCCTCCTTCCTTCTAAAATACGGCCTCAGATCTTCCATCTCGGCTTCTGCTGGCCATCCACTTCTCACGTATGTCAGGACTCGCGACAATATAGGGTCTCTTCTGGTTCCTGACTGTATTTGCCCTAGGTTGACAGGGAAAGTGGAGAGGTTTTCCAGTAACAAAACCACATCCCCTGGTGTTTGCACATGTGAGGGTGTATCCTTCAGTGGCAAACGACTCAGTCCATCAGCATTACTGTGTGTCTCTCCACTCTTGTAGCGTATCTCATACTCATAACCAGCAAGCAATAACGGCCACCGTTGAATTCTCCCTGAAGCCATCGGTGGAATCAACTTGCTCTCGCTGAAAAGGCTCATCAAGGGCTTGTGGTCCGAGCAAATAGTGAAATGGTGTCCATACAGGTACTGATGGAACTTTTTTACCCCAAACACAATGGCGAGGGCTTCTTTATCCAGCTGAGAATAGTTTTTTTCAGCTGGAGCCAAAGTGCGGGACGCAAAACTTATTGGTCTTTCACTTCCATCAGGCAGGGTGTGCGATAACACTGCTCCCACTCCATAGGGTGATGCATCGCATGCCAGGAGCAATGGTTTCTTGGAGTCGAAATGTACTAACAATTGTGATGTTAGCAAAAGCTTCTTTGCTGACTGGAAAGCTTTCTCCTGCTGTGGTTTCCAACACCATGGCACCTTCTTCTGTAGTAGATGATGCAATGGTGACAACAGCGTTGATAAATTTGGCAGAAAACGATGGTAATAGTTTACCATCCCTAAAAATGACTTCAACTCTGTGGTATTCTTGGGCGTCGGAGCTTCCACTATTGCCCGGACCTTCTCCTCTGCTGGGTGTATGCCCTCTGCGTCAATCTTGTGACCTAAATACTGCACCTCTGGCACTAGGAAAATGCACTTTTGTTTTTTTAGTCTCAATCCTGCATCAGCAAGCCGCTTCAAAACTTCTTCCAAAACTTGCATGTGTTTTGACGGGTCAGGACCTGTTATGAGGATGTCATCCAGATACACGAGAACGTGGGGCAAACCTGCTAGCAGGCTTTCCAGGGTGCGTTGGAAAATACCTGGAGCTGATGACACCCCAAAAGGCAACCTGGTGTAGCGGAACAACCCCTTGTGCGTGTTGATGGTCAAAACTTCCTTAGAACTGTCCTCCAGGAGCAGCTGCTGGTAGGCATGGCTCAGGTCCAGCTTTGTAAAGGCTTGCCCCCCTGTAATGTTGGAGAATAAATCTTCCACTCGCGGAATTGGATAAGCATCCAGTCTGGAGGCCTGGTTCACTGTCAGTTTATAATCGCCACAAATACGTATTGACCCATCTGGCTTCATAATTGGCACAATAGGAGCAGCCCACTTCGAAAACTGAACAGGTTCAATGATGCCTGCCTTTTGCAATCTCTGCAGTTCAGCACTGACTTTTTCTTTTAATGCATACGGTACTGTACGGGCTTTGAAGAATCTGGGCTTAACGTTTCCGTCCACTTCAATGACAGCCTTAGTTCCTCTCAAAGTTCCCAGTTCATCCCGAAACACAACTGCATATCTGTTTAAAATGTCTTGCACACTAGTAGTTCCCATATGATACAAGTTAGACCAATCCAGCTTGAGCTTCTTCAGCCAGTTCCGTCCTAGCAAACTAGGTCCATTACCAAACACTATCAGTATTGGTAGCATGCATGATTGCTGGTTATACTGCACTTCCACTGCAATGATGCCTATGACTTTAATTTCTTCTCCTGTATACGTGTGCAGCTTGATGGCAGACTTACTGAGTGGGGGTAACTGTTTGCCATGCCACGTGCCTCTGTACGTGCTCTCACTGATAACTGTGAATGACGCCCCTGTATCAACTTCCATTTGCAATTCTTCCCCTTGCGCCTTCACAGTCACATAAATAGGCTCTACTTTCTCTGTTTTTGCTTGGTGCATACTGTAAACAACCTCAGGTTCGTCTTCATCTACCTCCCCTTCTAAGCTATGCGTAGCTTTAGGCATCTTGGGTTGCCAGCCCCCTCTTTGTTGGCATGGCTGATTTTTACTGCGACACACTTTTGCAATGTGACCCTTCTTATTGTAGTTATGGCAAACAGCGTCCTTGAATCTACAGTCTCTTGCAGCATGTGGCTGTCCACAGCGGTAACACATATTTTTCCCTTCACCCTGTCTGCAGTCTATCGCAGGAGAACCAACTGCGATCGCCTTGTGAATCACAGGTGGTGTTGAGGCGGTCGGTTTAAGATCGTGAGCTTGTTGCGCAGCAGCCTCCATGGCTTGAGCAATCTCCACAGCCTTCTTAAAATCCAACGCGGTTTCCGATAACAAACGGAGCTGAATGCGGTCATCTTGCAAGCCGCATACCAACCTGTCACGCAGCATCCTATCCAGCATCGCCCCGAAAACACAATGTTCAGACAACCGTCTCAATTCGGCTACATAAGTTGGCACAGATTCCCCTGGTTGCCGAAACCTATTGTGAAATTTAAAAGTCTGCACAATCTCTGACGGTTTAGGGTTTTTATGCTGTTTAACAATTAAGCACAGTTCAGCAAAACTCTTATCAGTAGGTTTCAATGGCGATACCAGATTCCTGATGAGACTGTACGTTTTCGGACAGCAGACACTTAGAAATATAGAGCGCTGTTTACCTCCATCAGTAATATCATTTGCTGCGAAGTAGTGTCCAAGCCGTCCAGTCAGTGCTCTCATCAAACTCTCCAATGCTTCCAAAAGTCGCCATTGCCGTCCGAAGTGTAGCCTGCTTCTAGGTGTTTTTTTGTTTTTTTGTTTTTTTTTTATATTATTTTTTTTTTATTTTTTTTTTTTACTCCTCGTCGCCAAATGTGATAAACTCAATAACTTTCTAATTATTGACTCAGAGAAACGGCACGCGTACACTTATTCTAATTAAGTGTTCCTTTATTTTTTCTGTACAAGAAGGTGCTCACGCTGGCCTGGGCAGAGAAATGTGCAGGTCATTTTTTTACACTGCTGCCATCGAAAGGGCAAAACAATGAATCGAACCTGGATTGCTCATTTTAGACCGCTCCAAATGATTTGTTTAATGCAGTGTATTTTTCTTTTGCGATGTTTTGATTACTCCCCCCGTGACTTTCATTCTGATTTGGGCACCCCCTTTCGTGCACGGATTTGAAAAGCATAAACTTTAACTGCAATATTTGTACCTGTGATTCTGTAGGTATATGAATAAACTGACATCTGTCGAAACTCGGGATATAACCCGGGAAATTTAGATATTCAACCTAACGATCGCCCTCCTGAGCTTTGTCGGCATGAATGACATAGTTGATCAAACTCTTCTTTGTTCTACGAGAACCAGCAACATTTTGTGAGACCAGATAGTCGTCTTGTTCTGTACAGACCTGCGAATTCATGGAATTTGAAAACATTCCGCATTTTAACATGCATTTTAAGAAGAAGAGTCAGAGTATCAACATTGTCGTTTCTGTGAGTCAAGCAGCAGTCGAAGCCAAAACGTTGCAGAGTGCATTCTCACTCCGTTTAATATACAGTCAGACTTGCATTGACAATGCACCATGCACACTACAAATACATCGTTCTGGTCTGGGTGGCTGTTTACCTGGGGAGAATAAATACATACAGTGAAAAAAAGATGCCGTGCTGTGTTTCCACCCGGTTTCGAACCGGGGACCTTTCGCGTGTGAGGCGAACGTGATAACCACTACACTATGGAAACATGTTGCTTAACAAACGATCCGTGTGTTGCGCTCTAAGCATACAGTGCCGATTACCCATTTTGGATATAATACAGTACAGTTAAATGATCCCTCAAACGTAGAGGTTTATGTTATCGACACTGCAGCCTCACAATGCAACAGAGTCCACTTTTTTATTCCGATTATATATGAACTGAAGTGTAGACCGTCATTGCTTTGGTGCACATAGGAGTGATGGGATACCAAGATGCAAATCTATCTGTCTCGCTCTCTTGCATCTAACATAAGCAAACGTTATTTTTTTTTTTATATAATGGTCACTAGTTATAAGTCTCCCCATCCTACAATGTGGGGTTTCATTTTTCAATCCTTTTATCTGACAATTACCTCCACAAGTAAATAAATGAATTCGCATACAGGGAGTTGAACCCTGGTCACCTGGGTGAAAAAACGGGAAGCGTAACCACTAGATCATATGGGAAATCACTGCTTCTTGTTTGCTACCCGAAGCCAGCAGAGAAATGTGCAGGTCATTTTTTTACACTGCTGCCATCGAAAGGGCAAAACAATGAATCGAACCTGGATTGCTCATTTTAGACCGCTCCAAATGATTTGTTTAATGCAGTGTATTTTTCTTTTGCGATGTTTTGATTACTCCCCCCGTGACTTTCATTCTGATTTGGGCACCCCCTTTCGTGCACGGATTTGAAAAGCATAAACTTTAACTGCAATATTTGTACCTGTGATTCTGTAGGTATATGAATAAACTGACATCTGTCGAAACTCGGGATATAACCCGGGAAATTTAGATATTCAACCTAACGATCGCCCTCCTGAGCTTTGTCGGCATGAATGACATAGTTGATCAAACTCTTCTTTGTTCTACGAGAACCAGCAACATTTTGTGAGACCAGATAGTCGTCTTGTTCTGTACAGACCTGCGAATTCATGGAATTTGAAAACATTCCGCATTTTAACATGCATTTTAAGAAGAAGAGTCAGAGTATCAACATTGTCGTTTCTGTGAGTCAAGCAGCAGTCGAAGCCAAAACGTTGCAGAGTGCATTCTCACTCCGTTTAATATACAGTCAGACTTGCATTGACAATGCACCATGCACACTACAAATACATCGTTCTGGTCTGGGTGGCTGTTTACCTGGGGAGAATAAATACATACAGTGAAAAAAATATGCCGTGCTGTGTTTCCACCCGGTTTCGAACCGGGGACCGTTCGCGTGTGAGGCGAAAGTGATAACCACTACACTATGGAAACATGTTGCTTAATAAACGATCCGTGTGTTGCGCTCTAAGCATACAGTGCCGATTACCCATTTTGGATCCTGCAGTGCAAGGCAGTCTTCACTTAAAGCCCAGCTGAATGTAACAATGTACATGTGAAAGTTTCCATAGTGTAGTGGTTATCACGTTCGCCTAACACGCGAAAGGTCCCCGGTTCGAAACCGGGTGGAAACATGTGCTTGTTCGTTTTTTTGTTGCGGTCTTCTCCGCTCTCTGTGAGTCCAGCAGCAGACTGCGTCAAAAAGTTGCACTGAGAATTGATTGATTTATTTTATTTTATTAATGGGTGTTTCATTCGAGAAGCAGCTGTATCAGAGTGGCGCAGCGGAAGCGTGCTGAGCCTTATAACCCAGAGGTCGACGGAGCGAAACCGTCTTCTGTTAGCCTTTTTTTTCTTCTGTTGGCAAAGTAGTTGTTTTTAAAAGATGAACTCTAGTCAAAAGATATTGTATTATTTTTGCAACTACAGTCTGAATACTAAAATTGCCTTTGAAGAGAAGTTACATAATGTGCATGATATATCTGGGAGAAAGGAAAGCAATAGAACGGAGAGTTCCCATGACCTCCATGCATGGCTGTTTTCATGATATATTCATGTGCGTAAATTGTTTGGTAGGTTAACTCCCCAACCCCAAAACAGATTTCCATGTTTCTTTTTCGTGTGTCACCACAACTTTAATGCTACTGCAAAAAAGCCAGATATCTACTAACATGGCTGGGGAGGCAAATTGATGTTTAGCTCTTTTAGTATTTGTCTAGAAGGTTTTCTCCGTGTCGAATGCCCCGTGTTTTGTAAAATGAAAGATGACGCGTTGTTAGCGTGCGCGTTCCGAATGCCTGCCAGCTGCATAGTAATATAATTGACACAACAAGAGAAACGGCCCCTAACCTTGTAAATACACTTGTATGTTATAAAGAGTAAAAAGATCAACTCAAATGTTGTGCCCAATCAGTAGAATACAAAACCAAACCCAGAATGTCAAAGCGTCAACATTTGTTCTGTTCTTTCAACTACATGATAGCAGACTCTGTGAGACTGTCAAAAATTGCCAGCGGCGACTATATTTCAAGTCACCACGGCGGGGTATTGGTTAAAGTTTTCAACTAGCAATAATCACGCCTCGGACAAACCTCATGGGCTATGATACTGCCACTGCGCAAAGCTACAGAACTTGGGATAACTAAATGCTACCCCCTACAGCAAAGACATTTGACTTGCCGGTGGGCAAGTTACTGCGATATAATACAGTACAGTTAAATGATCCCTCAAACGTAGAGGTTTATGTTATCGACACTGCAGCCTCACAATGCAACAGAGTCCACTTTTTTATTCCGATTATATATGAACTGAAGTGTAGACCGTCATTGCTTTGGTGCACATAGGAGTGATGGGATACCAAGATGCAAATCTATCTGTCTCGCTCTCTTGCATCTAACATAAGCAAACGTTATTTATTTTTTTTATATAATGGTCACTAGTTATAAGTCTCCCCATCCTACAATGTGGGGTTTCATTTTTCAATCCTTTTATCTGACAATTACCTCCACAAGTAAATAAATGAATTCGCATACAGGGAGTTGAACCCTGGTCACCTGGGTGAAAAAACGGGAATCGTAACCACTAGATCATATGGGAAATCGCTGCTTCTTGTTTGCTACCCGAAGCCAGCAGAGAAATGTGCAGGTCATTTTTTTACACTGCTGCCATCGAAAGGGCAAAACAATGAATCGAACCTGGATTGCTCATTTTAGACCGCTCCAAATGATTTGTTTAATGCAGTGTATTTTTCTTTTGCGATGTTTTGATTACTCCCCTCGTGACTTTTATTCTGATTTGGGCACCCCCTTTCGTGCACGGATTTGAAAAGCATAAACTTTAACTGCAATATTTGTACCTGTGATTCTGTAGGTATATGAATAAACTGACATCTGTCGAAACTCGGGATATAACCCGGGAAATTTAGATATTCAACCTAACGATCGCCCTCCTGAGCTTTGTCGGCATGAATGACATAGTTGATCAAACTCTTCTTTGTTCTACGAGAACCAGCAACATTTTGTGAGACCAGATAGTCGTCTTGTTCTGTACAGACCTGCGAATTCATGGAATTTGAAAACATTCCGCATTTTAACATGCATTTTAAGAAGAAGAGTCAGAGTATCAACATTGTCGTTTCTGTGAGTCAAGCAGCAGTCGAAGCCAAAACGTTGCAGAGTGCATTCTCACTCCGTTTAATATACAGTCAGACTTGCATTGACAATGCACCATGCACACTACAAATACATCGTTCTGGTTGGGTGGCTGTTTACCTGGGGAGAATAAATACATACAGTGAAAAAAATATGCCGTGCTGTGTTTCCACCCGGTTTCGAACCGGGGACCTTTCGCGTGTGAGGCGAACGTGATAACCACTACACTATGGAAACATGTTGCTTAACAAACGATCCGTGTGTTGCGCTCTAAGCATACAGTGCCGATTACCCATTTTGGATCCTGCAGTGCAAGGAAGTCTTCACTTAAAGCCCAGCTGAATGTAACAATGTACATGTGAAAGTTTCCATAGTGTAGTGGTTATCACGTTCGCCTAACACGCGAAAGGTCCCCGGTTCGAAACCGGGTGGAAACATGTGCTTGTTCGTTTTTTTGTTGCGGTCTCCGCTCTCTGTGAGTCCAGCAGCTGACTGCGTCAAAAAGTTGCACTGAGAATTGATTGATTTATTTTATTTTATTAATGGGTGTTTCATTCGAGAAGCAGCTGTATCAGAGTGGCGCAGCGGAAGCGTGCTGAGCCTTATAACCCAGAGGTCGACGGAGCGAAACCGTCTTCTGTTAGCCTTTTTTTTCTTCTGTTGGCAAAGTAGTTGTTTTTAAAAGATGAACTCTAGTCAAAAGATATTGTATTATTTTTGCAACTACAGTCTGAATACTAAAATTGCCTTTGAAGAGAAGTTACATAATGTGCATGATATATCTGGGAGAAAGGAAAGCAATAGAACGGAGAGTTCCCATGACCTCCATGCATGGCTGTTTTCATGATATATTCATGTGCGTAAATTGTTTGGTAGGTTAACTCCCCAACCCCAAAACAGATTTCCATGTTTCTTTTTCGTGTGTCACCACAACTTTAATGCTACTGCAAAAAAGCCAGATATCTATTAACATGGCTGGGGAGGCAAATTGATGTTTAGCTCTTTTAGTATTTGTCTAGAAGGTTTTCTCCGTGTCGAATGCCCCGTGTTTTGTAAAATGAAAGATGACGCGTTGTTAGCGTGCGCGTTCCGAATGCCTGCCAGCTGCATAGTAATATAATTGACACAACAGGAGAAACGGCCCCTAACCTTGTAAATACACTTGTATGTTATAAAGAGTAAAAAGATCAACTCAAATGTTGTGCCCAATCAGTAGAATACAAAACCAAACCCAGAATGTCAAAGCGTCAACATTTGTTCTGTTCTTTCAACTACATGATAGCAGACTCTGTGAGACTGTCAAAAATTGCCAGCGGCGACTATATTTCAAGTCACCACGGCGGGGTATTGGTTAAAGTTTTCAACTAGCAATAATCACGCCTCGGACAAACCTCATGGGCTATGATACTGCCACTGCGCAAAGCTACAGAACTTGGGATAACTAAATGCTACCCCCTACAGCAAAGACATTTGACTTGCCGGTGGGCAAGTTACTGCGATATAATACAGTACAGTTAAATGATCCCTCAAACGTAGAGGTTTATGTTATCGACACTGCAGCCTCACAATGCAACAGAGTCCACTTTTTTATTCCGATTATATATGAACTGAAGTGTAGACCGTCATTGCTTTGGTGCACATAGGAGTGATGGGATACCAAGATGCAAATCTATCTGTCTCGCTCTCTTGCATCTAACATAAGCAAACGTTATTTTTTTTTTATATAATGGTCACTAGTTATAAGTCTCCCCATCCTACAATGTGGGGTTTCATTTTTCAATCCTTTTATCTGACAATTACCTCCACAAGTAAATAAATGAATTCGCATACAGGGAGTTGAACCCTGGTCACCTGGGTGAAAAAACGGGAAGCGTAACCACTAGATCATATGGGAAATCACTGCTTCTTGTTTGCTACCCGAAGCCAGCAGAGAAATGTGCAGGTCATTTTTTTACACTGCTGCCATCGAAAGGGCAAAACAATGAATCGAACCTGGATTGCTCATTTTAGACCGCTCCAAATGATTTGTTTAATGCAGTGTATTTTTCTTTTGCGATGTTTTGATTACTCCCCCCGTGACTTTCATTCTGATTTGGGCACCCCCTTTCGTGCACGGATTTGAAAAGCATAAACTTTAACTGCAATATTTGTACCTGTGATTCTGTAGGTATATGAATAAACTGACATCTGTCGAAACTCGTGATATAACCCGGGAAATTTAGATATTCAACCTAACGATCGCCCTCCTGAGCTTTGTCGGCATGAATGACATAGTTGATCAAACTCTTCTTTGTTCTACGAGAACCAGCAACATTTTGTGAGACCAGATAGTCGTCTTGTTCTGTACAGACCTGCGAATTCATGGAATTTGAAAACATTCCGCATTTTAACATGCATTTTAAGAAGAAGAGTCAGAGTATCAACATTGTCGTTTCTGTGAGTCAAGCAGCAGTCGAAGCCAAAACGTTGCAGAGTGCATTCTCACTCCGTTTAATATACAGTCAGACTTGCATTGACAATGCACCATGCACACTACAAATACATCGTTCTGGTCTGGGTGGCTGTTTACCTGGGGAGAATAAATACATACAGTGAAAAAAATATGCCGTGCTGTGTTTCCACCCGGTTTCGAACCGGGGACCGTTCGCGTGTGAGGCGAAAGTGATAACCACTACACTATGGAAACATGTTGCTTAATAAACGATCCGTGTGTTGCGCTCTAAGCATACAGTGCCGATTACCCATTTTGGATCCTGCAGTGCAAGGCAGTCTTCACTTAAAGCCCAGCTGAATGTAACAATGTACATGTGAAAGTTTCCATAGTGTAGTGGTTATCACGTTCGCCTAACACGCGAAAGTTCCCCGGTTCGAAACCGGGTGGAAACATGTGCTTGTTCGTTTTTTTGTTGCGGTCTCCGCTCTCTGTGAGTCCAGCAGCTGACTGTGTCAAAAAGTTGCACTGAGAATTGATTGATTTATTTTATTTTATTAATGGGTGTTTCATTCGAGAAGCAGCTGTATCAGAGTGGCGCAGCGGAAGCGTGCTGAGCCTTATAACCCAGAGGTCGACGGAGCGAAACCGTCTTCTGTTAGCCTTTTTTTCTTCTGTTGGCAAAGTAGTTGTTTTTAAAAGATGAACTCTAGTCAAAAGATATTGTATTATTTTTGCAACTACAGTCTGAATACTAAAATTGCCTTTGAAGAGAAGTTACATAATGTGCATGATATATCTGGGAGAAAGGAAAGCAATAGAACGGAGAGTTCCCATGACCTCCATGCATGGCTGTTTTCATGATATATTCATGTGCGTAAATTGTTTGGTAGGTTAACTCCCCAACCCCAAAACAGATTTCCATGTTTCTTTTTCGTGTGTCACCACAACTTTAATGCTACTGCAAAAAAGCCAGATATCTATTAACATGGCTGGGGAGGCAAATTGATGTTTAGCTCTTTTAGTATTTGTCTAGAAGGTTTTCTCCGTGTCGAATGCCCCGTGTTTTGTAAAATGAAAGATGACGCGTTGTTAGCGTGCGCGTTCCGAATGCCTGCCAGCTGCATAGTAATATAATTGACACAACAGGAGAAACGGCCCCTAACCTTGTAAATACACTTGTATGTTATAAAGAGTAAAAAGATCAACTCAAATGTTGTGCCCAATCAGTAGAATACAAAACCAAACCCAGAATGTCAAAGCGTCAACATTTGTTCTGTTCTTTCAACTACATGATAGCAGACTCTGTGAGACTGTCAAAAATTGCCAGCGGCGACTATATTTCAAGTCACCACGGCGGGGTATTGGTTAAAGTTTTCAACTAGCAATAATCACGCCTCGGACAAACCTCATGGGCTATGATACTGCCACTGCGCAAAGCTACAGAACTTGGGATAACTAAATGCTACCCCCTACAGCAAAGACATTTGACTTGCCGGTGGGCAAGTTACTGCGATATAATACAGTACAGTTAAATGATCCCTCAAACGTAGAGGTTTATGTTATCGACACTGCAGCCTCACAATGCAACAGAGTCCACTTTTTTATTCCGATTATATATGAACTGAAGTGTAGACCGTCATTGCTTTGGTGCACATAGGAGTGATGGGATACCAAGATGCAAATCTATCTGTCTCGCTCTCTTGCATCTAACATAAGCAAACGTTATTTATTTTTTTATATAATGGTCACTAGTTATAAGTCTCCCCATCCTACAATGTGGGGTTTCATTTTTCAATCCTTTTATCTGACAATTACCTCCACAAGTAAATAAATGAATTCGCATACAGGGAGTTGAACCCTGGTCACCTGGGTGAAAAAACGGGAATCGTAACCACTAGATCATATGGGAAATCGCTGCTTCTTGTTTGCTACCCGAAGCCAGCAGAGAAATGTGCAGGTCATTTTTTTACACTGCTGCCATCGAAAGGGCAAAACAATGAATCGAACCTGGATTGCTCATTTTAGACCGCTCCAAATGATTTGTTTAATGCAGTGTATGCAGTTTATTTTATTTTATTAATGGGTGTTTCATTCCAGAAGCAGCTGTATCAGAGTGGCGCAGCGGAAGCGTGCTGAGCCTTATAACCCAGAGGTCGACGGAGCGAAACCGTTTTCTGTTAGCCTTTTTTTCTTCTGTTGGCAAAGTAGTTGTTTTTAAAAGATGAACTCTAGTCAAAAGATATTGTATTATTATTGCAACTACAGTCTGAATACTAAAATTGCCTTTGAAGAGAAGTTACATAATGTGCATGATATATCTGGGAGAAAGGAAAGCAATAGAACGGAGAGTTCCCATGACCTCCATGCATGGCTGTTTTCATGATATATTCATGTGCGTAAATTGTTTGGTAGGTTAACTCCCCAACCCCAAAACAGATTTCCATGTTTCTTTTTCGTGTGTCACCACAACTTTAATGCTACTGCAAAAAAGCCAGATATCTATTAACATGGCTGGGGAGGCAAATTGATGTTTAGCTCTTTTAGTATTTGTCTAGAAGGTTTTCTCCGTGTCGAATGCCCCGTGTTTTGTAAAATGAAAGATGACGCGTTGTTAGCGTGCGCGTTCCGAATGCCTGCCAGCTGCATAGTAATATAATTGACACAACAGGAGAAACGGCCCCTAACCTTGTAAATACACTTGTATGTTATAAAGAGTAAAAATATCAACTCAAATGTTGTGCCCAATCAGTAGAATACAAAACCAAACCCAGAATGTCAAAGCGTCAACATTTGTTCTGTTCTTTCAACTACATGATAGCAGACTCTGTGAGACTGTCAAAAATTGCCAGCGGCGACTATATTTCAAGTCACCACGGCGGGGTATTGGTTAAAGTTTTCAACTAGCAATAATCACGCCTCGCACAAACCTCATGGGCTATGATACTGCCACTGCGCAAAGCTACAGAACTTGGGATAACTAAATGCTACCCCCTACAGCAAAGACATTTGACTTGCCGGTGGGCAAGTTACTGCGATATAATACAGTACAGTTAAATGATCCCTCAAACGTAGAGGTTTATGTTATCGACACTGCAGCCTCACAATGCAACAGAGTCCACTTTTTTATTCCGATTATATATGAACTGAAGTGTAGACCGTCATTGCTTTGGTGCACATAGGAGTGATGGGATACCAAGATGCAAATCTATCTGTCTCGCTCTCTTGCATCTAACATAAGCAAACGTTATTTATTTTTTTATATAATGGTCACTAGTTATAAGTCTCCCCATCCTACAATGTGGGGTTTCATTTTTCAATCCTTTTATCTCACAATTACCTCCACAAGTAAATAAATGAATTCGCATACAGGGAGTTGAACCCTGGTCACCTGGGTGAAAAAACGGGAATCGTAACCACTAGATCATATGGGAAATCGCTGCTTCTTGTTTGCTACCCGAAGCCAGCAGAGAAATGTGCAGGTCATTTTTTTACACTGCTGCCATCGAAAGGGCAAAACAATGAATCGAACCTGGATTGCTCATTTTAGACCGCTCCAAATGATTTGTTTAATGCAGTGTATTTTTCTTTTGCGATGTTTTGATTACTCCCCCCGTGACTTTCATTCTGATTTGGGCACCCCCTTTCGTGCACGGATTTGAAAAGCATAAACTTTAACTGCAATATTTGTACCTGTGATTCTGTAGGTATATGAATAAACTGACATCTGTCGAAACTCGGGATATAACCCGGGAAATTTAGATATTCAACCTAACGATCGCCCTCCTGAGCTTTGTCGGCATGAATGACATAGTTGATCAAACTCTTCTTTGTTCTACGAGAACCAGCAACATTTTGTGAGACCAGATAGTCGTGTTGTTCTGTACAGACCTGCGAATTCATGGAATTTGAAAACATTCCGCATTTTAAAATGCATTTTAAGAAGAAGAGTCAGAGTATCAACATTGTCGTTTCTGTGAGTCAAGCAACAGTCGAAGCCAAAACGTTGCAGAGTGCATTCTCACTCCGTTTAATATACAGTCAGACTTGCATTGACAATGCACCATGCACACTACAAATACATCGTTCTGGTCTGGGTGGCTGTTTACCTGGGGAGAATAAATACATACAGTGAAAAAAATATGCCGTGCTGTGTTTCCACCCGGTTTCGAACCGGGGACCTTTCGCGTGTGAGGCGAACGTGATAACCACTACACTATGGAAACATGTTGCTTATTAAATGATCCGTGTGTTGCGCTCTAAGCATACAGTGCCGATTACCCATTTTGGATCCTGCAGTGCAAGGCAGTCTTCACTTAAAGCCCAGCTGAATGTAACAATGTACATGTGAAAGTTTCCATAGTGTAGTGGTTATCTCTTCGCCTAACACGCGAAAGGTCCCCGGTTCGAAACCGGGTGGAAACATGTGCTTGTTCGTTTTTTTTGTTGCGGTCTTCTCCGCTCTCTGTGAGTCCAGCAGCAGACTGCGTCAAAAAGTTGCACTGAGAATTGATTGATTTATTTTATTTTATTAATGGGTGTTTCATTCGAGAAGCAGCTGTATCAGAGTGGCGCAGCGGAAGCGTGCTGAGCCTTATAACCCAGAGGTCGACGGAGCGAAACCGTCTTCTGTTAGCCTTTTTTTCTTCTGTTGGCAAAGTAGTTGTTTTAAAAGATGAACTCTAGTCAAAAGATATTGTATTATTTTTGCAACTACAGTCTGAATACTAAAATTGCCTTTGAAGAGAAGTTACATAATGTGCATGATATATCTGGGAGAAAGGAAAGCAATAGAACGGAGAGTTCCCATGACCTCCATGCATGGCTGTTTTCATGATATATTCATGTGCGTAAATTGTTTGGTAGGTTAACTCCACAACCCCAAAACAGATTTCCATGTTTCTTTTTCGTGTGTCACCACAATTTTAATGCTACTGCAAAAAAGCCAGATATCTACTAACATGGCTGGGGAGGCAAATTGATGTTTAGCTCTTTTAGTATTTGTCTAGAAGGTTTTCTCCGTGTCGAATGCCCCGTGTTTTGTAAAATGAAAGATGACGCGTTGTTAGCGTGCGCGTTCCGAATGCCTGCCAGCTGCATAGTAATATAATTGACACAACAGGAGAAACGGCCCCTAACCTTGTAAATACACTTGTATGTTATAAAGAGTAAAAAGATCAACTCAAATGTTGTGCCCAATCAGTAGAATACAAAACCAAACCCAGAATGTCAAAGCGTCAACATTTGTTCTGTTCTTTCAACTACATGATAGCAGACTCTGTGAGACTGTCAAAAATTGCCAGCGGCGACTATATTTCAAGTCACCACGGCGGGGTATTGGTTAAAGTTTTCAACTAGCAATAATCACGCCTCGGACAAACCTCATGGGCTATGATACTGCCACTGCGCAAAGCTACAGAACTTGGGATAACTAAATGCTACCCGCTACAGCAAAGACATTTGACTTGCCGGTGGGCAAGTTACTGCGATATAATACAGTACAGTTAAATGATCCCTCAAACGTAGAGGTTTATGTTATCGACACTGCAGCCTCACAATGCAACAGAGTCCACTTTTTTATTCCGATTATATATGAACTGAAGTGTAGACCGTCATTGCTTTGGTGCACATAGGAGTGATGGGATACCAAGATGCAAATCTATCTGTCTCGCTCTCTTGCATCTAACATAAGCAAACGTTATTTATTTTTTTTATATAATGGTCACTAGTTATAAGTCTCCCCATCCTACAATGTGGGGTTTCATTTTTCAATCCTTTTATCTGACAATTACCTCCACAAGTAAATAAATGAATTCGCATACAGGGAGTTGAACCCTGGTCACCTGGGTGAAAAAACGGGAATCGTAACCACTAGATCATATGGGAAATCACTGCTTCTTGTTTGCTACCCGAAGCCAGCAGAGAAATGTGCAGGTCATTTTTTTACACTGCTGCCATCGAAAGGGCAAAACAATGAATCGAACCTGGATTGCTCATTTTAGACCGCTCCAAATGATTTGTTTAATGCAGTGTATTTTTCTTTTGCGATGTTTTGATTACTCCCCTCGTGACTTTTATTCTGATTTGGGCACCCCCTTTCGTGCACGGATTTGAAAAGCATAAACTTTAACTGCAATATTTGTACCTGTGATTCTGTAGGTATATGAATAAACTGACATCTGTCGAAACTCGGGATATAACCCGGGAAATTTAGATATTCAACCTAACGATCGCCCTCCTGAGCTTTGTCGGCATGAATGACATAGTTGATCAAACTCTTCTTTGTTCTACGAGAACCAGCAACATTTTGTGAGACCAGATAGTCGTCTTGTTCTGTACAGACCTGCGAATTCATGGAATTTGAAAACATTCCGCATTTTAACATGCATTTTAAGAAGAAGAGTCAGAGTATCAACATTGTCGTTTCTGTGAGTCAAGCAGCAGTCGAAGCCAAAACGTTGCAGAGTGCATTCTCACTCCGTTTAATATACAGTCAGACTTGCATTGACAATGCACCATGCACACTACAAATACATCGTTCTGGTTGGGTGGCTGTTTACCTGGGGAGAATAAATACATACAGTGAAAAAAATATGCCGTGCTGTGTTTCCACCCGGTTTCGAACCGGGGACCTTTCGCGTGTGAGGCGAACGTGATAACCACTACACTATGGAAACATGTTGCTTATTAAACGATCCGTGTGTTGCGCTCTAAGCATACAGTGCCGATTACCCATTTTGGATATAATACAGTACAGTTAAATGATCCCTCAAACGTAGAGGTTTATGTTATCGACACTGCAGCCTCACAATGCAACAGAGTCCACTTTTTTATTCCGATTATATATGAACTGAAGTGTAGACCGTCATTGCTTTGGTGCACATAGGAGTGATGGGATACCAAGATGCAAATCTATCTGTCTCGCTCTCTTGCATCTAACATAAGCAAACGTTATTTATTTTTTTTATATAATGGTCACTAGTTATAAGTCTCCCCATCCTACAATGTGGGGTTTCATTTTTCAATCCTTTTATCTGACAATTACCTCCACAAGTAAATAAATGAATTCGCATACAGGGAGTTGAACCCTGGTCACCTGGGTGAAAAAACGGGAATCGTAACCACTAGATCATATGGGAAATCACTGCTTCTTGTTTGCTACCCGAAGCCAGCAGAGAAATGTGCAGGTCATTTTTTTACACTGCTGCCATCGAAAGGGCAAAACAATGAATCGAACCTGGATTGCTCATTTTAGACCGCTCCAAATGATTTGTTTAATGCAGTGTATTTTTCTTTTGCGATGTTTTGATTACTCCCCTCGTGACTTTTATTCTGATTTGGGCACCCCCTTTCGTGCACGGATTTGAAAAGCATAAACTTTAACTGCAATATTTGTACCTGTGATTCTGTAGGTATATGAATAAACTGACATCTGTCGAAACTCGGGATATAACCCGGGAAATTTAGATATTCAACCTAACGATCGCCCTCCTGAGCTTTGTCGGCATGAATGACATAGTTGATCAAACTCTTCTTTGTTCTACGAGAACCAGCAACATTTTGTGAGACCAGATAGTCGTCTTGTTCTGTACAGACCTGCGAATTCATGGAATTTGAAAACATTCCGCATTTTAACATGCATTTTAAGAAGAAGAGTCAGAGTATCAACATTGTCGTTTCTGTGAGTCAAGCAGCAGTCGAAGCCAAAACGTTGCAGAGTGCATTCTCACTCCGTTTAATATACAGTCAGACTTGCATTGACAATGCACCATGCACACTACAAATACATCGTTCTGGTTGGGTGGCTGTTTACCTGGGGAGAATAAATACATACAGTGAAAAAAATATGCCGTGCTGTGTTTCCACCCGGTTTCGAACCGGGGACCTTTCGCGTGTGAGGCGAACGTGATAACCACTACACTATGGAAACATGTTGCTTATTAAACGATCCGTGTGTTGCGCTCTAAGCATACAGTGCCGATTACCCATTTTGGATATAATACAGTACAGTTAAATGATCCCTCAAACGTAGAGGTTTATGTTATCGACACTGCAGCCTCACAATGCAACAGAGTCCACTTTTTTATTCCGATTATATATGAACTGAAGTGTAGACCGTCATTGCTTTGGTGCACATAGGAGTGATGGGATACCAAGATGCAAATCTATCTGTCTCGCTCTCTTGCATCTAACATAAGCAAACGTTATTTATTTTTTTATATAATGGTCACTAGTTATAAGTCTCCCCATCCTACAATGTGGGGTTTCATTTTTCAATCCTTTTATCTGACAATTACCTCCACAAGTAAATAAATGAATTCGCATACAGGGAGTTGAACCCTGGTCACCTGGGTGAAAAAACGGGAAGCGTAACCACTAGATCATATGGGAAATCACTGCTTCTTGTTTGCTACCCGAAGCCAGCAGAGAAATGTGCAGGTCATTTTTTTACACTGCTGCCATCGAAAGGGCAAAACAATGAATCGAACCTGGATTGCTCATTTTAGACCGCTCCAAATGATTTGTTTAATGCAGTGTATTTTTCTTTTGCGATGTTTTGATTACTCCCCCCGTGACTTTTATTCTGATTTGGGCACCCCCTTTCGTGCACGGATTTGAAAAGCATAAACTTTAACTGCAATATTTGTACCTGTGATTCTGTAGGTATATGAATAAACTGACATCTGTCGAAACTCGGGATATAACCCGTGAAATTTAGATATTCAACCTAACGATCGCCCTCCTGAGCTTTGTCGGCATGAATGACATAGTTGATCAAACTCTTCTTTGTTCTACGAGAACCAGCAACATTTTGTGAGACCAGATAGTCGTCTTGTTCTGTACAGACCTGCGAATTCATGGAATTTGAAAACATTCCGCATTTTAACATGCATTTTAAGAAGAAGAGTCAGAGTATCAACATTGTCGTTTCTGTGAGTCAAGCAGCAGTCGAAGCCAAAACGTTGCAGAGTGCATTCTCACTCCGTTTAATATACAGTCAGACTTGCATTGACAATGCACCATGCACACTACAAATACATCGTTCTGGTCTGGGTGGCTGTTTACCTGGGGAGAATAAATACATACAGTGAAAAAAATATGCCGTGCTGTGTTTCCACCCGGTTTCGAACCGGGGACCGTTCGCGTGTGAGGCGAAAGTGATAACCACTACACTATGGAAACATGTTGCTTAATAAACGATCCGTGTGTTGCGCTCTAAGCATACAGTGCCGATTACCCATTTTGGATCCTGCAATGCAAGGCAGTCTTCACTTAAAGCCCAGCTGAATGTAACAATGTACATGTGAAAGTTTCCATAGTGTAGTGGTTATCACGTTCGCCTAACACGCGAAAGGTCCCCGGTTCGAAACCGGGTGGAAACATGTGCTTGTTCGTTTTTTTGTTGCGGTCTTCTCCGCTCTCTGTGAGTCCAGCAGCAGACTGCGTCAAAAAGTTGCTCTGAGAATTGATTGATTTATTTTATTTTATTAATGGGTGTTTCATTCCAGAAGCAGCTGTATCAGAGTGGCGCAGCGGAAGCGTGCTGAGCCTTATAACCCAGAGGTCGACGGAGCGAAACCGTCTTCTGTTAGCCTTTTTTTCTTCTGTTGGCAAAGTAGTTGTTTTTAAAAGATGAACTCTAGTCAAAAGATATTGTATTATTTTTGCAACTACAGTCTGAATACTAAAATTGCCTTTGAAGAGAAGTTACATAATGTGCATGATATATCTGGGAGAAAGGAAAGCAATAGAACGGAGAGTTCCCATGACCTCCATGCATGGCTGTTTTCATGATATATTCATGTGCGTAAATTGTTTGGTAGGTTAACTCCCCAACCCCAAAACAGATTTCCATGTTTCTTTTTCGTGTGTCACCACAACTTTAATGCTACTGCAAAAAAGCCAGATATCTATTAACATGGCTGGGGAGGCAAATTGATGTTTAGCTCTTTTAGTATTTGTCTAGAAGGTTTTCTCCGTGTCGAATGCCCCGTGTTTTGTAAAATGAAAGATGACGCGTTGTTAGCGTGCGCGTTCCGAATGCCTGCCAGCTGCATAGTAATATAATTGACACAACAGGAGAAACGGCCCCTAACCTTGTAAATACACTTGTATGTTATAAAGAGTAAAAAGATCAACTCAAATGTTGTGCCCAATCAGTAGAATACAAAACCAAACCCAGAATGTCAAAGCGTCAACATTTGTTCTGTTCTTTCAACTACATGATAGCAGACTCTGTGAGACTGTCAAAAATTGCCAGCGGCGACTATATTTCAAGTCACCACGGCGGGGTATTGGTTAAAGTTTTCAACTAGCAATAATCACGCCTCGGACAAACCTCATGGGCTATGATACTGCCACTGCGCAAAGCTACAGAACTTGGGATAACTAAATGCTACCCCCTACAGCAAAGACATTTGACTTGCCGGTGGGCAAGTTACTGCGATATAATACAGTACAGTTAAATGATCCCTCAAACGTAGAGGTTTATGTTATCGACACTGCAGCCTCACAATGCAACAGAGTCCACTTTTTTATTCCGATTATATATGAACTGAAGTGTAGACCGTCATTGCTTTGGTGCACATAGGAGTGATGGGATACCAAGATGCAAATCTATCTGTCTCGCTCTCTTGCATCTAACATAAGCAAACGTTATTTATTTTTTTATATAATGGTCACTAGTTATAAGTCTCCCCATCCTACAATGTGGGGTTTCATTTTTCAATCCTTTTATCTGACAATTACCTCCACAAGTAAATAAATGAATTCGCATACAGGGAGTTGAACCCTGGTCACCTGGGTGAAAAAACGGGAATCGTAACCACTAGATCATATGGGAAATCGCTGCTTCTTGTTTGCTACCCGAAGCCAGCAGAGAAATGTGCAGGTCATTTTTTTACACTGCTGCCATCGAAAGGGCAAAACAATGAATCGAACCTGGATTGCTCATTTTAGACCGCTCCAAATGATTTATTTAATGCAGTGTATTTTTCTTTTGCGATGTTTTGATTACTCCCCCCGTGACTTTCATTCTGATTTGGGCACCCCCTTTCGTGCACGGATTTGAAAAGCATAAACTTTAACTGCAATATTTGTACCTGTGATTCTGTAGGTATATGAATAAACTGACATCTGTCGAAACTCGGGATATAACCCGGGAAATTTAGATATTCAACCTAACGATCGCCCTCCTGAGCTTTGTCGGCATGAATGACATAGTTGATCAAACTCTTCTTTGTTCTACGAGAACCAGCAACATTTTGTGAGACCAGATAGTCGTCTTGTTCTGTACAGACCTGCGAATTCATGGAATTTGAAAACATTCCGCATTTTAAAATGCATTTTAAGAAGAAGAGTCAGAGTATCAACATTGTCGTTTCTGTGAGTCAAGCAGCAGTCGAAGCCAAAACGTTGCAGAGTGCATTCTCACTCCGTTTAATATACAGTCAGACTTGCATTGACAATGCACCATGCACACTACAAATACATCGTTCTGGTCTGGGTGGCTGTTTACCTGGGGAGAATAAATACATACAGTGAAAAAAAGATGCCGTGCTGTGTTTCCACCCGGTTTCGAACCGGGGACCTTTCGCGTGTGAGGCGAACGTGATAACCACTACACTATGGAAACATGTTGCTTATTAAATGATCCGTGTGTTGCGCTCTAAGCATACAGTGCCGATTACCCATTTTGGATCCTGCAGTGCAAGGCAGTCTTCACTTAAAGCCCAGCTGAATGTAACAATGTACATGTGAAAGTTTCCATAGTGTAGTGGTTATCACGTTCGCCTAACACGCGAAAGGTCCCCGGTTCGAAACCGGGTGGAAACATGTGCTTGTTCGTTTTTTTGTTGCGGTCTCCGCTCTCTGTGAGTCCAGCAGCTGACTGTGTCAAAAAGTTGCACTGAGAATTGATTGATTTATTTTATTTTATTAATGGGTGTTTCATTCGAGAAGCAGCTGTATCAGAGTGGCGCAGCGGAAGCGTGCTGAGCCTTATAACCCAGAGGTCGACGGAGCGAAACCGTCTTCTGTTAGCCTTTTTTTCTTCTGTTGGCAAAGTAGTTGTTTTTAAAAGATGAACTCTAGTCAAAAGATATTGTATTATTTTTGCAACTACAGTCTGAATACTAAAATTGCCTTTGAAGAGAAGTTACATAATGTGCATGATATATCTGGGAGAAAGGAAAGCAATAGAACGGAGAGTTCCCATGACCTCCATGCATGGCTGTTTTCATGATATATTCATGTGCGTAAATTGTTTGGTAGGTTAACTCCCCAACCCCAAAACAGATTTCCATGTTTCTTTTTCGTGTGTCACCACAACTTTAATGCTACTGCAAAAAAGCCAGATATCTATTAACATGGCTGGGGAGGCAAATTGATGTTTAGCTCTTTTAGTATTTGTCTAGAAGGTTTTCTCCGTGTCGAATGCCCCGTGTTTTGTAAAATGAAAGATGACGCGTTGTTAGCGTGCGCGTTCCGAATGCCTGCCAGCTGCATAGTAATATAATTGACACAACAGGAGAAACGGCCCCTAACCTTGTAAATACACTTGTATGTTATAAAGAGTAAAAAGATCAACTCAAATGTTGTGCCCAATCAGTAGAATACAAAACCAAACCCAGAATGTCAAAGCGTCAACATTTGTTCTGTTCTTTCAACTACATGATAGCAGACTCTGTGAGACTGTCAAAAATTGCCAGCGGCGACTATATTTCAAGTCACCACGGCGGGGTATTGGTTAAAGTTTTCAACTAGCAATAATCACGCCTCGGACAAACCTCATGGGCTATGATACTGCCACTGCGCAAAGCTACAGAACTTGGGATAACTAAATGCTACCCCCTACAGCAAAGACATTTGACTTGCCGGTGGGCAAGTTACTGCTATATAATACAGTACAGTTAAATGATCCCTCAAACGTAGAGGTTTATATTATCGACACTGCAGCCTCACAATTCAACAGAGTCCATTATTTTATTCCGATTATATATGAACTGAAGTGTAGACCGTCATTGCTTTGGTGCACATAGGAGTGATGGGATAATGTGATAAACTCAATAACTTTCTAATTATTGACTCAGAGAAACGGCACGCGTACACTTATTCTAATTAAGTGTTCCTTTATTTTTTCTGTACAAGAAGGTGCTCACGCTAGCCTGGGCTGGAACTAGAATCTGTGCAGGACATGGCTCCCCATGACCCATGACCCCTTCAGCTATTGGAGCTGTACCAGGGATCATGTTACAATAACTCAACTGGAATAAAACGTAACTAAAACCCAGGGGACTAACTATCAATATTCCACATCCCTCCACCTCAGATTAAAACTGGTCTTGTTTTTATCTTACATTCAATTTCAACACTTACGTAGCTAGGAACAACTAAACTAACAGTCCAGTTTCTGTGGAGCTCTACGCGCTCTTTGTGAACGGCGCAACTCTGGTGCCGGGGCTAATGTTGGTTCTGGCCCTGGATCTACTGCTGGCTCTGGGTCTACTGGAACCCCCTCTGTTGAAAACTCTAACTGCACTGGGTTAGGGCTGTAGTCATCTCCCAAAGGAACTTGGACATCCTCTGGTCTTTCAGATTGTGGAACGGTCGCTGCCTGATATTTCCTTAGGTGGTCTTGATGACGGCGAATCACTCTCCCATCTGTCAGTTCCACTTGGAATGACACTGGACCCACTTTCTCCAGTATGGTTCCTTGTGTCCACTTATCCTCCACTCCAAACATTCGAACATAAACAGTATCTCCTACATTCAATAAGCGAACTTTGGCGTGTTGATCATGTTGAAACTTCTGCTTAGCTTGCGCAGCTCTCACTCTCCCTCCCACTGCTGGTCTCAGCACATCAAAACACGATCGTGGTCTACGTCCCATCAGTAATTCTGCCGGCGATGACCCAGTTGTGGTTTGAGGTGTGATTCTGTAATGGAACAAAAACCTGGCCAACTTGGTTTCAATTGTGCCAGTCCTCATTTTCTTTAACCCCTCCTTTACCGTCTGCACGGCTCTTTCGGCTAGCCCATTGAATGCAGGGTGGTAAGGTGATGTTCTGACATGCTTAATGCTATTTTTCTTACAAAACTGCTGGAACTCTTCGCTAGTAAATGCTGTTCCATTATCTGTCACTAGCATCTCGGGCAGCCCATGCGTTGCAAATGTAACCCGCAGTTGACTTATGGTAGCTTGAGAAGTAGCAGAAGACATAACATGAACATCTATCCACTTGGAGTGGGCATCAATAAGGATCAAGAACATCTTCCCCATAAATGGACCTGCATAATCCACATGCAGACGGGCCCACGGTCTGTCAGGCCACTCCCACGGGTGTAGCGGTGCCGGTGGCGGTGCATGGCGTGTGCTCTGGCAAATGGTACATTCTCTAACCTTTTTCTCCAAGGCTTGGTCCATGCAAGGCCACCACACCATACTTCTTGCTAGGCTCTTCATGCGAGATATGCCCGGGTGTGCTTCATGAAGTTCAGCAATAACTTTCTCCTGGCTTTGCGGAGGTACAATGACTCTGTTTCCCCAAAGTAAACAATTGTCTTGGATACTTAACTCCTCCTTCCTTCTAAAATACGGCCTCAGATCTTCCATCTCGGCTTCTGCTGGCCATCCACTTCTCACGTATGTCAGGACTCGCGACAATATAGGGTCTCTTCTGGTTCCTGACTGTATTTGCCCTAGGTTGACAGGGAAAGTGGAGAGGTTTTCCAGTAACAAAACCACATCCCCTGGTGTTTGCACATGTGAGGGTGTATCCTTCAGTGGCAAACGACTCAGTCCATCAGCATTACTGTGTGTCTCTCCACTCTTGTAGCGTATCTCATACTCATAACCAGCAAGCAATAACGGCCACCGTTGAATTCTCCCTGAAGCCATCGGTGGAATCAACTTGCTCTCGCTGAAAAGGCTCATCAAGGGCTTGTGGTCCGAGCAAATAGTGAAATGGTGTCCATACAGGTACTGATGGAACTTTTTTACCCCAAACACAATGGCGAGGGCTTCTTTATCCAGCTGAGAATAGTTTTTTTCAGCTGGAGCCAAAGTGCGGGACGCAAAACTTATTGGTCTTTCACTTCCATCAGGCAGGGTGTGCGATAACACTGCTCCCACTCCATAGGGTGATGCATCGCATGCCAGGAGCAATGGTTTCTTGGAGTCGAAATGTACTAACAATTGTGATGTTAGCAAAAGCTTCTTTGCTGACTGGAAAGCTTTCTCCTGCTGTGGTTTCCAACACCATGGCACCTTCTTCTGTAGTAGATGATGCAATGGTGACAACAGCGTTGATAAATTTGGCAGAAAACGATGGTAATAGTTTACCATCCCTAAAAATGACTTCAACTCTGTGGTATTCTTGGGCGTCGGAGCTTCCACTATTGCCCGGACCTTCTCCTCTGCTGGGTGTATGCCCTCTGCGTCAATCTTGTGACCTAAATACTGCACCTCTGGCACTAGGAAAATGCACTTTTGTTTTTTTAGTCTCAATCCTGCATCAGCAAGCCGCTTCAAAACTTCTTCCAAAACTTGCATGTGTTTTGACGGGTCAGGACCTGTTATGAGGATGTCATCCAGATACACGAGAACGTGGGGCAAACCTGCTAGCAGGCTTTCCAGGGTGCGTTGGAAAATACCTGGAGCTGATGACACCCCAAAAGGCAACCTGGTGTAGCGGAACAACCCCTTGTGCGTGTTGATGGTCAAAACTTCCTTAGAACTGTCCTCCAGGAGCAGCTGCTGGTAGGCATGGCTCAGGTCCAGCTTTGTAAAGGCTTGCCCCCCTGTAATGTTGGAGAATAAATCTTCCACTCGCGGAATTGGATAAGCATCCAGTCTGGAGGCCTGGTTCACTGTCAGTTTATAATCGCCACAAATACGTATTGACCCATCTGGCTTCATAATTGGCACAATAGGAGCAGCCCACTTCGAAAACTGAACAGGTTCAATGATGCCTGCCTTTTGCAATCTCTGCAGTTCAGCACTGACTTTTTCTTTTAATGCATACGGTACTGTACGGGCTTTGAAGAATCTGGGCTTAACGTTTCCGTCCACTTCAATGACAGCCTTAGTTCCTCTCAAAGTTCCCAGTTCATCCCGAAACACAACTGCATATCTGTTTAAAATGTCTTGCACACTAGTAGTTCCCATATGATACAAGTTAGACCAATCCAGCTTGAGCTTCTTCAGCCAGTTCCGTCCTAGCAAACTAGGTCCATTACCAAACACTATCAGTATTGGTAGCATGCATGATTGCTGGTTATACTGCACTTCCACTGCAATGATGCCTATGACTTTAATTTCTTCTCCTGTATACGTGTGCAGCTTGATGGCAGACTTACTGAGTGGGGGTAACTGTTTGCCATGCCACGTGCCTCTGTACGTGCTCTCACTGATAACTGTGAATGACGCCCCTGTATCAACTTCCATTTGCAATTCTTCCCCTTGCGCCTTCACAGTCACATAAATAGGCTCTACTTTCTCTGTTTTTGCTTGGTGCATACTGTAAACAACCTCAGGTTCGTCTTCATCTACCTCCCCTTCTAAGCTATGCGTAGCTTTAGGCATCTTGGGTTGCCAGCCCCCTCTTTGTTGGCATGGCTGATTTTTACTGCGACACACTTTTGCAATGTGACCCTTCTTATTGTAGTTATGGCAAACAGCGTCCTTGAATCTACAGTCTCTTGCAGCATGTGGCTGTCCACAGCGGTAACACATATTTTTCCCTTCACCCTGTCTGCAGTCTATCGCAGGAGAACCAACTGCGATCGCCTTGTGAATCACAGGTGGTGTTGAGGCGGTCGGTTTAAGATCGTGAGCTTGTTGCGCAGCAGCCTCCATGGCTTGAGCAATCTCCACAGCCTTCTTAAAATCCAACGCGGTTTCCGATAACAAACGGAGCTGAATGCGGTCATCTTGCAAGCCGCATACCAACCTGTCACGCAGCATCCTATCCAGCATCGCCCCGAAAACACAATGTTCAGACAACCGTCTCAATTCGGCTACATAAGTTGGCACAGATTCCCCTGGTTGCCGAAACCTATTGTGAAATTTAAAAGTCTGCACAATCTCTGACGGTTTAGGGTTTTTATGCTGTTTAACAATTAAGCACAGTTCAGCAAAACTCTTATCAGTAGGTTTCAATGGCGATACCAGATTCCTGATGAGACTGTACGTTTTCGGACAGCAGACACTTAGAAATATAGAGCGCTGTTTACCTCCATCAGTAATATCATTTGCTGCGAAGTAGTGTCCAAGCCGTCCAGTCAGTGCTCTCATCAAACTCTCCAATGCTTCCAAAAGTCGCCATTGCCGTCCGAAGTGTAGCCTGCTTCTAGGTGTTTTTTTGTTTTTTTGTTTTTTTTTTATATTATTTTTTTTTTATTTTTTTTTTTTACTCCTCGTCGCCAAATGTGATAAACTCAATAACTTTCTAATTATTGACTCAGAGAAACGGCACGCGTACACTTATTCTAATTAAGTGTTCCTTTATTTTTTCTGTACAAGAAGGTGCTCACGCTGGCCTGGGCAGAGAAATGTGCAGGTCATTTTTTTACACTGCTGCCATCGAAAGGGCAAAACAATGAATCGAACCTGGATTGCTCATTTTAGACCGCTCCAAATGATTTGTTTAATGCACTGAGAATTGATTGATTTATTTTATTTTATTAATGGGTGTTTCATTCGAGAAGCAGCTGTATCAGAGTGGCGCAGCGGAAGCGTGCTGAGCCTTATAACCCAGAGGTCGACGGAGCGAAACCGTCTTCTGTTAGCCTTTTTTTTCTTCTGTTGGCAAAGTAGTTGTTTTTAAAAGATGAACTCTAGTCAAAAGATATTGTATTATTTTTGCAACTACAGTCTGAATACTAAAATTGCCTTTGAAGAGAAGTTACATAATGTGCATGATATATCTGGGAGAAAGGAAAGCAATAGAACGGAGAGTTCCCATGACCTCCATGCATGGCTGTTTTCATGATATATTCATGTGCGTAAATTGTTTGGTAGGTTAACTCCCCAACCCCAAAACAGATTTCCATGTTTCTTTTTCGTGTGTCACCACAACTTTAATGCTACTGCAAAAAAGCCAGATATCTATTAACATGGCTGGGGAGGCAAATTGATGTTTAGCTCTTTTAGTATTTGTCTAGAAGGTTTTCTCCGTGTCGAATGCCCCGTGTTTTGTAAAATGAAAGATGACGCGTTGTTAGCGTGCGCGTTCCGAATGCCTGCCAGCTGCATAGTAATATAATTGACACAACAGGAGAAACGGCCCCTAACCTTGTAAATACACTTGTATGTTATAAAGAGTAAAAAGATCAACTCAAATGTTGTGCCCAATCAGTAGAATACAAAACCAAACCCAGAATGTCAAAGCGTCAACATTTGTTCTGTTCTTTCAACTACATGATAGCAGACTCTGTGAGACTGTCAAAAATTGCCAGCGGCGACTATATTTCAAGTCACCACGGCGGGGTATTGGTTAAAGTTTTCAACTAGCAATAATCACGCCTCGGACAAACCTCATGGGCTATGATACTGCCACTGCGCAAAGCTACAGAACTTGGGATAACTAAATGCTACCCCCTACAGCAAAGACATTTGACTTGCCGGTGGGCAAGTTACTGCGATATAATACAGTACAGTTAAATGATCCCTCAAACGTAGAGGTTTATGTTATCGACACTGCAGCCTCACAATGCAACAGAGTCCACTTTTTTATTCCGATTATATATGAACTGAAGTGTAGACCGTCATTGCTTTGGTGCACATAGGAGTGATGGGATACCAAGATGCAAATCTATCTGTCTCGCTCTCTTGCATCTAACATAAGCAAACGTTATTTTTTTTTTATATAATGGTCACTAGTTATAAGTCTCCCCATCCTACAATGTGGGGTTTCATTTTTCAATCCTTTTATCTGACAATTACCTCCACAAGTAAATAAATGAATTCGCATACAGGGAGTTGAACCCTGGTCACCTGGGTGAAAAAACGGGAAGCGTAACCACTAGATCATATGGGAAATCACTGCTTCTTGTTTGCTACCCGAAGCCAGCAGAGAAATGTGCAGGTCATTTTTTTACACTGCTGCCATCGAAAGGGCAAAACAATGAATCGAACCTGGATTGCTCATTTTAGACCGCTCCAAATGATTTGTTTAATGCAGTGTATTTTTCTTTTGCGATGTTTTGATTACTCCCCCCGTGACTTTCATTCTGATTTGGGCACCCCCTTTCGTGCACGGATTTGAAAAGCATAAACTTTAACTGCAATATTTGTACCTGTGATTCTGTAGGTATATGAATAAACTGACATCTGTCGAAACTCGGGATATAACCCGGGAAATTTAGATATTCAACCTAACGATCGCCCTCCTGAGCTTTGTCGGCATGAATGACATAGTTGATCAAACTCTTCTTTGTTCTACGAGAACCAGCAACATTTTGTGAGACCAGATAGTCGTCTTGTTCTGTACAGACCTGCGAATTCATGGAATTTGAAAACATTCCGCATTTTAACATGCATTTTAAGAAGAAGAGTCAGAGTATCAACATTGTCGTTTCTGTGAGTCAAGCAGCAGTCGAAGCCAAAACGTTGCAGAGTGCATTCTCACTCCGTTTAATATACAGTCAGACTTGCATTGACAATGCACCATGCACACTACAAATACATCGTTCTGGTCTGGGTGGCTGTTTACCTGGGGAGAATAAATACATACAGTGAAAAAAATATGCCGTGCTGTGTTTCCACCCGGTTTCGAACCGGGGACCGTTCGCGTGTGAGGCGAAAGTGATAACCACTACACTATGGAAACATGTTGCTTAATAAACGATCCGTGTGTTGCGCTCTAAGCATACAGTGCCGATTACCCATTTTGGATCCTGCAGTGCAAGGCAGTCTTCACTTAAAGCCCAGCTGAATGTAACAATGTACATGTGAAAGTTTCCATAGTGTAGTGGTTATCACGTTCGCCTAACACGCGAAAGTTCCCCGGTTCGAAACCGGGTGGAAACATGTGCTTGTTCGTTTTTTTGTTGCGGTCTCCGCTCTCTGTGAGTCCAGCAGCTGACTGTGTCAAAAAGTTGCACTGAGAATTGATTGATTTATTTTATTTTATTAATGGGTGTTTCATTCGAGAAGCAGCTGTATCAGAGTGGCGCAGCGGAAGCGTGCTGAGCCTTATAACCCAGAGGTCGACGGAGCGAAACCGTCTTCTGTTAGCCTTTTTTTCTTCTGTTGGCAAAGTAGTTGTTTTTAAAAGATGAACTCTAGTCAAAAGATATTGTATTATTTTTGCAACTACAGTCTGAATACTAAAATTGCCTTTGAAGAGAAGTTACATAATGTGCATGATATATCTGGGAGAAAGGAAAGCAATAGAACGGAGAGTTCCCATGACCTCCATGCATGGCTGTTTTCATGATATATTCATGTGCGTAAATTGTTTGGTAGGTTAACTCCCCAACCCCAAAACAGATTTCCATGTTTCTTTTTCGTGTGTCACCACAACTTTAATGCTACTGCAAAAAAGCCAGATATCTATTAACATGGCTGGGGAGGCAAATTGATGTTTAGCTCTTTTAGTATTTGTCTAGAAGGTTTTCTCCGTGTCGAATGCCCCGTGTTTTGTAAAATGAAAGATGACGCGTTGTTAGCGTGCGCGTTCCGAATGCCTGCCAGCTGCATAGTAATATAATTGACACAACAGGAGAAACGGCCCCTAACCTTGTAAATACACTTGTATGTTATAAAGAGTAAAAAGATCAACTCAAATGTTGTGCCCAATCAGTAGAATACAAAACCAAACCCAGAATGTCAAAGCGTCAACATTTGTTCTGTTCTTTCAACTACATGATAGCAGACTCTGTGAGACTGTCAAAAATTGCCAGCGGCGACTATATTTCAAGTCACCACGGCGGGGTATTGGTTAAAGTTTTCAACTAGCAATAATCACGCCTCGGACAAACCTCATGGGCTATGATACTGCCACTGCGCAAAGCTACAGAACTTGGGATAACTAAATGCTACCCCCTACAGCAAAGACATTTGACTTGCCGGTGGGCAAGTTACTGCGATATAATACAGTACAGTTAAATGATCCCTCAAACGTAGAGGTTTATGTTATCGACACTGCAGCCTCACAATGCAACAGAGTCCACTTTTTTATTCCGATTATATATGAACTGAAGTGTAGACCGTCATTGCTTTGGTGCACATAGGAGTGATGGGATACCAAGATGCAAATCTATCTGTCTCGCTCTCTTGCATCTAACATAAGCAAACGTTATTTATTTTTTTATATAATGGTCACTAGTTATAAGTCTCCCCATCCTACAATGTGGGGTTTCATTTTTCAATCCTTTTATCTGACAATTACCTCCACAAGTAAATAAATGAATTCGCATACAGGGAGTTGAACCCTGGTCACCTGGGTGAAAAAACGGGAATCGTAACCACTAGATCATATGGGAAATCGCTGCTTCTTGTTTGCTACCCGAAGCCAGCAGAGAAATGTGCAGGTCATTTTTTTACACTGCTGCCATCGAAAGGGCAAAACAATGAATCGAACCTGGATTGCTCATTTTAGACCGCTCCAAATGATTTGTTTAATGCAGTGTATGCAGTTTATTTTATTTTATTAATGGGTGTTTCATTCCAGAAGCAGCTGTATCAGAGTGGCGCAGCGGAAGCGTGCTGAGCCTTATAACCCAGAGGTCGACGGAGCGAAACCGTTTTCTGTTAGCCTTTTTTTCTTCTGTTGGCAAAGTAGTTGTTTTTAAAAGATGAACTCTAGTCAAAAGATATTGTATTATTATTGCAACTACAGTCTGAATACTAAAATTGCCTTTGAAGAGAAGTTACATAATGTGCATGATATATCTGGGAGAAAGGAAAGCAATAGAACGGAGAGTTCCCATGACCTCCATGCATGGCTGTTTTCATGATATATTCATGTGCGTAAATTGTTTGGTAGGTTAACTCCCCAACCCCAAAACAGATTTCCATGTTTCTTTTTCGTGTGTCACCACAACTTTAATGCTACTGCAAAAAAGCCAGATATCTATTAACATGGCTGGGGAGGCAAATTGATGTTTAGCTCTTTTAGTATTTGTCTAGAAGGTTTTCTCCGTGTCGAATGCCCCGTGTTTTGTAAAATGAAAGATGACGCGTTGTTAGCGTGCGCGTTCCGAATGCCTGCCAGCTGCATAGTAATATAATTGACACAACAGGAGAAACGGCCCCTAACCTTGTAAATACACTTGTATGTTATAAAGAGTAAAAAGATCAACTCAAATGTTGTGCCCAATCAGTAGAATACAAAACCAAACCCAGAATGTCAAAGCGTCAACATTTGTTCTGTTCTTTCAACTACATGATAGCAGACTCTGTGAGACTGTCAAAAATTGCCAGCGGCGACTATATTTCAAGTCACCACGGCGGGGTATTGGTTAAAGTTTTCAACTAGCAATAATCACGCCTCGGACAAACCTCATGGGCTATGATACTGCCACTGCGCAAAGCTACAGAACTTGGGATAACTAAATGCTACCCCCTACAGCAAAGACATTTGACTTGCCGGTGGGCAAGTTACTGCGATATAATACAGTACAGTTAAATGATCCCTCAAACGTAGAGGTTTATGTTATCGACACTGCAGCCTCACAATGCAACAGAGTCCACTTTTTTATTCCGATTATATATGAACTGAAGTGTAGACCGTCATTGCTTTGGTGCACATAGGAGTGATGGGATACCAAGATGCAAATCTATCTGTCTCGCTCTCTTGCATCTAACATAAGCAAACGTTATTTTTTTTTTATATAATGGTCACTAGTTATAAGTCTCCCCATCCTACAATGTGGGGTTTCATTTTTCAATCCTTTTATCTGACAATTACCTCCACAAGTAAATAAATGAATTCGCATACAGGGAGTTGAACCCTGGTCACCTGGGTGAAAAAACGGGAAGCGTAACCACTAGATCATATGGGAAATCACTGCTTCTTGTTTGCTACCCGAAGCCAGCAGAGAAATGTGCAGGTCATTTTTTTACACTGCTGCCATCGAAAGGGCAAAACAATGAATCGAACCTGGATTGCTCATTTTAGACCGCTCCAAATGATTTGTTTAATGCAGTGTATTTTTCTTTTGCGATGTTTTGATTACTCCCCCCGTGACTTTCATTCTGATTTGGGCACCCCCTTTCGTGCACGGATTTGAAAAGCATAAACTTTAACTGCAATATTTGTACCTGTGATTCTGTAGGTATATGAATAAACTGACATCTGTCGAAACTCGGGATATAACCCGGGAAATTTAGATATTCAACCTAACGATCGCCCTCCTGAGCTTTGTCGGCATGAATGACATAGTTGATCAAACTCTTCTTTGTTCTACGAGAACCAGCAACATTTTGTGAGACCAGATAGTCGTCTTGTTCTGTACAGACCTGCGAATTCATGGAATTTGAAAACATTCCGCATTTTAACATGCATTTTAAGAAGAAGAGTCAGAGTATCAACATTGTCGTTTCTGTGAGTCAAGCAGCAGTCGAAGCCAAAACGTTGCAGAGTGCATTCTCACTCCGTTTAATATACAGTCAGACTTGCATTGACAATGCACCATGCACACTACAAATACATCGTTCTGGTCTGGGTGGCTGTTTACCTGGGGAGAATAAATACATACAGTGAAAAAAATATGCCGTGCTGTGTTTCCACCCGGTTTCGAACCGGGGACCGTTCGCGTGTGAGGCGAAAGTGATAACCACTACACTATGGAAACATGTTGCTTAATAAACGATCCGTGTGTTGCGCTCTAAGCATACAGTGCCGATTACCCATTTTGGATCCTGCAGTGCAAGGCAGTCTTCACTTAAAGCCCAGCTGAATGTAACAATGTACATGTGAAAGTTTCCATAGTGTAGTGGTTATCACGTTCGCCTAACACGCGAAAGTTCCCCGGTTCGAAACCGGGTGGAAACATGTGCTTGTTCGTTTTTTTGTTGCGGTCTCCGCTCTCTGTGAGTCCAGCAGCTGACTGTGTCAAAAAGTTGCACTGAGAATTGATTGATTTATTTTATTTTATTAATGGGTGTTTCATTCGAGAAGCAGCTGTATCAGAGTGGCGCAGCGGAAGCGTGCTGAGCCTTATAACCCAGAGGTCGACGGAGCGAAACCGTCTTCTGTTAGCCTTTTTTTCTTCTGTTGGCAAAGTAGTTGTTTTTAAAAGATGAACTCTAGTCAAAAGATATTGTATTATTTTTGCAACTACAGTCTGAATACTAAAATTGCCTTTGAAGAGAAGTTACATAATGTGCATGATATATCTGGGAGAAAGGAAAGCAATAGAACGGAGAGTTCCCATGACCTCCATGCATGGCTGTTTTCATGATATATTCATGTGCGTAAATTGTTTGGTAGGTTAACTCCCCAACCCCAAAACAGATTTCCATGTTTCTTTTTCGTGTGTCACCACAACTTTAATGCTACTGCAAAAAAGCCAGATATCTATTAACATGGCTGGGGAGGCAAATTGATGTTTAGCTCTTTTAGTATTTGTCTAGAAGGTTTTCTCCGTGTCGAATGCCCCGTGTTTTGTAAAATGAAAGATGACGCGTTGTTAGCGTGCGCGTTCCGAATGCCTGCCAGCTGCATAGTAATATAATTGACACAACAGGAGAAACGGCCCCTAACCTTGTAAATACACTTGTATGTTATAAAGAGTAAAAAGATCAACTCAAATGTTGTGCCCAATCAGTAGAATACAAAACCAAACCCAGAATGTCAAAGCGTCAACATTTGTTCTGTTCTTTCAACTACATGATAGCAGACTCTGTGAGACTGTCAAAAATTGCCAGCGGCGACTATATTTCAAGTCACCACGGCGGGGTATTGGTTAAAGTTTTCAACTAGCAATAATCACGCCTCGGACAAACCTCATGGGCTATGATACTGCCACTGCGCAAAGCTACAGAACTTGGGATAACTAAATGCTACCCCCTACAGCAAAGACATTTGACTTGCCGGTGGGCAAGTTACTGCGATATAATACAGTACAGTTAAATGATCCCTCAAACGTAGAGGTTTATGTTATCGACACTGCAGCCTCACAATGCAACAGAGTCCACTTTTTTATTCCGATTATATATGAACTGAAGTGTAGACCGTCATTGCTTTGGTGCACATAGGAGTGATGGGATACCAAGATGCAAATCTATCTGTCTCGCTCTCTTGCATCTAACATAAGCAAACGTTATTTATTTTTTTATATAATGGTCACTAGTTATAAGTCTCCCCATCCTACAATGTGGGGTTTCATTTTTCAATCCTTTTATCTGACAATTACCTCCACAAGTAAATAAATGAATTCGCATACAGGGAGTTGAACCCTGGTCACCTGGGTGAAAAAACGGGAATCGTAACCACTAGATCATATGGGAAATCGCTGCTTCTTGTTTGCTACCCGAAGCCAGCAGAGAAATGTGCAGGTCATTTTTTTACACTGCTGCCATCGAAAGGGCAAAACAATGAATCGAACCTGGATTGCTCATTTTAGACCGCTCCAAATGATTTGTTTAATGCAGTGTATTTTTCTTTTGCGATGTTTTGATTACTCCCCCCGTGACTTTCATTCTGATTTGGGCACCCCCTTTCGTGCACGGATTTGAAAAGCATAAACTTTAACTGCAATATTTGTACCTGTGATTCTGTAGGTATATGAATAAACTGACATCTGTCGAAACTCGGGATATAACCCGGGAAATTTAGATATTCAACCTAACGATCGCCCTCCTGAGCTTTGTCGGCATGAATGACATAGTTGATCAAACTCTTCTTTGTTCTACGAGAACCAGCAACATTTTGTGAGACCAGATAGTCGTCTTGTTCTGTACAGACCTGCGAATTCATGGAATTTGAAAACATTCCGCATTTTAACATGCATTTTAAGAAGAAGAGTCAGAGTATCAACATTGTCGTTTCTGTGAGTCAAGCAGCAGTCGAAGCCAAAACGTTGCAGAGTGCATTCTCACTCCGTTTAATATACAGTCAGACTTGCATTGACAATGCACCATGCACACTACAAATACATCGTTCTGGTCTGGGTGGCTGTTTACCTGGGGAGAATAAATACATACAGTGAAAAAAAGATGCCGTGCTGTGTTTCCACCCGGTTTCGAACCGGGGACCTTTCGCGTGTGAGGCGAACGTGATAACCACTACACTATGGAAACATGTTGCTTAACAAACGATCCGTGTGTTGCGCTCTAAGCATACAGTGCCGATTACCCATTTTGGATCCTGCAGTGCAAGGCAGTCTTCACTTAAAGCCCAGCTGAATGTAACAATGTACATGTGAAAGTTTCCATAGTGTAGTGGTTATCACGTTCGCCTAACACGCGAAAGGTCCCCGGTTCGGAACTGGGTGGAAACATGTGCTTGTTCGTTTTTTTGTTGCGGTCTTCTCCGCTCTCTGTGAGTCCAGCAGCAGACTGCGTCAAAAAGTTGCACTGAGAATTGATTGATTTATTTTATTTTATTAATGGGTGTTTCATTCGAGAAGCAGCTGTATCAGAGTGGCGCAGCGGAAGCGTGCTGAGCCTTATAACCCAGAGGTCGACGGAGCGAAACCGTCTTCTGTTAGCCTTTTTTTCTTCTGTTGGCAAAGTAGTTGTTTTTAAAAGATGAACTCTAGTCAAAAGATATTGTTTTATTTTTGCAACTACAGTCTGAATACTAAAATTGCCTTTGAAGAGAAGTTACATAATGTGCATGATATATCTGGGAGAAAGGAAAGCAATAGAACGGAGAGTTCCCATGACCTCCATGCATGGCTGTTTTCATGATATATTCATGTGCGTAAATTGTTTGGTAGGTTAACTCCACAACCCCAAAACAGATTTCCATGTTTCTTTTTCGTGTGTCACCACAATTTTAATGCTACTGCAAAAAAGCCAGATATCTACTAACATGGCTGGGGAGGCAAATTGATGTTTAGCTCTTTTAGTATTTGTCTAGAAGGTTTTCTCCGTGTCGAATGCCCCGTGTTTTGTAAAATGAAAGATGACGCGTTGTTAGCGTGCGCGTTCCGAATGCCTGCCAGCTGCATAGTAATATAATTGACACAACAGGAGAAACGGCCCCTAACCTTGTAAATACACTTGTATGTTATAAAGAGTAAAAAGATCAACTCAAATGTTGTGCCCAATCAGTAGAATACAAAACCAAACCCAGAATGTCAAAGCGTCAACATTTGTTCTGTTCTTTCAACTACATGATAGCAGACTCTGTGAGACTGTCAAAAATTGCCAGCGGCGACTATATTTCAAGTCACCACGGCGGGGTATTGGTTAAAGTTTTCAACTAGCAATAATCACGCCTCGGACAAACCTCATGGGCTATGATACTGCCACTGCGCAAAGCTACAGAACTTGGGATAACTAAATGCTACCCCCTACAGCAAAGACATTTGACTTGCCGGTGGGCAAGTTACTGCGATATAATACAGTACAGTTAAATGATCCCTCAAACGTAGAGGTTTATGTTATCGACACTGCAGCCTCACAATGCAACAGAGTCCACTTTTTTATTCCGATTATATATGAACTGAAGTGTAGACCGTCATTGCTTTGGTGCACATAGGAGTGATGGGATACCAAGATGCAAATCTATCTGTCTCGCTCTCTTGCATCTAACATAAGCAAACGTTATTTATTTTTTTTATATAATGGTCACTAGTTATAAGTCTCCCCATCCTACAATGTGGGGTTTCATTTTTCAATCCTTTTATCTGACAATTACCTCCACAAGTAAATAAATGAATTCGCATACAGGGAGTTGAACCCTGGTCACCTGGGTGAAAAAACGGGAATCGTAACCACTAGATCATATGGGAAATCACTGCTTCTTGTTTGCTACCCGAAGCCAGCAGAGAAATGTGCAGGTCATTTTTTTACACTGCTGCCATCGAAAGGGCAAAACAATGAATCGAACCTGGATTGCTCATTTTAGACCGCTCCAAATGATTTGTTTAATGCAGTGTATTTTTCTTTTGCGATGTTTTGATTACTCCCCTCGTGACTTTTATTCTGATTTGGGCACCCCCTTTCGTGCACGGATTTGAAAAGCATAAACTTTAACTGCAATATTTGTACCTGTGATTCTGTAGGTATATGAATAAACTGACATCTGTCGAAACTCGGGATATAACCCGGGAAATTTAGATATTCAACCTAACGATCGCCCTCCTGAGCTTTGTCGGCATGAATGACATAGTTGATCAAACTCTTCTTTGTTCTACGAGAACCAGCAACATTTTGTGAGACCAGATAGTCGTCTTGTTCTGTACAGACCTGCGAATTCATGGAATTTGAAAACATTCCGCATTTTAACATGCATTTTAAGAAGAAGAGTCAGAGTATCAACATTGTCGTTTCTGTGAGTCAAGCAGCAGTCGAAGCCAAAACGTTGCAGAGTGCATTCTCACTCCGTTTAATATACAGTCAGACTTGCATTGACAATGCACCATGCACACTACAAATACATCGTTCTGGTCTGGGTGGCTGTTTACCTGGGGAGAATAAATACATACAGTGAAAAAAAGATGCCGTGCTGTGTTTCCACCCGGTTTCGAACCGGGGACCTTTCGCGTGTGAGGCGAACGTGATAACCACTACACTATGGAAACATGTTGCTTAACAAACGATCCGTGTGTTGCGCTCTAAGCATACAGTGCCGATTACCCATTTTGG
Source organism: Acipenser ruthenus (assembly GCF_902713425.1). NCBI lineage: Eukaryota > Metazoa > Chordata > Actinopteri > Acipenseriformes > Acipenseridae > Acipenser > Acipenser ruthenus. Next base: position 10,194,242 of record NC_081212.1, on the reverse strand, counting down.
ATCCTGCAGTGCAAGGCAGTCTTCACTTAAAGCCCAGCTGAATGTAACAATGTACATGTGAAAGTTTCCATAGTGTAGTGGTTATCACGTTCGCCTAACACGCGAAAGGTCCCCGGTTCGAAACCGGGTGGAAACATGTGCTTGTTCGTTTTTTTGTTGCGGTCTTCTCCGCTCTCTGTGAGTCCAGCAGCAGACTGCGTCAAAAAGTTGCACTGAGAATTGATTGATTTATTTTATTTTATTAATGGGTGTTTCATTCGAGAAGCAGCTGTATCAGAGTGGCGCAGCGGAAGCGTGCTGAGCCTTATAACCCAGAGGTCGACGGAGCGAAACCGTCTTCTGTTAGCCTTTTTTTTCTTCTGTTGGCAAAGTAGTTGTTTTTAAAAGATGAACTCTAGTCAAAAGATATTGTATTATTTTTGCAACTACAGTCTGAATACTAAAATTGCCTTTGAAGAGAAGTTACATAATGTGCATGATATATCTGGGAGAAAGGAAAGCAATAGAACGGAGAGTTCCCATGACCTCCATGCATGGCTGTTTTCATGATATATTCATGTGCGTAAATTGTTTGGTAGGTTAACTCCCCAACCCCAAAACAGATTTCCATGTTTCTTTTTCGTGTGTCACCACAACTTTAATGCTACTGCAAAAAAGCCAGATATCTATTAACATGGCTGGGGAGGCAAATTGATGTTTAGCTCTTTTAGTATTTGTCTAGAAGGTTTTCTCCGTGTCGAATGCCCCGTGTTTTGTAAAATGAAAGATGACGCGTTGTTAGCGTGCGCGTTCCGAATGCCTGCCAGCTGCATAGTAATATAATTGACACAACAGGAGAAACGGCCCCTAACCTTGTAAATACACTTGTATGTTATAAAGAGTAAAAAGATCAACTCAAATGTTGTGCCCAATCAGTAGAATACAAAACCAAACCCAGAATGTCAAAGCGTCAACATTTGTTCTGTTCTTTCAACTACATGATAGCAGACTCTGTGAGACTGTCAAAAATTGCCAGCGGCGACTATATTTCAAGTCACCACGGCGGGGTATTGGTTAAAGTTTTCAACTAGCAATAATCACGCCTCGGACAAACCTCATGGGCTATGATACTGCCACTGCGCAAAGCTACAGAACTTGGGATAACTAAATGCTACCCCCTACAGCAAAGACATTTGACTTGCCGGTGGGCAAGTTACTGCGATATAATACAGTACAGTTAAATGATCCCTCAAACGTAGAGGTTTATGTTATCGACACTGCAGCCTCACAATGCAACAGAGTCCACTTTTTTATTCCGATTATATATGAACTGAAGTGTAGACCGTCATTGCTTTGGTGCACATAGGAGTGATGGGATACCAAGATGCAAATCTATCTGTCTCGCTCTCTTGCATCTAACATAAGCAAACGTTATTTATTTTTTTTATATAATGGTCACTAGTTATAAGTCTCCCCATCCTACAATGTGGGGTTTCATTTTTCAATCCTTTTATCTGACAATTACCTCCACAAGTAAATAAATGAATTCGCATACAGGGAGTTGAACCCTGGTCACCTGGGTGAAAAAACGGGAATCGTAACCACTAGATCATATGGGAAATCACTGCTTCTTGTTTGCTACCCGAAGCCAGCAGAGAAATGTGCAGGTCATTTTTTTACACTGCTGCCATCGAAAGGGCAAAACAATGAATCGAACCTGGATTGCTCATTTTAGACCGCTCCAAATGATTTGTTTAATGCAGTGTATTTTTCTTTTGCGATGTTTTGATTACTCCCCCCGTGACTTTCATTCTGATTTGGGCACCCCCTTTCGTGCACGGATTTGAAAAGCATAAACTTTAACTGCAATATTTGTACCTGTGATTCTGTAGGTATATGAATAAACTGACATCTGTCGAAACTCGGGATATAACCCGGGAAATTTAGATATTCAACCTAACGATCGCCCTCCTGAGCTTTGTCGGCATGAATGACATAGTTGATCAAACTCTTCTTTGTTCTACGAGAACCAGCAACATTTTGTGAGACCAGATAGTCGTCTTGTTCTGTACAGACCTGCGAATTCATGGAATTTGAAAACATTCCGCATTTTAACATGCATTTTAAGAAGAAGAGTCAGAGTATCAACATTGTCGTTTCTGTGAGTCAAGCAGCAGTCGAAGCCAAAACGTTGCAGAGTGCATTCTCACTCCGTTTAATATACAGTCAGACTTGCATTGACAATGCACCATGCACACTACAAATACATCGTTCTGGTCTGGGTGGCTGTTTACCTGGGGAGAATAAATACATACAGTGAAAAAAAGATGCCGTGCTGTGTTTCCACCCGGTTTCGAACCGGGGACCTTTCGCGTGTGAGGCGAACGTGATAACCACTACACTATGGAAACATGTTGCTTAACAAACGATCCGTGTGTTGCGCTCTAAGCATACAGTGCCGATTACCCATTTTGGATCCTGCAGTGCAAGGCAGTCTTCACTTAAAGCCCAGCTGAATGTAACAATGTACATGTGAAAGTTTCCATAGTGTAGTGGTTATCACGTTCGCCTAACACGCGAAAGGTCCCCGGTTCGGAACCGGGTGGAAACATGTGCTTGTTCGTTTTTTTGTTGCGGTCTTCTCCGCTCTCTGTGAGTCCAGCAGCAGACTGCGTCAAAAAGTTGCACTGAGAATTGATTGATTTATTTTATTTTATTAATGGGTGTTTCATTCGAGAAGCAGCTGTATCAGAGTGGCGCAGCGGAAGCGTGCTGAGCCTTATAACCCAGAGGTCGACGGAGCGAAACCGTCTTCTGTTAGCCTTTTTTTTCTTCTGTTGGCAAAGTAGTTGTTTTTAAAAGATGAACTCTAGTCAAAAGATATTGTATTATTTTTGCAACTACAGTCTGAATACTAAAATTGCCTTTGAAGAGAAGTTACATAATGTGCATGATATATCTGGGAGAAAGGAAAGCAATAGAACGGAGAGTTCCCATGACCTCCATGCATGGCTGTTTTCATGATATATTCATGTGCGTAAATTGTTTGGTAGGTTAACTCCCCAACCCCAAAACAGATTTCCGTGTTTCTTTTTCGTGTGTCACCACAACTTTAATGCTACTGCAAAAAAGCCAGATATCTATTAACATGGCTGGGGAGGCAAATTGATGTTTAGCTCTTTTAGTATTTGTCTAGAAGGTTTTCTCCGTGTCGAATGCCCCGTGTTTTGTAAAATGAAAGATGACGCGTTGTTAGCGTGCGCGTTCCGAATGCCTGCCAGCTGCATAGTAATATAATTGACACAACAGGAGAAACGGCCCCTAACCTTGTAAATACACTTGTATGTTATAAAGAGTAAAAAGATCAACTCAAATGTTGTGCCCAATCAGTAGAATACAAAACCAAACCCAGAATGTCAAAGCGTCAACATTTGTTCTGTTCTTTCAACTACATGATAGCAGACTCTGTGAGACTGTCAAAAATTGCCAGCGGCGACTATATTTCAAGTCACCACGGCGGGGTATTGGTTAAAGTTTTCAACTAGCAATAATCACGCCTCGGACAAACCTCATGGGCTATGATACTGCCACTGCGCAAAGCTACAGAACTTGGGATAACTAAATGCTACCCCCTACAGCAAAGACATTTGACTTGCCGGTGGGCAAGTTACTGCGATATAATACAGTACAGTTAAATGATCCCTCAAACGTAGAGGTTTATGTTATCGACACTGCAGCCTCACAATGCAACAGAGTCCACTTTTTTATTCCGATTATATATGAACTGAAGTGTAGACCGTCATTGCTTTGGTGCACATAGGAGTGATGGGATACCAAGATGCAAATCTATCTGTCTCGCTCTCTTGCATCTAACATAAGCAAACGTTATTTATTTTTTTTATATAATGGTCACTAGTTATAAGTCTCCCCATCCTACAATGTGGGGTTTCATTTTTCAATCCTTTTATCTGACAATTACCTCCACAAGTAAATAAATGAATTCGCATACAGGGAGTTGAACCCTGGTCACCTGGGTGAAAAAACGGGAATCGTAACCACTAGATCATATGGGAAATCGCTGCTTCTTGTTTGCTACCCGAAGCCAGCAGAGAAATGTGCAGGTCATTTTTTTACACTGCTGCCATCGAAAGGGCAAAACAATGAATCGAACCTGGATTGCTCATTTTAGACCGCTCCAAATGATTTGTTTAATGCAGTGTATTTTTCTTTTGCGATGTTTTGATTACTCCCCCCGTGACTTTCATTCTGATTTGGGCACCCCCTTTCGTGCACGGATTTGAAAAGCATAAACTTTAACTGCAATATTTGTACCTGTGATTCTGTAGGTATATGAATAAACTGACATCTGTCGAAACTCGGGATATAACCCGGGAAATTTAGATATTCAACCTAACGATCGCCCTCCTGAGCTTTGTCGGCATGAATGACATAGTTGATCAAACTCTTCTTTGTTCTACGAGAACCAGCAACATTTTGTGAGACCAGATAGTCGTCTTGTTCTGTACAGACCTGCGAATTCATGGAATTTGAAAACATTCCGCATTTTAACATGCATTTTAAGAAGAAGAGTCAGAGTATCAACATTGTCGTTTCTGTGAGTCAAGCAGCAGTCGAAGCCAAAACGTTGCAGAGTGCATTCTCACTCCGTTTAATATACAGTCAGACTTGCATTGACAATGCACCATGCACACTACAAATACATCGTTCTGGTCTGGGTGGCTGTTTACCTGGGGAGAATAAATACATACAGTGAAAAAAAGATGCCGTGCTGTGTTTCCACCCGGTTTCGAACCGGGGACCTTTCGCGTGTGAGGCGAACGTGATAACCACTACACTATGGAAACATGTTGCTTAACAAACGATCCGTGTGTTGCGCTCTAAGCATACAGTGCCGATTACCCATTTTGGATCCTGCAGTGCAAGGCAGTCTTCACTTAAAGCCCAGCTGAATGTAACAATGTACATGTGAAAGTTTCCATAGTGTAGTGGTTATCACGTTCGCCTAACACGCGAAAGGTCCCCGGTTCGGAACCGGGTGGAAACATGTGCTTGTTCGTTTTTTTGTTGCGGTCTTCTCCGCTCTCTGTGAGTCCAGCAGCAGACTGCGTCAAAAAGTTGCACTGAGAATTGATTGATTTATTTTATTTTATTAATGGGTGTTTCATTCGAGAAGCAGCTGTATCAGAGTGGCGCAGCGGAAGCGTGCTGAGCCTTATAACCCAGAGGTCGACGGAGCGAAACCGTCTTCTGTTAGCCTTTTTTTTCTTCTGTTGGCAAAGTAGTTGTTTTTAAAAGATGAACTCTAGTCAAAAGATATTGTATTATTTTTGCAACTACAGTCTGAATACTAAAATTGCCTTTGAAGAGAAGTTACATAATGTGCATGATATATCTGGGAGAAAGGAAAGCAATAGAACGGAGAGTTCCCATGACCTCCATGCATGGCTGTTTTCATGATATATTCATGTGCGTAAATTGTTTGGTAGGTTAACTCCCCAACCCCAAAACAGATTTCCGTGTTTCTTTTTCGTGTGTCACCACAACTTTAATGCTACTGCAAAAAAGCCAGATATCTATTAACATGGCTGGGGAGGCAAATTGATGTTTAGCTCTTTTAGTATTTGTCTAGAAGGTTTTCTCCGTGTCGAATGCCCCGTGTTTTGTAAAATGAAAGATGACGCGTTGTTAGCGTGCGCGTTCCGAATGCCTGCCAGCTGCATAGTAATATAATTGACACAACAGGAGAAACGGCCCCTAACCTTGTAAATACACGTGTATGTTATAAAGAGTAAAAAGATCAACTCAAATGTTGTGCCCAATCAGTAGAATACAAAACCAAACCCAGAATGTCAAAGCGTCAACATTTGTTCTGTTCTTTCAACTACATGATAGCAGACTCTGTGAGACTGTCAAAAATTGCCAGCGGCGACTATATTTCAAGTCACCACGGCGGGGTATTGGTTAAAGTTTTCAACTAGCAATAATCACGCCTCGGACAAACCTCATGGGCTATGATACTGCCACTGCGCAAAGCTACAGAACTTGGGATAACTAAATGCTACCCCCTACAGCAAAGACATTTGACTTGCCGGTGGGCAAGTTACTGCGATATAATACAGTACAGTTAAATGATCCCTCAAACGTAGAGGTTTATGTTATCGACACTGCAGCCTCACAATGCAACAGAGTCCACTTTTTTATTCCGATTATATATGAACTGAAGTGTAGACCGTCATTGCTTTGGTGCACATAGGAGTGATGGGATACCAAGATGCAAATCTATCTGTCTCGCTCTCTTGCATCTAACATAAGCAAACGTTATTTATTTTTTTTATATAATGGTCACTAGTTATAAGTCTCCCCATCCTACAATGTGGGGTTTCATTTTTCAATCCTTTTATCTGACAATTACCTCCACAAGTAAATAAATGAATTCGCATACAGGGAGTTGAACCCTGGTCACCTGGGTGAAAAAACGGGAATCGTAACCACTAGATCATATGGGAAATCGCTGCTTCTTGTTTGCTACCCGAAGCCAGCAGAGAAATGTGCAGGTCATTTTTTTACACTGCTGCCATCGAAAGGGCAAAACAATGAATCGAACCTGGATTGCTCATTTTAGACCGCTCCAAATGATTTGTTTAATGCAGTGTATTTTTCTTTTGCGATGTTTTGATTACTCCCCCCGTGACTTTCATTCTGATTTGGGCACCCCCTTTCGTGCACGGATTTGAAAAGCATAAACTTTAACTGCAATATTTGTACCTGTGATTCTGTAGGTATATGAATAAACTGACATCTGTCGAAACTCGGGATATAACCCGGGAAATTTAGATATTCAACCTAACGATCGCCCTCCTGAGCTTTGTCGGCATGAATGACATAGTTGATCAAACTCTTCTTTGTTCTACGAGAACCAGCAACATTTTGTGAGACCAGATAGTCGTCTTGTTCTGTACAGACCTGCGAATTCATGGAATTTGAAAACATTCCGCATTTTAACATGCATTTTAAGAAGAAGAGTCAGAGTATCAACATTGTCGTTTCTGTGAGTCAAGCAGCAGTCGAAGCCAAAACGTTGCAGAGTGCATTCTCACTCCGTTTAATATACAGTCAGACTTGCATTGACAATGCACCATGCACACTACAAATACATCGTTCTGGTCTGGGTGGCTGTTTACCTGGGGAGAATAAATACATACAGTGAAAAAAAGATGCCGTGCTGTGTTTCCACCCGGTTTCGAACCGGGGACCTTTCGCGTGTGAGGCGAACGTGATAACCACTACACTATGGAAACATGTTGCTTAACAAACGATCCGTGTGTTGCGCTCTAAGCATACAGTGCCGATTACCCATTTTGGATCCTGCAGTGCAAGGCAGTCTTCACTTAAAGCCCAGCTGAATGTAACAATGTACATGTGAAAGTTTCCATAGTGTAGTGGTTATCACGTTCGCCTAACACGCGAAAGGTCCCCGGTTCGAAACCGGGTGGAAACATGTGCTTGTTCGTTTTTTTGTTGCGGTCTTCTCCGCTCTCTGTGAGTCCAGCAGCAGACTGCGTCAAAAAGTTGCACTGAGAATTGATTGATTTATTTTATTTTATTAATGGGTGTTTCATTCGAGAAGCAGCTGTATCAGAGTGGCGCAGCGGAAGCGTGCTGAGCCTTATAACCCAGAGGTCGACGGAGCGAAACCGTCTTCTGTTAGCCTTTTTTTTCTTCTGTTGGCAAAGTAGTTGTTTTTAAAAGATGAACTCTAGTCAAAAGATATTGTATTATTTTTGCAACTACAGTCTGAATACTAAAATTGCCTTTGAAGAGAAGTTACATAATGTGCATGATATATCTGGGAGAAAGGAAAGCAATAGAACGGAGAGTTCCCATGACCTCCATGCATGGCTGTTTTCATGATATATTCATGTGCGTAAATTGTTTGGTAGGTTAACTCCCCAACCCCAAAACAGATTTCCGTGTTTCTTTTTCGTGTGTCACCACAACTTTAATGCTACTGCAAAAAAGCCAGATATCTATTAACATGGCTGGGGAGGCAAATTGATGTTTAGCTCTTTTAGTATTTGTCTAGAAGGTTTTCTCCGTGTCGAATGCCCCGTGTTTTGTAAAATGAAAGATGACGCGTTGTTAGCGTGCGCGTTCCGAATGCCTGCCAGCTGCATAGTAATATAATTGACACAACAGGAGAAACGGCCCCTAACCTTGTAAATACACTTGTATGTTATAAAGAGTAAAAAGATCAACTCAAATGTTGTGCCCAATCAGTAGAATACAAAACCAAACCCAGAATGTCAAAGCGTCAACATTTGTTCTGTTCTTTCAACTACATGATAGCAGACTCTGTGAGACTGTCAAAAATTGCCAGCGGCGACTATATTTCAAGTCACCACGGCGGGGTATTGGTTAAAGTTTTCAACTAGCAATAATCACGCCTCGGACAAACCTCATGGGCTATGATACTGCCACTGCGCAAAGCTACAGAACTTGGGATAACTAAATGCTACCCCCTACAGCAAAGACATTTGACTTGCCGGTGGGCAAGTTACTGCGATATAATACAGTACAGTTAAATGATCCCTCAAACGTAGAGGTTTATGTTATCGACACTGCAGCCTCACAATGCAACAGAGTCCACTTTTTTATTCCGATTATATATGAACTGAAGTGTAGACCGTCATTGCTTTGGTGCACATAGGAGTGATGGGATACCAAGATGCAAATCTATCTGTCTCGCTCTCTTGCATCTAACATAAGCAAACGTTATTTATTTTTTTTATATAATGGTCACTAGTTATAAGTCTCCCCATCCTACAATGTGGGGTTTCATTTTTCAATCCTTTTATCTGACAATTACCTCCACAAGTAAATAAATGAATTCGCATACAGGGAGTTGAACCCTGGTCACCTGGGTGAAAAAACGGGAATCGTAACCACTAGATCATATGGGAAATCGCTGCTTCTTGTTTGCTACCCGAAGCCAGCAGAGAAATGTGCAGGTCATTTTTTTACACTGCTGCCATCGAAAGGGCAAAACAATGAATCGAACCTGGATTGCTCATTTTAGACCGCTCCAAATGATTTGTTTAATGCAGTGTATTTTTCTTTTGCGATGTTTTGATTACTCCCCCCCGTGACTTTCATTCTGATTTGGGCACCCCCTTTCGTGCACGGATTTGAAAAGCATAAACTTTAACTGCAATATTTGTACCTGTGATTCTGTAGGTATATGAATAAACTGACATCTGTCGAAACTCGGGATATAACCCGGGAAATTTAGATATTCAACCTAACGATCGCCCTCCTGAGCTTTGTCGGCATGAATGACATAGTTGATCAAACTCTTCTTTGTTCTACGAGAACCAGCAACATTTTGTGAGACCAGATAGTCGTCTTGTTCTGTACAGACCTGCGAATTCATGGAATTTGAAAACATTCCGCATTTTAACATGCATTTTAAGAAGAAGAGTCAGAGTATCAACATTGTCGTTTCTGTGAGTCAAGCAGCAGTCGAAGCCAAAACGTTGCAGAGTGCATTCTCACTCCGTTTAATATACAGTCAGACTTGCATTGACAATGCACCATGCACACTACAAATACATCGTTCTGGTCTGGGTGGCTGTTTACCTGGGGAGAATAAATACATACAGTGAAAAAAAGATGCCGTGCTGTGTTTCCACCCGGTTTCGAACCGGGGACCTTTCGCGTGTGAGGCGAACGTGATAACCACTACACTATGGAAACATGTTGCTTAACAAACGATCCGTGTGTTGCGCTCTAAGCATACAGTGCCGATTACCCATTTTGGATCCTGCAGTGCAAGGCAGTCTTCACTTAAAGCCCAGCTGAATGTAACAATGTACATGTGAAAGTTTCCATAGTGTAGTGGTTATCACGTTCGCCTAACACGCGAAAGGTCCCCGGTTCGAAACCGGGTGGAAACATGTGCTTGTTCGTTTTTTTGTTGCGGTCTTCTCCGCTCTCTGTGAGTCCAGCAGCAGACTGCGTCAAAAAGTTGCACTGAGAATTGATTGATTTATTTTATTTTATTAATGGGTGTTTCATTCGAGAAGCAGCTGTATCAGAGTGGCGCAGCGGAAGCGTGCTGAGCCTTATAACCCAGAGGTCGACGGAGCGAAACCGTCTTCTGTTAGCCTTTTTTTTCTTCTGTTGGCAAAGTAGTTGTTTTTAAAAGATGAACTCTAGTCAAAAGATATTGTATTATTTTTGCAACTACAGTCTGAATACTAAAATTGCCTTTGAAGAGAAGTTACATAATGTGCATGATATATCTGGGAGAAAGGAAAGCAATAGAACGGAGAGTTCCCATGACCTCCATGCATGGCTGTTTTCATGATATATTCATGTGCGTAAATTGTTTGGTAGGTTAACTCCCCAACCCCAAAACAGATTTCCGTGTTTCTTTTTCGTGTGTCACCACAACTTTAATGCTACTGCAAAAAAGCCAGATATCTATTAACATGGCTGGGGAGGCAAATTGATGTTTAGCTCTTTTAGTATTTGTCTAGAAGGTTTTCTCCGTGTCGAATGCCCCGTGTTTTGTAAAATGAAAGATGACGCGTTGTTAGCGTGCGCGTTCCGAATGCCTGCCAGCTGCATAGTAATATAATTGACACAACAGGAGAAACGGCCCCTAACCTTGTAAATACACTTGTATGTTATAAAGAGTAAAAAGATCAACTCAAATGTTGTGCCCAATCAGTAGAATACAAAACCAAACCCAGAATGTCAAAGCGTCAACATTTGTTCTGTTCTTTCAACTACATGATAGCAGACTCTGTGAGACTGTCAAAAATTGCCAGCGGCGACTATATTTCAAGTCACCACGGCGGGGTATTGGTTAAAGTTTTCAACTAGCAATAATCACGCCTCGGACAAACCTCATGGGCTATGATACTGCCACTGCGCAAAGCTACAGAACTTGGGATAACTAAATGCTACCCCCTACAGCAAAGACATTTGACTTGCCGGTGGGCAAGTTACTGCGATATAATACAGTACAGTTAAATGATCCCTCAAACGTAGAGGTTTATGTTATCGACACTGCAGCCTCACAATGCAACAGAGTCCACTTTTTTATTCCGATTATATATGAACTGAAGTGTAGACCGTCATTGCTTTGGTGCACATAGGAGTGATGGGATACCAAGATGCAAATCTATCTGTCTCGCTCTCTTGCATCTAACATAAGCAAACGTTATTTATTTTTTTTATATAATGGTCACTAGTTATAAGTCTCCCCATCCTACAATGTGGGGTTTCATTTTTCAATCCTTTTATCTGACAATTACCTCCACAAGTAAATAAATGAATTCGCATACAGGGAGTTGAACCCTGGTCACCTGGGTGAAAAAACGGGAATCGTAACCACTAGATCATATGGGAAATCGCTGCTTCTTGTTTGCTACCCGAAGCCAGCAGAGAAATGTGCAGGTCATTTTTTTACACTGCTGCCATCGAAAGGGCAAAACAATGAATCGAACCTGGATTGCTCATTTTAGACCGCTCCAAATGATTTGTTTAATGCAGTGTATTTTTCTTTTGCGATGTTTTGATTACTCCCCCCGTGACTTTCATTCTGATTTGGGCACCCCCTTTCGTGCACGGATTTGAAAAGCATAAACTTTAACTGCAATATTTGTACCTGTGATTCTGTAGGTATATGAATAAACTGACATCTGTCGAAACTCGGGATATAACCCGGGAAATTTAGATATTCAACCTAACGATCGCCCTCCTGAGCTTTGTCGGCATGAATGACATAGTTGATCAAACTCTTCTTTGTTCTACGAGAACCAGCAACATTTTGTGAGACCAGATAGTCGTCTTGTTCTGTACAGACCTGCGAATTCATGGAATTTGAAAACATTCCGCATTTTAACATGCATTTTAAGAAGAAGAGTCAGAGTATCAACATTGTCGTTTCTGTGAGTCAAGCAGCAGTCGAAGCCAAAACGTTGCAGAGTGCATTCTCACTCCGTTTAATATACAGTCAGACTTGCATTGACAATGCACCATGCACACTACAAATACATCGTTCTGGTCTGGGTGGCTGTTTACCTGGGGAGAATAAATACATACAGTGAAAAAAAGATGCCGTGCTGTGTTTCCACCCGGTTTCGAACCGGGGACCTTTCGCGTGTGAGGCGAACGTGATAACCACTACACTATGGAAACATGTTGCTTAACAAACGATCCGTGTGTTGCGCTCTAAGCATACAGTGCCGATTACCCATTTTGGATCCTGCAGTGCAAGGCAGTCTTCACTTAAAGCCCAGCTGAATGTAACAATGTACATGTGAAAGTTTCCATAGTGTAGTGGTTATCACGTTCGCCTAACACGCGAAAGGTCCCCGGTTCGGAACCGGGTGGAAACATGTGCTTGTTCGTTTTTTTGTTGCGGTCTTCTCCGCTCTCTGTGAGTCCAGCAGCAGACTGCGTCAAAAAGTTGCACTGAGAATTGATTGATTTATTTTATTTTATTAATGGGTGTTTCATTCGAGAAGCAGCTGTATCAGAGTGGCGCAGCGGAAGCGTGATGAGCCTTATAACCCAGAGGTCGACGGAGCGAAACCGTCTTCTGTTAGCCTTTTTTTTCTTCTGTTGGCAAAGTAGTTGTTTTTAAAAGATGAACTCTAGTCAAAAGATATTGTATTATTTTTGCAACTACAGTCTGAATACTAAAATTGCCTTTGAAGAGAAGTTACATAATGTGCATGATATATCTGGGAGAAAGGAAAGCAATAGAACGGAGAGTTCCCATGACCTCCATGCATGGCTGTTTTCATGATATATTCATGTGCGTAAATTGTTTGGTAGGTTAACTCCCCAACCCCAAAACAGATTTCCGTGTTTCTTTTTCGTGTGTCACCACAACTTTAATGCTACTGCAAAAAAGCCAGATATCTATTAACATGGCTGGGGAGGCAAATTGATGTTTAGCTCTTTTAGTATTTGTCTAGAAGGTTTTCTCCGTGTCGAATGCCCCGTGTTTTGTAAAATGAAAGATGACGCGTTGTTAGCGTGCGCGTTCCGAATGCCTGCCAGCTGCATAGTAATATAATTGACACAACAGGAGAAACGGCCCCTAACCTTGTAAATACACTTGTATGTTATAAAGAGTAAAAAGATCAACTCAAATGTTGTGCCCAATCAGTAGAATACAAAACCAAACCCAGAATGTCAAAGCGTCAACATTTGTTCTGTTCTTTCAACTACATGATAGCAGACTCTGTGAGACTGTCAAAAATTGCCAGCGGCGACTATATTTCAAGTCACCACGGCGGGGTATTGGTTAAAGTTTTCAACTAGCAATAATCACGCCTCGGACAAACCTCATGGGCTATGATACTGCCACTGCGCAAAGCTACAGAACTTGGGATAACTAAATGCTACCCCCTACAGCAAAGACATTTGACTTGCCGGTGGGCAAGTTACTGCGATATAATACAGTACAGTTAAATGATCCCTCAAACGTAGAGGTTTATGTTATCGACACTGCAGCCTCACAATGCAACAGAGTCCACTTTTTTATTCCGATTATATATGAACTGAAGTGTAGACCGTCATTGCTTTGGTGCACATAGGAGTGATGGGATACCAAGATGCAAATCTATCTGTCTCGCTCTCTTGCATCTAACATAAGCAAACGTTATTTATTTTTTTTATATAATGGTCACTAGTTATAAGTCTCCCCATCCTACAATGTGGGGTTTCATTTTTCAATCCTTTTATCTGACAATTACCTCCACAAGTAAATAAATGAATTCGCATACAGGGAGTTGAACCCTGGTCACCTGGGTGAAAAAACGGGAATCGTAACCACTAGATCATATGGGAAATCGCTGCTTCTTGTTTGCTACCCGAAGCCAGCAGAGAAATGTGCAGGTCATTTTTTTACACTGCTGCCATCGAAAGGGCAAAACAATGAATCGAACCTGGATTGCTCATTTTAGACCGCTCCAAATGATTTGTTTAATGCAGTGTATTTTTCTTTTGCGATGTTTTGATTACTCCCCCCGTGACTTTCATTCTGATTTGGGCACCCCCTTTCGTGCACGGATTTGAAAAGCATAAACTTTAACTGCAATATTTGTACCTGTGATTCTGTAGGTATATGAATAAACTGACATCTGTCGAAACTCGGGATATAACCCGGGAAATTTAGATATTCAACCTAACGATCGCCCTCCTGAGCTTTGTCGGCATGAATGACATAGTTGATCAAACTCTTCTTTGTTCTACGAGAACCAGCAACATTTTGTGAGACCAGATAGTCGTCTTGTTCTGTACAGACCTGCGAATTCATGGAATTTGAAAACATTCCGCATTTTAACATGCATTTTAAGAAGAAGAGTCAGAGTATCAACATTGTCGTTTCTGTGAGTCAAGCAGCAGTCGAAGCCAAAACGTTGCAGAGTGCATTCTCACTCCGTTTAATATACAGTCAGACTTGCATTGACAATGCACCATGCACACTACAAATACATCGTTCTGGTCTGGGTGGCTGTTTACCTGGGGAGAATAAATACATACAGTGAAAAAAAGATGCCGTGCTGTGTTTCCACCCGGTTTCGAACCGGGGACCTTTCGCGTGTGAGGCGAACGTGATAACCACTACACTATGGAAACATGTTGCTTAACAAACGATCCGTGTGTTGCGCTCTAAGCATACAGTGCCGATTACCCATTTTGGATCCTGCAGTGCAAGGCAGTCTTCACTTAAAGCCCAGCTGAATGTAACAATGTACATGTGAAAGTTTCCATAGTGTAGTGGTTATCTCTTCGCCTAACACGCGAAAGGTCCCCGGTTCGAAACCGGGTGGAAACATGTGCTTGTTCGTTTTTTTTGTTGCGGTCTTCTCCGCTCTCTGTGAGTCCAGCAGCAGACTGCGTCAAAAAGTTGCACTGAGAATTGATTGATTTATTTTATTTTATTAATGTGTGTTTCATTCGAGAAGCAGCTGTATCAGAGTGGCGCAGCGGAAGCGTGCTGAGCCTTATAACCCAGAGGTCGACGGAGCGAAACCGTCTTCTGTTAGCCTTTTTTTCTTCTGTTGGCAAAGTAGTTGTTTTTAAAAGATGAACTCTAGTCAAAAGATATTGTATTATTTTTGCAACTACAGTCTGAATACTAAAATTGCCTTTGAAGAGAAGTTACATAATGTGCATGATATATCTGGGAGAAAGGAAAGCAATAGAACGGAGAGTTTCCATGACCTCCATGCATGGCTGTTTTCATGATATATTCATGTGCGTAAATTGTTTGGTAGGTTAACTCCCCAACCCCAAAACAGATTTCCATGTTTCTTTTTCGTGTGTCACCACAACTTTAATGCTACTGCAAAAAAGCCAGATATCTATTAACATGGCTGGGGAGGCAAATTGATGATTAGCTCTTTTAGTATTTGTCTAGAAGGTTTTCTCCGTGTCGAATGCCCCGTGTTTTGTAAAATGAAAGATGACGCGTTGTTAGCGTGCGCGTTCCGAATGCCTGCCAGCTGCATAGTAATATAATTGACACAACAGGAGAAACGGCCCCTAACCTTGTAAATACACTTGTATGTTATAAAGAGTAAAAAGATCAACTCAAATGTTGTGCCCAATCAGTAGAATACAAAACCAAACCCAGAATGTCAAAGCGTCAACATTTGTTCTGTTCTTTCAACTACATGATAGCAGACTCTGTGAGACTGTCAAAAATTGCCAGCGGCGACTATATTTCAAGTCACCACGGCGGGGTATTGGTTAAAGTTTTCAACTAGCAATAATCACGCCTCGGACAAACCTCATGGGCTATGATACTGCCACTGCGCAAAGCTACAGAACTTGGGATAACTAAATGCTACCCCCTACAGCAAAGACATTTGACTTGCCGGTGGGCAAGTTACTGCGATATAATACAGTACAGTTAAATGATCCCTCAAACGTAGAGGTTTATGTTATCGACACTGCAGCCTCACAATGCAACAGAGTCCACTTTTTTATTCCGATTATATATGAACTGAAGTGTAGACCGTCATTGCTTTGGTGCACATAGGAGTGATGGGATACCAAGATGCAAATCTATCTGTCTCGCTCTCTTGCATCTAACATAAGCAAACGTTATTTATTTTTTTTATATAATGGTCACTAGTTATAAGTCTCCCCATCCTACAATGTGGGGTTTCATTTTTCAATCCTTTTATCTGACAATTACCTCCACAAGTAAATAAATGAATTCGCATACAGGGAGTTGAACCCTGGTCACCTGGGTGAAAAAACGGGAATCGTAACCACTAGATCATATGGGAAATCGCTGCTTCTTGTTTGCTACCCGAAGCCAGCAGAGAAATGTGCAGGTCATTTTTTTACACTGCTGCCATCGAAAGGGCAAAACAATGAATCGAACCTGGATTGCTCATTTTAGACCGCTCCAAATGATTTGTTTAATGCAGTGTATTTTTCTTTTGCGATGTTTTGATTACTCCCCCCGTGACTTTCATTCTGATTTGGGCACCCCCTTTCGTGCACGGATTTGAAAAGCATAAACTTTAACTGCAATATTTGTACCTGTGATTCTGTAGGTATATGAATAAACTGACATCTGTCGAAACTCGGGATATAACCCGGGAAATTTAGATATTCAACCTAACGATCGCCCTCCTGAGCTTTGTCGGCATGAATGACATAGTTGATCAAACTCTTCTTTGTTCTACGAGAACCAGCAACATTTTGTGAGACCAGATAGTCGTCTTGTTCTGTACAGACCTGCGAATTCATGGAATTTGAAAACATTCCGCATTTTAACATGCATTTTAAGAAGAAGAGTCAGAGTATCAACATTGTCGTTTCTGTGAGTCAAGCAGCAGTCGAAGCCAAAACGTTGCAGAGTGCATTCTCACTCCGTTTAATATACAGTCAGACTTGCATTGACAATGCACCATGCACACTACAAATACATCGTTCTGGTCTGGGTGGCTGTTTACCTGGGGAGAATAAATACATACAGTGAAAAAAAGATGCCGTGCTGTGTTTCCACCCGGTTTCGAACCGGGGACCTTTCGCGTGTGAGGCGAACGTGATAACCACTACACTATGGAAACATGTTGCTTAACAAACGATCCGTGTGTTGCGCTCTAAGCATACAGTGCCGATTACCCATTTTGGATCCTGCAGTGCAAGGCAGTCTTCACTTAAAGCCCAGCTGAATGTAACAATGTACATGTGAAAGTTTCCATAGTGTAGTGGTTATCTCTTCGCCTAACACGCGAAAGGTCCCCGGTTCGAAACCGGGTGGAAACATGTGCTTGTTCGTTTTTTTTGTTGCGGTCTTCTCCGCTCTCTGTGAGTCCAGCAGCAGACTGCGTCAAAAAGTTGCACTGAGAATTGATTGATTTATTTTATTTTATTAATGTGTGTTTCATTCGAGAAGCAGCTGTATCAGAGTGGCGCAGCGGAAGCGTGCTGAGCCTTATAACCCAGAGGTCGACGGAGCGAAACCGTCTTCTGTTAGCCTTTTTTTCTTCTGTTGGCAAAGTAGTTGTTTTTAAAAGATGAACTCTAGTCAAAAGATATTGTATTATTTTTGCAACTACAGTCTGAATACTAAAATTGCCTTTGAAGAGAAGTTACATAATGTGCATGATATATCTGGGAGAAAGGAAAGCAATAGAACGGAGAGTTCCCATGACCTCCATGCATGGCTGTTTTCATGATATATTCATGTGCGTAAATTGTTTGGTAGGTTAACTCCCCAACCCCAAAACAGATTTCCATGTTTCTTTTTCGTGTGTCACCACAACTTTAATGCTACTGCAAAAAAGCCAGATATCTACTAACATGGCTGGGGAGGCAAATTGATGTTTAGCTCTTTTAGTATTTGTCTAGAAGGTTTTCTCCGTGTCGAATGCCCCGTGTTTTGTAAAATGAAAGATGACGCGTTGTTAGCGTGCGCGTTCCGAATGCCTGCCAGCTGCATAGTAATATAATTGACACAACAGGAGAAACGGCCCCTAACCTTGTAAATACACTTGTATGTTATAAAGAGTAAAAAGGTCAACTCAAATGTTGTGCCCAATCAGTAGAATACAAAACCAAACCCAGAATGTCAAAGCGTCAACATTTGTTCTGTTCTTTCAACTACATGATAGCAGACTCTGTGAGACTGTCAAAAATTGCCAGCGGCGACTATATTTCAAGTCACCACGGCGGGGTATTGGTTAAAGTTTTCAACTAGCAATAATCACGCCTCGGACAAACCTCATGGGCTATGATACTGCCACTGCGCAAAGCTACAGAACTTGGGATAACTAAATGCTACCCCCTACAGCAAAGACATTTGACTTGCCGGTGGGCAAGTTACTGCGATATAATACAGTACAGTTAAATGATCCCTCAAACGTAGAGGTTTATGTTATCGACACTGCAGCCTCACAATGCAACAGAGTCCACTTTTTTATTCCGATTATATATGAACTGAAGTGTAGACCGTCATTGCTTTGGTGCACATAGGAGTGATGGGATACCAAGATGCAAATCTATCTGTCTCGCTCTCTTGCATCTAACATAAGCAAACGTTATTTTTTTTTTTTATATAATGGTCACTAGTTATAAGTCTCCCCATCCTACAATGTGGGGTTTCATTTTTCAATCCTTTTATCTGACAATTACCTCCACAAGTAAATAAATGAATTCGCATACAGGGAGTTGAACCCTGGTCACCTGGGTGAAAAAACGGGAATCGTAACCACTAGATCATATGGGAAATCGCTGCTTCTTGTTTGCTACCCGAAGCCAGCAGAGAAATGTGCAGGTCATTTTTTTACACTGCTGCCATCGAAAGGGCAAAACAATGAATCGAACCTGGATTGCTCATTTTAGACCGCTCCAAATGATTTGTTTAATGCAGTGTATTTTTCTTTTGCGATGTTTTGATTACTCCCCCCGTGACTTTCATTCTGATTTGGGCACCCCCTTTCGTGCACGGATTTGAAAAGCATAAACTTTAACTGCAATATTTGTACCTGTGATTCTGTAGGTATATGAATAAACTGACATCTGTCGAAACTCGGGATATAACCCGGGAAATTTAGATATTCAACCTAACGATCGCCCTCCTGAGCTTTGTCGGCATGAATGACATAGTTGATCAAACTCTTCTTTGTTCTACGAGAACCAGCAACATTTTGTGAGACCAGATAGTCGTCTTGTTCTGTACAGACCTGCGAATTCATGGAATTTGAAAACATTCCGCATTTTAACATGCATTTTAAGAAGAAGAGTCAGAGTATCAACATTGTCGTTTCTGTGAGTCAAGCAGCAGTCGAAGCCAAAACGTTGCAGAGTGCATTCTCACTCCGTTTAATATACAGTCAGACTTGCATTGACAATGCACCATGCACACTACAAATACATCGTTCTGGTCTGGGTGGCTGTTTACCTGGGGAGAATAAATACATACAGTGAAAAAAAGATGCCGTGCTGTGTTTCCACCCGGTTTCGAACCGGGGACCTTTCGCGTGTGAGGCGAACGTGATAACCACTACACTATGGAAACATGTTGCTTAACAAACGATCCGTGTGTTGCGCTCTAAGCATACAGTGCCGATTACCCATTTTGGATCCTGCAGTGCAAGGCAGTCTTCACTTAAAGCCCAGCTGAATGTAACAATGTACATGTGAAAGTTTCCATAGTGTAGTGGTTATCACGTTCGCCTAACACGCGAAAGGTCCCCGGTTCGAAACCGGGTGGAAACATGTGCTTGTTCGTTTTTTTGTTGCGGTCTTCTCCGCTCTCTGTGAGTCCAGCAGCAGACTGCGTCAAAAAGTTGCACTGAGAATTGATTGATTTATTTTATTTTATTAATGGGTGTTTCATTCGAGAAGCAGCTGTATCAGAGTGGCGCAGCGGAAGCGTGCTGAGCCTTATAACCCAGAGGTCGACGGAGCGAAACCGTCTTCTGTTAGCCTTTTTTTTCTTCTGTTGGCAAAGTAGTTGTTTTTAAAAGATGAACTCTAGTCAAAAGATATTGTATTATTTTTGCAACTACAGTCTGAATACTAAAATTGCCTTTGAAGAGAAGTTACATAATGTGCATGATATATCTGGGAGAAAGGAAAGCAATAGAACGGAGAGTTCCCATGACCTCCATGCATGGCTGTTTTCATGATATATTCATGTGCGTAAATTGTTTGGTAGGTTAACTCCCCAACCCCAAAACAGATTTCCATGTTTCTTTTTCGTGTGTCACCACAACTTTAATGCTACTGCAAAAAAGCCAGATATCTATTAACATGGCTGGGGAGGCAAATTGATGTTTAGCTCTTTTAGTATTTGTCTAGAAGGTTTTCTCCGTGTCGAATGCCCCGTGTTTTGTAAAATGAAAGATGACGCGTTGTTAGCGTGCGCGTTCCGAATGCCTGCCAGCTGCATAGTAATATAATTGACACAACAGGAGAAACGGCCCCTAACCTTGTAAATACACTTGTATGTTATAAAGAGTAAAAAGATCAACTCAAATGTTGTGCCCAATCAGTAGAATACAAAACCAAACCCAGAATGTCAAAGCGTCAACATTTGTTCTGTTCTTTCAACTACATGATAGCAGACTCTGTGAGACTGTCAAAAATTGCCAGCGGCGACTATATTTCAAGTCACCACGGCGGGGTATTGGTTAAAGTTTTCAACTAGCAATAATCACGCCTCGGACAAACCTCATGGGCTATGATACTGCCACTGCGCAAAGCTACAGAACTTGGGATAACTAAATGCTACCCCCTACAGCAAAGACATTTGACTTGCCGGTGGGCAAGTTACTGCGATATAATACAGTACAGTTAAATGATCCCTCAAACGTAGAGGTTTATGTTATCGACACTGCAGCCTCACAATGCAACAGAGTCCACTTTTTTATTCCGATTATATATGAACTGAAGTGTAGACCGTCATTGCTTTGGTGCACATAGGAGTGATGGGATACCAAGATGCAAATCTATCTGTCTCGCTCTCTTGCATCTAACATAAGCAAACGTTATTTATTTTTTTTATATAATGGTCACTAGTTATAAGTCTCCCCATCCTACAATGTGGGGTTTCATTTTTCAATCCTTTTATCTGACAATTACCTCCACAAGTAAATAAATGAATTCGCATACAGGGAGTTGAACCCTGGTCACCTGGGTGAAAAAACGGGAATCGTAACCACTAGATCATATGGGAAATCACTGCTTCTTGTTTGCTACCCGAAGCCAGCAGAGAAATGTGCAGGTCATTTTTTTACACTGCTGCCATCGAAAGGGCAAAACAATGAATCGAACCTGGATTGCTCATTTTAGACCGCTCCAAATGATTTGTTTAATGCAGTGTATTTTTCTTTTGCGATGTTTTGATTACTCCCCCCGTGACTTTCATTCTGATTTGGGCACCCCCTTTCGTGCACGGATTTGAAAAGCATAAACTTTAACTGCAATATTTGTACCTGTGATTCTGTAGGTATATGAATAAACTGACATCTGTCGAAACTCGGGATATAACCCGGGAAATTTAGATATTCAACCTAACGATCGCCCTCCTGAGCTTTGTCGGCATGAATGACATAGTTGATCAAACTCTTCTTTGTTCTACGAGAACCAGCAACATTTTGTGAGACCAGATAGTCGTCTTGTTCTGTACAGACCTGCGAATTCATGGAATTTGAAAACATTCCGCATTTTAACATGCATTTTAAGAAGAAGAGTCAGAGTATCAACATTGTCGTTTCTGTGAGTCAAGCAGCAGTCGAAGCCAAAACGTTGCAGAGTGCATTCTCACTCCGTTTAATATACAGTCAGACTTGCATTGACAATGCACCATGCACACTACAAATACATCGTTCTGGTCTGGGTGGCTGTTTACCTGGGGAGAATAAATACATACAGTGAAAAAAAGATGCCGTGCTGTGTTTCCACCCGGTTTCGAACCGGGGACCTTTCGCGTGTGAGGCGAACGTGATAACCACTACACTATGGAAACATGTTGCTTAACAAACGATCCGTGTGTTGCGCTCTAAGCATACAGTGCCGATTACCCATTTTGGATCCTGCAGTGCAAGGCAGTCTTCACTTAAAGCCCAGCTGAATGTAACAATGTACATGTGAAAGTTTCCATAGTGTAGTGGTTATCACGTTCGCCTAACACGCGAAAGGTCCCCGGTTCGGAACCGGGTGGAAACATGTGCTTGTTCGTTTTTTTGTTGCGGTCTTCTCCGCTCTCTGTGAGTCCAGCAGCAGACTGCGTCAAAAAGTTGCACTGAGAATTGATTGATTTATTTTATTTTATTAATGGGTGTTTCATTCGAGAAGCAGCTGTATCAGAGTGGCGCAGCGGAAGCGTGCTGAGCCTTATAACCCAGAGGTCGACGGAGCGAAACCGTCTTCTGTTAGCCTTTTTTTTCTTCTGTTGGCAAAGTAGTTGTTTTTAAAAGATGAACTCTAGTCAAAAGATATTGTATTATTTTTGCAACTACAGTCTGAATACTAAAATTGCCTTTGAAGAGAAGTTACATAATGTGCATGATATATCTGGGAGAAAGGAAAGCAATAGAACGGAGAGTTCCATGACCTCCATGCATGGCTGTTTTCATGATATATTCATGTGCGTAAATTGTTTGGTAGGTTAACTCCCCAACCCCAAAACAGATTTCCGTGTTTCTTTTTCGTGTGTCACCACAACTTTAATGCTACTGCAAAAAAGCCAGATATCTATTAACATGGCTGGGGAGGCAAATTGATGTTTAGCTCTTTTAGTATTTGTCTAGAAGGTTTTCTCCGTGTCGAATGCCCCGTGTTTTGTAAAATGAAAGATGACGCGTTGTTAGCGTGCGCGTTCCGAATGCCTGCCAGCTGCATAGTAATATAATTGACACAACAGGAGAAACGGCCCCTAACCTTGTAAATACTCTTGTATGTTATAAAGAGTAAAAAGATCAACTCAAATGTTGTGCCCAATCAGTAGAATACAAAACCAAACCCAGAATGTCAAAGCGTCAACATTTGTTCTGTTCTTTCAACTACATGATAGCAGACTCTGTGAGACTGTCAAAAATTGCCAGCGGCGACTATATTTCAAGTCACCACGGCGGGGTATTGGTTAAAGTTTTCAACTAGCAATAATCACGCCTCGGACAAACCTCATGGGCTATGATACTGCCACTGCGCAAAGCTACAGAACTTGGGATAACTAAATGCTACCCCCTACAGCAAAGACATTTGACTTGCCGGTGGGCAAGTTACTGCGATATAATACAGTACAGTTAAATGATCCCTCAAACGTAGAGGTTTATGTTATCGACACTGCAGCCTCACAATGCAACAGAGTCCACTTTTTTATTCCGATTATATATGAACTGAAGTGTAGACCGTCATTGCTTTGGTGCACATAGGAGTGATGGGATACCAAGATGCAAATCTATCTGTCTCGCTCTCTTGCATCTAACATAAGCAAACGTTATTTATTTTTTTTATATAATGGTCACTAGTTATAAGTCTCCCCATCCTACAATGTGGGGTTTCATTTTTCAATCCTTTTATCTGACAATTACCTCCACAAGTAAATAAATGAATTCGCATACAGGGAGTTGAACCCTGGTCACCTGGGTGAAAAAACGGGAATCGTAACCACTAGATCATATGGGAAATCGCTGCTTCTTGTTTGCTACCCGAAGCCAGCAGAGAAATGTGCAGGTCATTTTTTTACACTGCTGCCATCGAAAGGGCAAAACAATGAATCGAACCTGGATTGCTCATTTTAGACCGCTCCAAATGATTTGTTTAATGCAGTGTATTTTTCTTTTGCGATGTTTTGATTACTCCCCCCCGTGACTTTCATTCTGATTTGGGCACCCCCTTTCGTGCACGGATTTGAAAAGCATAAACTTTAACTGCAATATTTGTACCTGTGATTCTGTAGGTATATGAATAAACTGACATCTGTCGAAACTCGGGATATAACCCGGGAAATTTAGATATTCAACCTAACGATCGCCCTCCTGAGCTTTGTCGGCATGAATGACATAGTTGATCAAACTCTTCTTTGTTCTACGAGAACCAGCAACATTTTGTGAGACCAGATAGTCGTCTTGTTCTGTACAGACCTGCGAATTCATGGAATTTGAAAACATTCCGCATTTTAACATGCATTTTAAGAAGAAGAGTCAGAGTATCAACATTGTCGTTTCTGTGAGTCAAGCAGCAGTCGAAGCCAAAACGTTGCAGAGTGCATTCTCACTCCGTTTAATATACAGTCAGACTTGCATTGACAATGCACCATGCACACTACAAATACATCGTTCTGGTCTGGGTGGCTGTTTACCTGGGGAGAATAAATACATACAGTGAAAAAAATATGCCGTGCTGTGTTTCCACCCGGTTTCGAACCGGGGACCTTTCGCGTGTGAGGCGAACGTGATAACCACTACACTATGGAAACATGTTGCTTAACAAACGATCCGTGTGTTGCGCTCTAAGCATACAGTGCCGATTACCCATTTTGGATCCTGCAGTGCAAGGCAGTCTTCACTTAAAGCCCAGCTGAATGTAACAATGTACATGTGAAAGTTTCCATAGTGTAGTGGTTATCACGTTCGCCTAACACGCGAAAGGTCCCCGGTTCGAAACCGGGTGGAAACATGTGCTTGTTCGTTTTTTTGTTGCGGTCTTCTCCGCTCTCTGTGAGTCCAGCAGCAGACTGCGTCAAAAAGTTGCACTGAGAATTGATTGATTTATTTTATTTTATTAATGGGTGTTTCATTCGAGAAGCAGCTGTATCAGAGTGGCGCAGCGGAAGCGTGCTGAGCCTTATAACCCAGAGGTCGACGGAGCGAAACCGTCTTCTGTTAGCCTTTTTTTTCTTCTGTTGGCAAAGTAGTTGTTTTTAAAAGATGAACTCTAGTCAAAAGATATTGTATTATTTTTGCAACTACAGTCTGAATACTAAAATTGCCTTTGAAGAGAAGTTACATAATGTGCATGATATATCTGGGAGAAAGGAAAGCAATAGAACGGAGAGTTCCCATGACCTCCATGCATGGCTGTTTTCATGATATATTCATGTGCGTAAATTGTTTGGTAGGTTAACTCCCCAACCCCAAAACAGATTTCCATGTTTCTTTTTCGTGTGTCACCACAACTTTAATGCTACTGCAAAAAAGCCAGATATCTATTAACATGGCTGGGGAGGCAAATTGATGTTTAGCTCTTTTAGTATTTGTCTAGAAGGTTTTCTCCGTGTCGAATGCCCCGTGTTTTGTAAAATGAAAGATGACGCGTTGTTAGCGTGCGCGTTCCGAATGCCTGCCAGCTGCATAGTAATATAATTGACACAACAGGAGAAACGGCCCCTAACCTTGTAAATACACTTGTATGTTATAAAGAGTAAAAAGATCAACTCAAATGTTGTGCCCAATCAGTAGAATACAAAACCAAACCCAGAATGTCAAAGCGTCAACATTTGTTCTGTTCTTTCAACTACATGATAGCAGACTCTGTGAGACTGTCAAAAATTGCCAGCGGCGACTATATTTCAAGTCACCACGGCGGGGTATTGGTTAAAGTTTTCAACTAGCAATAATCACGCCTCGGACAAACCTCATGGGCTATGATACTGCCACTGCGCAAAGCTACAGAACTTGGGATAACTAAATGCTACCCCCTACAGCAAAGACATTTGACTTGCCGGTGGGCAAGTTACTGCGATATAATACAGTACAGTTAAATGATCCCTCAAACGTAGAGGTTTATGTTATCGACACTGCAGCCTCACAATGCAACAGAGTCCACTTTTTTATTCCGATTATATATGAACTGAAGTGTAGACCGTCATTGCTTTGGTGCACATAGGAGTGATGGGATACCAAGATGCAAATCTATCTGTCTCGCTCTCTTGCATCTAACATAAGCAAACGTTATTTATTTTTTTTATATAATGGTCACTAGTTATAAGTCTCCCCATCCTACAATGTGGGGTTTCATTTTTCAATCCTTTTATCTGACAATTACCTCCACAAGTAAATAAATGAATTCGCATACAGGGAGTTGAACCCTGGTCACCTGGGTGAAAAAACGGGAATCGTAACCACTAGATCATATGGGAAATCACTGCTTCTTGTTTGCTACCCGAAGCCAGCAGAGAAATGTGCAGGTCATTTTTTTACACTGCTGCCATCGAAAGGGCAAAACAATGAATCGAACCTGGATTGCTCATTTTAGACCGCTCCAAATGATTTGTTTAATGCAGTGTATTTTTCTTTTGCGATGTTTTGATTACTCCCCCCGTGACTTTCATTCTGATTTGGGCACCCCCTTTCGTGCACGGATTTGAAAAGCATAAACTTTAACTGCAATATTTGTACCTGTGATTCTGTAGGTATATGAATAAACTGACATCTGTCGAAACTCGGGATATAACCCGGGAAATTTAGATATTCAACCTAACGATCGCCCTCCTGAGCTTTGTCGGCATGAATGACATAGTTGATCAAACTCTTCTTTGTTCTACGAGAACCAGCAACATTTTGTGAGACCAGATAGTCGTCTTGTTCTGTACAGACCTGCGAATTCATGGAATTTGAAAACATTCCGCATTTTAACATGCATTTTAAGAAGAAGAGTCAGAGTATCAACATTGTCGTTTCTGTGAGTCAAGCAGCAGTCGAAGCCAAAACGTTGCAGAGTGCATTCTCACTCCGTTTAATATACAGTCAGACTTGCATTGACAATGCACCATGCACACTACAAATACATCGTTCTGGTCTGGGTGGCTGTTTACCTGGGGAGAATAAATACATACAGTGAAAAAAAGATGCCGTGCTGTGTTTCCACCCGGTTTCGAACCGGGGACCTTTCGCGTGTGAGGCGAACGTGATAACCACTACACTATGGAAACATGTTGCTTAACAAACGATCCGTGTGTTGCGCTCTAAGCATACAGTGCCGATTACCCATTTTGGATCCTGCAGTGCAAGGCAGTCTTCACTTAAAGCCCAGCTGAATGTAACAATGTACATGTGAAAGTTTCCATAGTGTAGTGGTTATCACGTTCGCCTAACACGCGAAAGGTCCCCGGTTCGGAACCGGGTGGAAACATGTGCTTGTTCGTTTTTTTGTTGCGGTCTTCTCCGCTCTCTGTGAGTCCAGCAGCAGACTGCGTCAAAAAGTTGCACTGAGAATTGATTGATTTATTTTATTTTATTAATGGGTGTTTCATTCGAGAAGCAGCTGTATCAGAGTGGCGCAGCGGAAGCGTGCTGAGCCTTATAACCCAGAGGTCGACGGAGCGAAACCGTCTTCTGTTAGCCTTTTTTTTCTTCTGTTGGCAAAGTAGTTGTTTTTAAAAGATGAACTCTAGTCAAAAGATATTGTATTATTTTTGCAACTACAGTCTGAATACTAAAATTGCCTTTGAAGAGAAGTTACATAATGTGCATGATATATCTGGGAGAAAGGAAAGCAATAGAACGGAGAGTTCCCATGACCTCCATGCATGGCTGTTTTCATGATATATTCATGTGCGTAAATTGTTTGGTAGGTTAACTCCCCAACCCCAAAACAGATTTCCGTGTTTCTTTTTCGTGTGTCACCACAACTTTAATGCTACTGCAAAAAAGCCAGATATCTATTAACATGGCTGGGGAGGCAAATTGATGTTTAGCTCTTTTAGTATTTGTCTAGAAGGTTTTCTCCGTGTCGAATGCCCCGTGTTTTGTAAAATGAAAGATGACGCGTTGTTAGCGTGCGCGTTCCGAATGCCTGCCAGCTGCATAGTAATATAATTGACACAACAGGAGAAACGGCCCCTAACCTTGTAAATACACTTGTATGTTATAAAGAGTAAAAAGATCAACTCAAATGTTGTGCCCAATCAGTAGAATACAAAACCAAACCCAGAATGTCAAAGCGTCAACATTTGTTCTGTTCTTTCAACTACATGATAGCAGACTCTGTGAGACTGTCAAAAATTGCCAGCGGCGACTATATTTCAAGTCACCACGGCGGGGTATTGGTTAAAGTTTTCAACTAGCAATAATCACGCCTCGGACAAACCTCATGGGCTATGATACTGCCACTGCGCAAAGCTACAGAACTTGGGATAACTAAATGCTACCCCCTACAGCAAAGACATTTGACTTGCCGGTGGGCAAGTTACTGCGATATAATACAGTACAGTTAAATGATCCCTCAAACGTAGAGGTTTATGTTATCGACACTGCAGCCTCACAATGCAACAGAGTCCACTTTTTTATTCCGATTATATATGAACTGAAGTGTAGACCGTCATTGCTTTGGTGCACATAGGAGTGATGGGATACCAAGATGCAAATCTATCTGTCTCGCTCTCTTGCATCTAACATAAGCAAACGTTATTTATTTTTTTTATATAATGGTCACTAGTTATAAGTCTCCCCATCCTACAATGTGGGGTTTCATTTTTCAATCCTTTTATCTGACAATTACCTCCACAAGTAAATAAATGAATTCGCATACAGGGAGTTGAACCCTGGTCACCTGGGTGAAAAAACGGGAATCGTAACCACTAGATCATATGGGAAATCGCTGCTTCTTGTTTGCTACCCGAAGCCAGCAGAGAAATGTGCAGGTCATTTTTTTACACTGCTGCCATCGAAAGGGCAAAACAATGAATCGAACCTGGATTGCTCATTTTAGACCGCTCCAAATGATTTGTTTAATGCAGTGTATTTTTCTTTTGCGATGTTTTGATTACTCCCCCCGTGACTTTCATTCTGATTTGGGCACCCCCTTTCGTGCACGGATTTGAAAAGCATAAACTTTAACTGCAATATTTGTACCTGTGATTCTGTAGGTATATGAATAAACTGACATCTGTCGAAACTCGGGATATAACCCGGGAAATTTAGATATTCAACCTAACGATCGCCCTCCTGAGCTTTGTCGGCATGAATGACATAGTTGATCAAACTCTTCTTTGTTCTACGAGAACCAGCAACATTTTGTGAGACCAGATAGTCGTCTTGTTCTGTACAGACCTGCGAATTCATGGAATTTGAAAACATTCCGCATTTTAACATGCATTTTAAGAAGAAGAGTCAGAGTATCAACATTGTCGTTTCTGTGAGTCAAGCAGCAGTCGAAGCCAAAACGTTGCAGAGTGCATTCTCACTCCGTTTAATATACAGTCAGACTTGCATTGACAATGCACCATGCACACTACAAATACATCGTTCTGGTCTGGGTGGCTGTTTACCTGGGGAGAATAAATACATACAGTGAAAAAAAGATGCCGTGCTGTGTTTCCACCCGGTTTCGAACCGGGGACCTTTCGCGTGTGAGGCGAACGTGATAACCACTACACTATGGAAACATGTTGCTTAACAAACGATCCGTGTGTTGCGCTCTAAGCATACAGTGCCGATTACCCATTTTGGATCCTGCAGTGCAAGGCAGTCTTCACTTAAAGCCCAGCTGAATGTAACAATGTACATGTGAAAGTTTCCATAGTGTAGTGGTTATCACGTTCGCCTAACACGCGAAAGGTCCCCGGTTCGGAACCGGGTGGAAACATGTGCTTGTTCGTTTTTTTGTTGCGGTCTTCTCCGCTCTCTGTGAGTCCAGCAGCAGACTGCGTCAAAAAGTTGCACTGAGAATTGATTGATTTATTTTATTTTATTAATGGGTGTTTCATTCGAGAAGCAGCTGTATCAGAGTGGCGCAGCGGAAGCGTGCTGAGCCTTATAACCCAGAGGTCGACGGAGCGAAACCGTCTTCTGTTAGCCTTTTTTTTCTTCTGTTGGCAAAGTAGTTGTTTTTAAAAGATGAACTCTAGTCAAAAGATATTGTATTATTTTTGCAACTACAGTCTGAATACTAAAATTGCCTTTGAAGAGAAGTTACATAATGTGCATGATATATCTGGGAGAAAGGAAAGCAATAGAACGGAGAGTTCCCATGACCTCCATGCATGGCTGTTTTCATGATATATTCATGTGCGTAAATTGTTTGGTAGGTTAACTCCCCAACCCCAAAACAGATTTCCGTGTTTCTTTTTCGTGTGTCACCACAACTTTAATGCTACTGCAAAAAAGCCAGATATCTATTAACATGGCTGGGGAGGCAAATTGATGTTTAGCTCTTTTAGTATTTGTCTAGAAGGTTTTCTCCGTGTCGAATGCCCCGTGTTTTGTAAAATGAAAGATGACGCGTTGTTAGCGTGCGCGTTCCGAATGCCTGCCAGCTGCATAGTAATATAATTGACACAACAGGAGAAACGGCCCCTAACCTTGTAAATACACGTGTATGTTATAAAGAGTAAAAAGATCAACTCAAATGTTGTGCCCAATCAGTAGAATACAAAACCAAACCCAGAATGTCAAAGCGTCAACATTTGTTCTGTTCTTTCAACTACATGATAGCAGACTCTGTGAGACTGTCAAAAATTGCCAGCGGCGACTATATTTCAAGTCACCACGGCGGGGTATTGGTTAAAGTTTTCAACTAGCAATAATCACGCCTCGGACAAACCTCATGGGCTATGATACTGCCACTGCGCAAAGCTACAGAACTTGGGATAACTAAATGCTACCCCCTACAGCAAAGACATTTGACTTGCCGGTGGGCAAGTTACTGCGATATAATACAGTACAGTTAAATGATCCCTCAAACGTAGAGGTTTATGTTATCGACACTGCAGCCTCACAATGCAACAGAGTCCACTTTTTTATTCCGATTATATATGAACTGAAGTGTAGACCGTCATTGCTTTGGTGCACATAGGAGTGATGGGATACCAAGATGCAAATCTATCTGTCTCGCTCTCTTGCATCTAACATAAGCAAACGTTATTTATTTTTTTTATATAATGGTCACTAGTTATAAGTCTCCCCATCCTACAATGTGGGGTTTCATTTTTCAATCCTTTTATCTGACAATTACCTCCACAAGTAAATAAATGAATTCGCATACAGGGAGTTGAACCCTGGTCACCTGGGTGAAAAAACGGGAATCGTAACCACTAGATCATATGGGAAATCGCTGCTTCTTGTTTGCTACCCGAAGCCAGCAGAGAAATGTGCAGGTCATTTTTTTACACTGCTGCCATCGAAAGGGCAAAACAATGAATCGAACCTGGATTGCTCATTTTAGACCGCTCCAAATGATTTGTTTAATGCAGTGTATTTTTCTTTTGCGATGTTTTGATTACTCCCCCCGTGACTTTCATTCTGATTTGGGCACCCCCTTTCGTGCACGGATTTGAAAAGCATAAACTTTAACTGCAATATTTGTACCTGTGATTCTGTAGGTATATGAATAAACTGACATCTGTCGAAACTCGGGATATAACCCGGGAAATTTAGATATTCAACCTAACGATCGCCCTCCTGAGCTTTGTCGGCATGAATGACATAGTTGATCAAACTCTTCTTTGTTCTACGAGAACCAGCAACATTTTGTGAGACCAGATAGTCGTCTTGTTCTGTACAGACCTGCGAATTCATGGAATTTGAAAACATTCCGCATTTTAACATGCATTTTAAGAAGAAGAGTCAGAGTATCAACATTGTCGTTTCTGTGAGTCAAGCAGCAGTCGAAGCCAAAACGTTGCAGAGTGCATTCTCACTCCGTTTAATATACAGTCAGACTTGCATTGACAATGCACCATGCACACTACAAATACATCGTTCTGGTCTGGGTGGCTGTTTACCTGGGGAGAATAAATACATACAGTGAAAAAAAGATGCCGTGCTGTGTTTCCACCCGGTTTCGAACCGGGGACCTTTCGCGTGTGAGGCGAACGTGATAACCACTACACTATGGAAACATGTTGCTTAACAAACGATCCGTGTGTTGCGCTCTAAGCATACAGTGCCGATTACCCATTTTGGATCCTGCAGTGCAAGGCAGTCTTCACTTAAAGCCCAGCTGAATGTAACAATGTACATGTGAAAGTTTCCATAGTGTAGTGGTTATCACGTTCGCCTAACACGCGAAAGGTCCCCGGTTCGAAACCGGGTGGAAACATGTGCTTGTTCGTTTTTTTGTTGCGGTCTTCTCCGCTCTCTGTGAGTCCAGCAGCAGACTGCGTCAAAAAGTTGCACTGAGAATTGATTGATTTATTTTATTTTATTAATGGGTGTTTCATTCGAGAAGCAGCTGTATCAGAGTGGCGCAGCGGAAGCGTGCTGAGCCTTATAACCCAGAGGTCGACGGAGCGAAACCGTCTTCTGTTAGCCTTTTTTTTCTTCTGTTGGCAAAGTAGTTGTTTTTAAAAGATGAACTCTAGTCAAAAGATATTGTATTATTTTTGCAACTACAGTCTGAATACTAAAATTGCCTTTGAAGAGAAGTTACATAATGTGCATGATATATCTGGGAGAAAGGAAAGCAATAGAACGGAGAGTTCCCATGACCTCCATGCATGGCTGTTTTCATGATATATTCATGTGCGTAAATTGTTTGGTAGGTTAACTCCCCAACCCCAAAACAGATTTCCGTGTTTCTTTTTCGTGTGTCACCACAACTTTAATGCTACTGCAAAAAAGCCAGATATCTATTAACATGGCTGGGGAGGCAAATTGATGTTTAGCTCTTTTAGTATTTGTCTAGAAGGTTTTCTCCGTGTCGAATGCCCCGTGTTTTGTAAAATGAAAGATGACGCGTTGTTAGCGTGCGCGTTCCGAATGCCTGCCAGCTGCATAGTAATATAATTGACACAACAGGAGAAACGGCCCCTAACCTTGTAAATACACTTGTATGTTATAAAGAGTAAAAAGATCAACTCAAATGTTGTGCCCAATCAGTAGAATACAAAACCAAACCCAGAATGTCAAAGCGTCAACATTTGTTCTGTTCTTTCAACTACATGATAGCAGACTCTGTGAGACTGTCAAAAATTGCCAGCGGCGACTATATTTCAAGTCACCACGGCGGGGTATTGGTTAAAGTTTTCAACTAGCAATAATCACGCCTCGGACAAACCTCATGGGCTATGATACTGCCACTGCGCAAAGCTACAGAACTTGGGATAACTAAATGCTACCCCCTACAGCAAAGACATTTGACTTGCCGGTGGGCAAGTTACTGCGATATAATACAGTACAGTTAAATGATCCCTCAAACGTAGAGGTTTATGTTATCGACACTGCAGCCTCACAATGCAACAGAGTCCACTTTTTTATTCCGATTATATATGAACTGAAGTGTAGACCGTCATTGCTTTGGTGCACATAGGAGTGATGGGATACCAAGATGCAAATCTATCTGTCTCGCTCTCTTGCATCTAACATAAGCAAACGTTATTTATTTTTTTTATATAATGGTCACTAGTTATAAGTCTCCCCATCCTACAATGTGGGGTTTCATTTTTCAATCCTTTTATCTGACAATTACCTCCACAAGTAAATAAATGAATTCGCATACAGGGAGTTGAACCCTGGTCACCTGGGTGAAAAAACGGGAATCGTAACCACTAGATCATATGGGAAATCGCTGCTTCTTGTTTGCTACCCGAAGCCAGCAGAGAAATGTGCAGGTCATTTTTTTACACTGCTGCCATCGAAAGGGCAAAACAATGAATCGAACCTGGATTGCTCATTTTAGACCGCTCCAAATGATTTGTTTAATGCAGTGTATTTTTCTTTTGCGATGTTTTGATTACTCCCCCCCGTGACTTTCATTCTGATTTGGGCACCCCCTTTCGTGCACGGATTTGAAAA
The DNA here is from genome assembly GCF_902713425.1 of Acipenser ruthenus. Classification (NCBI taxonomy): domain Eukaryota; kingdom Metazoa; phylum Chordata; class Actinopteri; order Acipenseriformes; family Acipenseridae; genus Acipenser; species Acipenser ruthenus. The sequence goes on along the minus strand of NC_081212.1, from coordinate 10,160,511 downwards.
GCATAAACTTTAACTGCAATATTTGTACCTGTGATTCTGTAGGTATATGAATAAACTGACATCTGTCGAAACTCGGGATATAACCCGGGAAATTTAGATATTCAACCTAACGATCGCCCTCCTGAGCTTTGTCGGCATGAATGACATAGTTGATCAAACTCTTCTTTGTTCTACGAGAACCAGCAACATTTTGTGAGACCAGATAGTCGTCTTGTTCTGTACAGACCTGCGAATTCATGGAATTTGAAAACATTCCGCATTTTAACATGCATTTTAAGAAGAAGAGTCAGAGTATCAACATTGTCGTTTCTGTGAGTCAAGCAGCAGTCGAAGCCAAAACGTTGCAGAGTGCATTCTCACTCCGTTTAATATACAGTCAGACTTGCATTGACAATGCACCATGCACACTACAAATACATCGTTCTGGTCTGGGTGGCTGTTTACCTGGGGAGAATAAATACATACAGTGAAAAAAAGATGCCGTGCTGTGTTTCCACCCGGTTTCGAACCGGGGACCTTTCGCGTGTGAGGCGAACGTGATAACCACTACACTATGGAAACATGTTGCTTAACAAACGATCCGTGTGTTGCGCTCTAAGCATACAGTGCCGATTACCCATTTTGGATCCTGCAGTGCAAGGCAGTCTTCACTTAAAGCCCAGCTGAATGTAACAATGTACATGTGAAAGTTTCCATAGTGTAGTGGTTATCACGTTCGCCTAACACGCGAAAGGTCCCCGGTTCGAAACCGGGTGGAAACATGTGCTTGTTCGTTTTTTTGTTGCGGTCTTCTCCGCTCTCTGTGAGTCCAGCAGCAGACTGCGTCAAAAAGTTGCACTGAGAATTGATTGATTTATTTTATTTTATTAATGGGTGTTTCATTCGAGAAGCAGCTGTATCAGAGTGGCGCAGCGGAAGCGTGCTGAGCCTTATAACCCAGAGGTCGACGGAGCGAAACCGTCTTCTGTTAGCCTTTTTTTTCTTCTGTTGGCAAAGTAGTTGTTTTTAAAAGATGAACTCTAGTCAAAAGATATTGTATTATTTTTGCAACTACAGTCTGAATACTAAAATTGCCTTTGAAGAGAAGTTACATAATGTGCATGATATATCTGGGAGAAAGGAAAGCAATAGAACGGAGAGTTCCCATGACCTCCATGCATGGCTGTTTTCATGATATATTCATGTGCGTAAATTGTTTGGTAGGTTAACTCCCCAACCCCAAAACAGATTTCCGTGTTTCTTTTTCGTGTGTCACCACAACTTTAATGCTACTGCAAAAAAGCCAGATATCTATTAACATGGCTGGGGAGGCAAATTGATGTTTAGCTCTTTTAGTATTTGTCTAGAAGGTTTTCTCCGTGTCGAATGCCCCGTGTTTTGTAAAATGAAAGATGACGCGTTGTTAGCGTGCGCGTTCCGAATGCCTGCCAGCTGCATAGTAATATAATTGACACAACAGGAGAAACGGCCCCTAACCTTGTAAATACACTTGTATGTTATAAAGAGTAAAAAGATCAACTCAAATGTTGTGCCCAATCAGTAGAATACAAAACCAAACCCAGAATGTCAAAGCGTCAACATTTGTTCTGTTCTTTCAACTACATGATAGCAGACTCTGTGAGACTGTCAAAAATTGCCAGCGGCGACTATATTTCAAGTCACCACGGCGGGGTATTGGTTAAAGTTTTCAACTAGCAATAATCACGCCTCGGACAAACCTCATGGGCTATGATACTGCCACTGCGCAAAGCTACAGAACTTGGGATAACTAAATGCTACCCCCTACAGCAAAGACATTTGACTTGCCGGTGGGCAAGTTACTGCGATATAATACAGTACAGTTAAATGATCCCTCAAACGTAGAGGTTTATGTTATCGACACTGCAGCCTCACAATGCAACAGAGTCCACTTTTTTATTCCGATTATATATGAACTGAAGTGTAGACCGTCATTGCTTTGGTGCACATAGGAGTGATGGGATACCAAGATGCAAATCTATCTGTCTCGCTCTCTTGCATCTAACATAAGCAAACGTTATTTATTTTTTTTATATAATGGTCACTAGTTATAAGTCTCCCCATCCTACAATGTGGGGTTTCATTTTTCAATCCTTTTATCTGACAATTACCTCCACAAGTAAATAAATGAATTCGCATACAGGGAGTTGAACCCTGGTCACCTGGGTGAAAAAACGGGAATCGTAACCACTAGATCATATGGGAAATCGCTGCTTCTTGTTTGCTACCCGAAGCCAGCAGAGAAATGTGCAGGTCATTTTTTTACACTGCTGCCATCGAAAGGGCAAAACAATGAATCGAACCTGGATTGCTCATTTTAGACCGCTCCAAATGATTTGTTTAATGCAGTGTATTTTTCTTTTGCGATGTTTTGATTACTCCCCCCGTGACTTTCATTCTGATTTGGGCACCCCCTTTCGTGCACGGATTTGAAAAGCATAAACTTTAACTGCAATATTTGTACCTGTGATTCTGTAGGTATATGAATAAACTGACATCTGTCGAAACTCGGGATATAACCCGGGAAATTTAGATATTCAACCTAACGATCGCCCTCCTGAGCTTTGTCGGCATGAATGACATAGTTGATCAAACTCTTCTTTGTTCTACGAGAACCAGCAACATTTTGTGAGACCAGATAGTCGTCTTGTTCTGTACAGACCTGCGAATTCATGGAATTTGAAAACATTCCGCATTTTAACATGCATTTTAAGAAGAAGAGTCAGAGTATCAACATTGTCGTTTCTGTGAGTCAAGCAGCAGTCGAAGCCAAAACGTTGCAGAGTGCATTCTCACTCCGTTTAATATACAGTCAGACTTGCATTGACAATGCACCATGCACACTACAAATACATCGTTCTGGTCTGGGTGGCTGTTTACCTGGGGAGAATAAATACATACAGTGAAAAAAAGATGCCGTGCTGTGTTTCCACCCGGTTTCGAACCGGGGACCTTTCGCGTGTGAGGCGAACGTGATAACCACTACACTATGGAAACATGTTGCTTAACAAACGATCCGTGTGTTGCGCTCTAAGCATACAGTGCCGATTACCCATTTTGGATCCTGCAGTGCAAGGCAGTCTTCACTTAAAGCCCAGCTGAATGTAACAATGTACATGTGAAAGTTTCCATAGTGTAGTGGTTATCACGTTCGCCTAACACGCGAAAGGTCCCCGGTTCGGAACCGGGTGGAAACATGTGCTTGTTCGTTTTTTTGTTGCGGTCTTCTCCGCTCTCTGTGAGTCCAGCAGCAGACTGCGTCAAAAAGTTGCACTGAGAATTGATTGATTTATTTTATTTTATTAATGGGTGTTTCATTCGAGAAGCAGCTGTATCAGAGTGGCGCAGCGGAAGCGTGATGAGCCTTATAACCCAGAGGTCGACGGAGCGAAACCGTCTTCTGTTAGCCTTTTTTTTCTTCTGTTGGCAAAGTAGTTGTTTTTAAAAGATGAACTCTAGTCAAAAGATATTGTATTATTTTTGCAACTACAGTCTGAATACTAAAATTGCCTTTGAAGAGAAGTTACATAATGTGCATGATATATCTGGGAGAAAGGAAAGCAATAGAACGGAGAGTTCCCATGACCTCCATGCATGGCTGTTTTCATGATATATTCATGTGCGTAAATTGTTTGGTAGGTTAACTCCCCAACCCCAAAACAGATTTCCGTGTTTCTTTTTCGTGTGTCACCACAACTTTAATGCTACTGCAAAAAAGCCAGATATCTATTAACATGGCTGGGGAGGCAAATTGATGTTTAGCTCTTTTAGTATTTGTCTAGAAGGTTTTCTCCGTGTCGAATGCCCCGTGTTTTGTAAAATGAAAGATGACGCGTTGTTAGCGTGCGCGTTCCGAATGCCTGCCAGCTGCATAGTAATATAATTGACACAACAGGAGAAACGGCCCCTAACCTTGTAAATACACTTGTATGTTATAAAGAGTAAAAAGATCAACTCAAATGTTGTGCCCAATCAGTAGAATACAAAACCAAACCCAGAATGTCAAAGCGTCAACATTTGTTCTGTTCTTTCAACTACATGATAGCAGACTCTGTGAGACTGTCAAAAATTGCCAGCGGCGACTATATTTCAAGTCACCACGGCGGGGTATTGGTTAAAGTTTTCAACTAGCAATAATCACGCCTCGGACAAACCTCATGGGCTATGATACTGCCACTGCGCAAAGCTACAGAACTTGGGATAACTAAATGCTACCCCCTACAGCAAAGACATTTGACTTGCCGGTGGGCAAGTTACTGCGATATAATACAGTACAGTTAAATGATCCCTCAAACGTAGAGGTTTATGTTATCGACACTGCAGCCTCACAATGCAACAGAGTCCACTTTTTTATTCCGATTATATATGAACTGAAGTGTAGACCGTCATTGCTTTGGTGCACATAGGAGTGATGGGATACCAAGATGCAAATCTATCTGTCTCGCTCTCTTGCATCTAACATAAGCAAACGTTATTTATTTTTTTTATATAATGGTCACTAGTTATAAGTCTCCCCATCCTACAATGTGGGGTTTCATTTTTCAATCCTTTTATCTGACAATTACCTCCACAAGTAAATAAATGAATTCGCATACAGGGAGTTGAACCCTGGTCACCTGGGTGAAAAAACGGGAATCGTAACCACTAGATCATATGGGAAATCGCTGCTTCTTGTTTGCTACCCGAAGCCAGCAGAGAAATGTGCAGGTCATTTTTTTACACTGCTGCCATCGAAAGGGCAAAACAATGAATCGAACCTGGATTGCTCATTTTAGACCGCTCCAAATGATTTGTTTAATGCAGTGTATTTTTCTTTTGCGATGTTTTGATTACTCCCCCCGTGACTTTCATTCTGATTTGGGCACCCCCTTTCGTGCACGGATTTGAAAAGCATAAACTTTAACTGCAATATTTGTACCTGTGATTCTGTAGGTATATGAATAAACTGACATCTGTCGAAACTCGGGATATAACCCGGGAAATTTAGATATTCAACCTAACGATCGCCCTCCTGAGCTTTGTCGGCATGAATGACATAGTTGATCAAACTCTTCTTTGTTCTACGAGAACCAGCAACATTTTGTGAGACCAGATAGTCGTCTTGTTCTGTACAGACCTGCGAATTCATGGAATTTGAAAACATTCCGCATTTTAACATGCATTTTAAGAAGAAGAGTCAGAGTATCAACATTGTCGTTTCTGTGAGTCAAGCAGCAGTCGAAGCCAAAACGTTGCAGAGTGCATTCTCACTCCGTTTAATATACAGTCAGACTTGCATTGACAATGCACCATGCACACTACAAATACATCGTTCTGGTCTGGGTGGCTGTTTACCTGGGGAGAATAAATACATACAGTGAAAAAAAGATGCCGTGCTGTGTTTCCACCCGGTTTCGAACCGGGGACCTTTCGCGTGTGAGGCGAACGTGATAACCACTACACTATGGAAACATGTTGCTTAACAAACGATCCGTGTGTTGCGCTCTAAGCATACAGTGCCGATTACCCATTTTGGATCCTGCAGTGCAAGGCAGTCTTCACTTAAAGCCCAGCTGAATGTAACAATGTACATGTGAAAGTTTCCATAGTGTAGTGGTTATCTCTTCGCCTAACACGCGAAAGGTCCCCGGTTCGAAACCGGGTGGAAACATGTGCTTGTTCGTTTTTTTTGTTGCGGTCTTCTCCGCTCTCTGTGAGTCCAGCAGCAGACTGCGTCAAAAAGTTGCACTGAGAATTGATTGATTTATTTTATTTTATTAATGTGTGTTTCATTCGAGAAGCAGCTGTATCAGAGTGGCGCAGCGGAAGCGTGCTGAGCCTTATAACCCAGAGGTCGACGGAGCGAAACCGTCTTCTGTTAGCCTTTTTTTCTTCTGTTGGCAAAGTAGTTGTTTTTAAAAGATGAACTCTAGTCAAAAGATATTGTATTATTTTTGCAACTACAGTCTGAATACTAAAATTGCCTTTGAAGAGAAGTTACATAATGTGCATGATATATCTGGGAGAAAGGAAAGCAATAGAACGGAGAGTTTCCATGACCTCCATGCATGGCTGTTTTCATGATATATTCATGTGCGTAAATTGTTTGGTAGGTTAACTCCCCAACCCCAAAACAGATTTCCATGTTTCTTTTTCGTGTGTCACCACAACTTTAATGCTACTGCAAAAAAGCCAGATATCTATTAACATGGCTGGGGAGGCAAATTGATGATTAGCTCTTTTAGTATTTGTCTAGAAGGTTTTCTCCGTGTCGAATGCCCCGTGTTTTGTAAAATGAAAGATGACGCGTTGTTAGCGTGCGCGTTCCGAATGCCTGCCAGCTGCATAGTAATATAATTGACACAACAGGAGAAACGGCCCCTAACCTTGTAAATACACTTGTATGTTATAAAGAGTAAAAAGATCAACTCAAATGTTGTGCCCAATCAGTAGAATACAAAACCAAACCCAGAATGTCAAAGCGTCAACATTTGTTCTGTTCTTTCAACTACATGATAGCAGACTCTGTGAGACTGTCAAAAATTGCCAGCGGCGACTATATTTCAAGTCACCACGGCGGGGTATTGGTTAAAGTTTTCAACTAGCAATAATCACGCCTCGGACAAACCTCATGGGCTATGATACTGCCACTGCGCAAAGCTACAGAACTTGGGATAACTAAATGCTACCCCCTACAGCAAAGACATTTGACTTGCCGGTGGGCAAGTTACTGCGATATAATACAGTACAGTTAAATGATCCCTCAAACGTAGAGGTTTATGTTATCGACACTGCAGCCTCACAATGCAACAGAGTCCACTTTTTTATTCCGATTATATATGAACTGAAGTGTAGACCGTCATTGCTTTGGTGCACATAGGAGTGATGGGATACCAAGATGCAAATCTATCTGTCTCGCTCTCTTGCATCTAACATAAGCAAACGTTATTTATTTTTTTTATATAATGGTCACTAGTTATAAGTCTCCCCATCCTACAATGTGGGGTTTCATTTTTCAATCCTTTTATCTGACAATTACCTCCACAAGTAAATAAATGAATTCGCATACAGGGAGTTGAACCCTGGTCACCTGGGTGAAAAAACGGGAATCGTAACCACTAGATCATATGGGAAATCGCTGCTTCTTGTTTGCTACCCGAAGCCAGCAGAGAAATGTGCAGGTCATTTTTTTACACTGCTGCCATCGAAAGGGCAAAACAATGAATCGAACCTGGATTGCTCATTTTAGACCGCTCCAAATGATTTGTTTAATGCAGTGTATTTTTCTTTTGCGATGTTTTGATTACTCCCCCCGTGACTTTCATTCTGATTTGGGCACCCCCTTTCGTGCACGGATTTGAAAAGCATAAACTTTAACTGCAATATTTGTACCTGTGATTCTGTAGGTATATGAATAAACTGACATCTGTCGAAACTCGGGATATAACCCGGGAAATTTAGATATTCAACCTAACGATCGCCCTCCTGAGCTTTGTCGGCATGAATGACATAGTTGATCAAACTCTTCTTTGTTCTACGAGAACCAGCAACATTTTGTGAGACCAGATAGTCGTCTTGTTCTGTACAGACCTGCGAATTCATGGAATTTGAAAACATTCCGCATTTTAACATGCATTTTAAGAAGAAGAGTCAGAGTATCAACATTGTCGTTTCTGTGAGTCAAGCAGCAGTCGAAGCCAAAACGTTGCAGAGTGCATTCTCACTCCGTTTAATATACAGTCAGACTTGCATTGACAATGCACCATGCACACTACAAATACATCGTTCTGGTCTGGGTGGCTGTTTACCTGGGGAGAATAAATACATACAGTGAAAAAAAGATGCCGTGCTGTGTTTCCACCCGGTTTCGAACCGGGGACCTTTCGCGTGTGAGGCGAACGTGATAACCACTACACTATGGAAACATGTTGCTTAACAAACGATCCGTGTGTTGCGCTCTAAGCATACAGTGCCGATTACCCATTTTGGATCCTGCAGTGCAAGGCAGTCTTCACTTAAAGCCCAGCTGAATGTAACAATGTACATGTGAAAGTTTCCATAGTGTAGTGGTTATCTCTTCGCCTAACACGCGAAAGGTCCCCGGTTCGAAACCGGGTGGAAACATGTGCTTGTTCGTTTTTTTTGTTGCGGTCTTCTCCGCTCTCTGTGAGTCCAGCAGCAGACTGCGTCAAAAAGTTGCACTGAGAATTGATTGATTTATTTTATTTTATTAATGTGTGTTTCATTCGAGAAGCAGCTGTATCAGAGTGGCGCAGCGGAAGCGTGCTGAGCCTTATAACCCAGAGGTCGACGGAGCGAAACCGTCTTCTGTTAGCCTTTTTTTCTTCTGTTGGCAAAGTAGTTGTTTTTAAAAGATGAACTCTAGTCAAAAGATATTGTATTATTTTTGCAACTACAGTCTGAATACTAAAATTGCCTTTGAAGAGAAGTTACATAATGTGCATGATATATCTGGGAGAAAGGAAAGCAATAGAACGGAGAGTTCCCATGACCTCCATGCATGGCTGTTTTCATGATATATTCATGTGCGTAAATTGTTTGGTAGGTTAACTCCCCAACCCCAAAACAGATTTCCATGTTTCTTTTTCGTGTGTCACCACAACTTTAATGCTACTGCAAAAAAGCCAGATATCTACTAACATGGCTGGGGAGGCAAATTGATGTTTAGCTCTTTTAGTATTTGTCTAGAAGGTTTTCTCCGTGTCGAATGCCCCGTGTTTTGTAAAATGAAAGATGACGCGTTGTTAGCGTGCGCGTTCCGAATGCCTGCCAGCTGCATAGTAATATAATTGACACAACAGGAGAAACGGCCCCTAACCTTGTAAATACACTTGTATGTTATAAAGAGTAAAAAGGTCAACTCAAATGTTGTGCCCAATCAGTAGAATACAAAACCAAACCCAGAATGTCAAAGCGTCAACATTTGTTCTGTTCTTTCAACTACATGATAGCAGACTCTGTGAGACTGTCAAAAATTGCCAGCGGCGACTATATTTCAAGTCACCACGGCGGGGTATTGGTTAAAGTTTTCAACTAGCAATAATCACGCCTCGGACAAACCTCATGGGCTATGATACTGCCACTGCGCAAAGCTACAGAACTTGGGATAACTAAATGCTACCCCCTACAGCAAAGACATTTGACTTGCCGGTGGGCAAGTTACTGCGATATAATACAGTACAGTTAAATGATCCCTCAAACGTAGAGGTTTATGTTATCGACACTGCAGCCTCACAATGCAACAGAGTCCACTTTTTTATTCCGATTATATATGAACTGAAGTGTAGACCGTCATTGCTTTGGTGCACATAGGAGTGATGGGATACCAAGATGCAAATCTATCTGTCTCGCTCTCTTGCATCTAACATAAGCAAACGTTATTTTTTTTTTTTATATAATGGTCACTAGTTATAAGTCTCCCCATCCTACAATGTGGGGTTTCATTTTTCAATCCTTTTATCTGACAATTACCTCCACAAGTAAATAAATGAATTCGCATACAGGGAGTTGAACCCTGGTCACCTGGGTGAAAAAACGGGAATCGTAACCACTAGATCATATGGGAAATCGCTGCTTCTTGTTTGCTACCCGAAGCCAGCAGAGAAATGTGCAGGTCATTTTTTTACACTGCTGCCATCGAAAGGGCAAAACAATGAATCGAACCTGGATTGCTCATTTTAGACCGCTCCAAATGATTTGTTTAATGCAGTGTATTTTTCTTTTGCGATGTTTTGATTACTCCCCCCGTGACTTTCATTCTGATTTGGGCACCCCCTTTCGTGCACGGATTTGAAAAGCATAAACTTTAACTGCAATATTTGTACCTGTGATTCTGTAGGTATATGAATAAACTGACATCTGTCGAAACTCGGGATATAACCCGGGAAATTTAGATATTCAACCTAACGATCGCCCTCCTGAGCTTTGTCGGCATGAATGACATAGTTGATCAAACTCTTCTTTGTTCTACGAGAACCAGCAACATTTTGTGAGACCAGATAGTCGTCTTGTTCTGTACAGACCTGCGAATTCATGGAATTTGAAAACATTCCGCATTTTAACATGCATTTTAAGAAGAAGAGTCAGAGTATCAACATTGTCGTTTCTGTGAGTCAAGCAGCAGTCGAAGCCAAAACGTTGCAGAGTGCATTCTCACTCCGTTTAATATACAGTCAGACTTGCATTGACAATGCACCATGCACACTACAAATACATCGTTCTGGTCTGGGTGGCTGTTTACCTGGGGAGAATAAATACATACAGTGAAAAAAAGATGCCGTGCTGTGTTTCCACCCGGTTTCGAACCGGGGACCTTTCGCGTGTGAGGCGAACGTGATAACCACTACACTATGGAAACATGTTGCTTAACAAACGATCCGTGTGTTGCGCTCTAAGCATACAGTGCCGATTACCCATTTTGGATCCTGCAGTGCAAGGCAGTCTTCACTTAAAGCCCAGCTGAATGTAACAATGTACATGTGAAAGTTTCCATAGTGTAGTGGTTATCACGTTCGCCTAACACGCGAAAGGTCCCCGGTTCGAAACCGGGTGGAAACATGTGCTTGTTCGTTTTTTTGTTGCGGTCTTCTCCGCTCTCTGTGAGTCCAGCAGCAGACTGCGTCAAAAAGTTGCACTGAGAATTGATTGATTTATTTTATTTTATTAATGGGTGTTTCATTCGAGAAGCAGCTGTATCAGAGTGGCGCAGCGGAAGCGTGCTGAGCCTTATAACCCAGAGGTCGACGGAGCGAAACCGTCTTCTGTTAGCCTTTTTTTTCTTCTGTTGGCAAAGTAGTTGTTTTTAAAAGATGAACTCTAGTCAAAAGATATTGTATTATTTTTGCAACTACAGTCTGAATACTAAAATTGCCTTTGAAGAGAAGTTACATAATGTGCATGATATATCTGGGAGAAAGGAAAGCAATAGAACGGAGAGTTCCCATGACCTCCATGCATGGCTGTTTTCATGATATATTCATGTGCGTAAATTGTTTGGTAGGTTAACTCCCCAACCCCAAAACAGATTTCCATGTTTCTTTTTCGTGTGTCACCACAACTTTAATGCTACTGCAAAAAAGCCAGATATCTATTAACATGGCTGGGGAGGCAAATTGATGTTTAGCTCTTTTAGTATTTGTCTAGAAGGTTTTCTCCGTGTCGAATGCCCCGTGTTTTGTAAAATGAAAGATGACGCGTTGTTAGCGTGCGCGTTCCGAATGCCTGCCAGCTGCATAGTAATATAATTGACACAACAGGAGAAACGGCCCCTAACCTTGTAAATACACTTGTATGTTATAAAGAGTAAAAAGATCAACTCAAATGTTGTGCCCAATCAGTAGAATACAAAACCAAACCCAGAATGTCAAAGCGTCAACATTTGTTCTGTTCTTTCAACTACATGATAGCAGACTCTGTGAGACTGTCAAAAATTGCCAGCGGCGACTATATTTCAAGTCACCACGGCGGGGTATTGGTTAAAGTTTTCAACTAGCAATAATCACGCCTCGGACAAACCTCATGGGCTATGATACTGCCACTGCGCAAAGCTACAGAACTTGGGATAACTAAATGCTACCCCCTACAGCAAAGACATTTGACTTGCCGGTGGGCAAGTTACTGCGATATAATACAGTACAGTTAAATGATCCCTCAAACGTAGAGGTTTATGTTATCGACACTGCAGCCTCACAATGCAACAGAGTCCACTTTTTTATTCCGATTATATATGAACTGAAGTGTAGACCGTCATTGCTTTGGTGCACATAGGAGTGATGGGATACCAAGATGCAAATCTATCTGTCTCGCTCTCTTGCATCTAACATAAGCAAACGTTATTTATTTTTTTTATATAATGGTCACTAGTTATAAGTCTCCCCATCCTACAATGTGGGGTTTCATTTTTCAATCCTTTTATCTGACAATTACCTCCACAAGTAAATAAATGAATTCGCATACAGGGAGTTGAACCCTGGTCACCTGGGTGAAAAAACGGGAATCGTAACCACTAGATCATATGGGAAATCACTGCTTCTTGTTTGCTACCCGAAGCCAGCAGAGAAATGTGCAGGTCATTTTTTTACACTGCTGCCATCGAAAGGGCAAAACAATGAATCGAACCTGGATTGCTCATTTTAGACCGCTCCAAATGATTTGTTTAATGCAGTGTATTTTTCTTTTGCGATGTTTTGATTACTCCCCCCGTGACTTTCATTCTGATTTGGGCACCCCCTTTCGTGCACGGATTTGAAAAGCATAAACTTTAACTGCAATATTTGTACCTGTGATTCTGTAGGTATATGAATAAACTGACATCTGTCGAAACTCGGGATATAACCCGGGAAATTTAGATATTCAACCTAACGATCGCCCTCCTGAGCTTTGTCGGCATGAATGACATAGTTGATCAAACTCTTCTTTGTTCTACGAGAACCAGCAACATTTTGTGAGACCAGATAGTCGTCTTGTTCTGTACAGACCTGCGAATTCATGGAATTTGAAAACATTCCGCATTTTAACATGCATTTTAAGAAGAAGAGTCAGAGTATCAACATTGTCGTTTCTGTGAGTCAAGCAGCAGTCGAAGCCAAAACGTTGCAGAGTGCATTCTCACTCCGTTTAATATACAGTCAGACTTGCATTGACAATGCACCATGCACACTACAAATACATCGTTCTGGTCTGGGTGGCTGTTTACCTGGGGAGAATAAATACATACAGTGAAAAAAAGATGCCGTGCTGTGTTTCCACCCGGTTTCGAACCGGGGACCTTTCGCGTGTGAGGCGAACGTGATAACCACTACACTATGGAAACATGTTGCTTAACAAACGATCCGTGTGTTGCGCTCTAAGCATACAGTGCCGATTACCCATTTTGGATCCTGCAGTGCAAGGCAGTCTTCACTTAAAGCCCAGCTGAATGTAACAATGTACATGTGAAAGTTTCCATAGTGTAGTGGTTATCACGTTCGCCTAACACGCGAAAGGTCCCCGGTTCGGAACCGGGTGGAAACATGTGCTTGTTCGTTTTTTTGTTGCGGTCTTCTCCGCTCTCTGTGAGTCCAGCAGCAGACTGCGTCAAAAAGTTGCACTGAGAATTGATTGATTTATTTTATTTTATTAATGGGTGTTTCATTCGAGAAGCAGCTGTATCAGAGTGGCGCAGCGGAAGCGTGCTGAGCCTTATAACCCAGAGGTCGACGGAGCGAAACCGTCTTCTGTTAGCCTTTTTTTTCTTCTGTTGGCAAAGTAGTTGTTTTTAAAAGATGAACTCTAGTCAAAAGATATTGTATTATTTTTGCAACTACAGTCTGAATACTAAAATTGCCTTTGAAGAGAAGTTACATAATGTGCATGATATATCTGGGAGAAAGGAAAGCAATAGAACGGAGAGTTCCATGACCTCCATGCATGGCTGTTTTCATGATATATTCATGTGCGTAAATTGTTTGGTAGGTTAACTCCCCAACCCCAAAACAGATTTCCGTGTTTCTTTTTCGTGTGTCACCACAACTTTAATGCTACTGCAAAAAAGCCAGATATCTATTAACATGGCTGGGGAGGCAAATTGATGTTTAGCTCTTTTAGTATTTGTCTAGAAGGTTTTCTCCGTGTCGAATGCCCCGTGTTTTGTAAAATGAAAGATGACGCGTTGTTAGCGTGCGCGTTCCGAATGCCTGCCAGCTGCATAGTAATATAATTGACACAACAGGAGAAACGGCCCCTAACCTTGTAAATACTCTTGTATGTTATAAAGAGTAAAAAGATCAACTCAAATGTTGTGCCCAATCAGTAGAATACAAAACCAAACCCAGAATGTCAAAGCGTCAACATTTGTTCTGTTCTTTCAACTACATGATAGCAGACTCTGTGAGACTGTCAAAAATTGCCAGCGGCGACTATATTTCAAGTCACCACGGCGGGGTATTGGTTAAAGTTTTCAACTAGCAATAATCACGCCTCGGACAAACCTCATGGGCTATGATACTGCCACTGCGCAAAGCTACAGAACTTGGGATAACTAAATGCTACCCCCTACAGCAAAGACATTTGACTTGCCGGTGGGCAAGTTACTGCGATATAATACAGTACAGTTAAATGATCCCTCAAACGTAGAGGTTTATGTTATCGACACTGCAGCCTCACAATGCAACAGAGTCCACTTTTTTATTCCGATTATATATGAACTGAAGTGTAGACCGTCATTGCTTTGGTGCACATAGGAGTGATGGGATACCAAGATGCAAATCTATCTGTCTCGCTCTCTTGCATCTAACATAAGCAAACGTTATTTATTTTTTTTATATAATGGTCACTAGTTATAAGTCTCCCCATCCTACAATGTGGGGTTTCATTTTTCAATCCTTTTATCTGACAATTACCTCCACAAGTAAATAAATGAATTCGCATACAGGGAGTTGAACCCTGGTCACCTGGGTGAAAAAACGGGAATCGTAACCACTAGATCATATGGGAAATCGCTGCTTCTTGTTTGCTACCCGAAGCCAGCAGAGAAATGTGCAGGTCATTTTTTTACACTGCTGCCATCGAAAGGGCAAAACAATGAATCGAACCTGGATTGCTCATTTTAGACCGCTCCAAATGATTTGTTTAATGCAGTGTATTTTTCTTTTGCGATGTTTTGATTACTCCCCCCCGTGACTTTCATTCTGATTTGGGCACCCCCTTTCGTGCACGGATTTGAAAAGCATAAACTTTAACTGCAATATTTGTACCTGTGATTCTGTAGGTATATGAATAAACTGACATCTGTCGAAACTCGGGATATAACCCGGGAAATTTAGATATTCAACCTAACGATCGCCCTCCTGAGCTTTGTCGGCATGAATGACATAGTTGATCAAACTCTTCTTTGTTCTACGAGAACCAGCAACATTTTGTGAGACCAGATAGTCGTCTTGTTCTGTACAGACCTGCGAATTCATGGAATTTGAAAACATTCCGCATTTTAACATGCATTTTAAGAAGAAGAGTCAGAGTATCAACATTGTCGTTTCTGTGAGTCAAGCAGCAGTCGAAGCCAAAACGTTGCAGAGTGCATTCTCACTCCGTTTAATATACAGTCAGACTTGCATTGACAATGCACCATGCACACTACAAATACATCGTTCTGGTCTGGGTGGCTGTTTACCTGGGGAGAATAAATACATACAGTGAAAAAAATATGCCGTGCTGTGTTTCCACCCGGTTTCGAACCGGGGACCTTTCGCGTGTGAGGCGAACGTGATAACCACTACACTATGGAAACATGTTGCTTAACAAACGATCCGTGTGTTGCGCTCTAAGCATACAGTGCCGATTACCCATTTTGGATCCTGCAGTGCAAGGCAGTCTTCACTTAAAGCCCAGCTGAATGTAACAATGTACATGTGAAAGTTTCCATAGTGTAGTGGTTATCACGTTCGCCTAACACGCGAAAGGTCCCCGGTTCGAAACCGGGTGGAAACATGTGCTTGTTTGTTTTTTTGTTGCGGTCTTCTCCGCTCTCTGTGAGTCCAGCAGCAGACTGCGTCAAAAAGTTGCACTGAGAATTGATTGATTTATTTTATTTTATTAATGGGTGTTTCATTCGCGAAGCAGCTGTATCAGAGTGGCGCAGCGGAAGCGTGCTGAGCCTTATAACCCAGAGGTCGACGGAGCGAAACCGTCTTCTGTTAGCCTTTTTTTCTTCTGTTGGCAAAGTAGTTGTTTTTAAAAGATGAACTCTAGTCAAAAGATATTGTATTATTTTTGCAACTACAGTCTGAATACTAAAATTGCCTTTGAAGAGAAGTTACATAATGTGCATGATATATCTGGGAGAAAGGAAAGCAATAGAACGGAGAGTTCCCATGACCTCCATGCATGGCTGTTTTCATGATATATTCATGTGCGTAAATTGTTTGGTAGGTTAACTCCCCAACCCCAAAACAGATTTCCATGTTTCTTTTTCGTGTGTCACCACAACTTTAATGCTACTGCAAAAAAGCCAGATATCTATTAACATGGCTGGGGAGGCAAATTGATGTTTAGCTCTTTTAGTATTTGTCTAGAAGGTTTTCTCCGTGTCGAATGCCCCGTGTTTTGTAAAATGAAAGATGACGCGTTGTTAGCGTGCGCGTTCCGAATGCCTGCCAGCTGCATAGTAATATAATTGACACAACAGGAGAAACGGCCCCTAACCTTGTAAATACACTTGTATGTTATAAAGAGTAAAAAGATCAACTCAAATGTTGTGCCCAATCAGTAGAATACAAAACCAAACCCAGAATGTCAAAGCGTCAACATTTGTTCTGTTCTTTCAACTACATGATAGCAGACTCTGTGAGACTGTCAAAAATTGCCAGCGGCGACTATATTTCAAGTCACCACGGCGGGGTATTGGTTAAAGTTTTCAACTAGCAATAATCACGCCTCGGACAAACCTCATGGGCTATGATACTGCCACTGCGCAAAGCTACAGAACTTGGGATAACTAAATGCTACCCCCTACAGCAAAGACATTTGACTTGCCGGTGGGCAAGTTACTGCGATATAATACAGTACAGTTAAATGATCCCTCAAACGTAGAGGTTTATGTTATCGACACTGCAGCCTCACAATGCAACAGAGTCCACTTTTTTATTCCGATTATATATGAACTGAAGTGTAGACCGTCATTGCTTTGGTGCACATAGGAGTGATGGGATACCAAGATGCAAATCTATCTGTCTCGCTCTCTTGCATCTAACATAAGCAAACGTTATTTATTTTTTTTATATAATGGTCACTAGTTATAAGTCTCCCCATCCTACAATGTGGGGTTTCATTTTTCAATCCTTTTATCTGACAATTACCTCCACAAGTAAATAAATGAATTCGCATACAGGGAGTTGAACCCTGGTCACCTGGGTGAAAAAACGGGAATCGTAACCACTAGATCATATGGGAAATCGCTGCTTCTTGTTTGCTACCCGAAGCCAGCAGAGAAATGTGCAGGTCATTTTTTTACACTGCTGCCATCGAAAGGGCAAAACAATGAATCGA
Source organism: Acipenser ruthenus (assembly GCF_902713425.1). Lineage (NCBI taxonomy): Eukaryota > Metazoa > Chordata > Actinopteri > Acipenseriformes > Acipenseridae > Acipenser > Acipenser ruthenus. The sequence goes on along the minus strand of NC_081212.1, from coordinate 10,143,471 downwards.
ACCTGGATTGCTCATTTTAGACCGCTCCAAATGATTTGTTTAATGCAGTGTATTTTTCTTTTGCGATGTTTTGATTACTCCCCCCGTGACTTTCATTCTGATTTGGGCACCCCCTTTCGTGCACGGATTTGAAAAGCATAAACTTTAACTGCAATATTTGTACCTGTGATTCTGTAGGTATATGAATAAACTGACATCTGTCGAAACTCGGGATATAACCCGGGAAATTTAGATATTCAACCTAACGATCGCCCTCCTGAGCTTTGTCGGCATGAATGACATAGTTGATCAAACTCTTCTTTGTTCTACGAGAACCAGCAACATTTTGTGAGACCAGATAGTCGTCTTGTTCTGTACAGACCTGCGAATTCATGGAATTTGAAAACATTCCGCATTTTAACATGCATTTTAAGAAGAAGAGTCAGAGTATCAACATTGTCGTTTCTGTGAGTCAAGCAGCAGTCGAAGCCAAAACGTTGCAGAGTGCATTCTCACTCCGTTTAATATACAGTCAGACTTGCATTGACAATGCACCATGCACACTACAAATACATCGTTCTGGTCTGGGTGGCTGTTTACCTGGGGAGAATAAATACATACAGTGAAAAAAAGATGCCGTGCTGTGTTTCCACCCGGTTTCGAACCGGGGACCTTTCGCGTGTGAGGCGAACGTGATAACCACTACACTATGGAAACATGTTGCTTATTAAACGATCCGTGTGTTGCGCTCTAAGCATACAGTGCCGATTACCCATTTTGGATATAATACAGTACAGTTAAATGATCCCTCAAACGTAGAGGTTTATGTTATCGACACTGCAGCCTCACAATGCAACAGAGTCCACTTTTTTATTCCGATTATATATGAACTGAAGTGTAGACCGTCATTGCTTTGGTGCACATAGGAGTGATGGGATACCAAGATGCAAATCTATCTGTCTCGCTCTCTTGCATCTAACATAAGCAAACGTTATTTATTTTTTTTATATAATGGTCACTAGTTATAAGTCTCCCCATCCTACAATGTGGGGTTTCATTTTTCAATCCTTTTATCTGACAATTACCTCCACAAGTAAATAAATGAATTCGCATACAGGGAGTTGAACCCTGGTCACCTGGGTGAAAAAACGGGAATCGTAACCACTAGATCATATGGGAAATCACTGCTTCTTGTTTGCTACCCGAAGCCAGCAGAGAAATGTGCAGGTCATTTTTTTACACTGCTGCCATCGAAAGGGCAAAACAATGAATCGAACCTGGATTGCTCATTTTAGACCGCTCCAAATGATTTGTTTAATGCAGTGTATTTTTCTTTTGCGATGTTTTGATTACTCCCCTCGTGACTTTTATTCTGATTTGGGCACCCCCTTTCGTGCACGGATTTGAAAAGCATAAACTTTAACTGCAATATTTGTACCTGTGATTCTGTAGGTATATGAATAAACTGACATCTGTCGAAACTCGGGATATAACCCGGGAAATTTAGATATTCAACCTAACGATCGCCCTCCTGAGCTTTGTCGGCATGAATGACATAGTTGATCAAACTCTTCTTTGTTCTACGAGAACCAGCAACATTTTGTGAGACCAGATAGTCGTCTTGTTCTGTACAGACCTGCGAATTCATGGAATTTGAAAACATTCCGCATTTTAACATGCATTTTAAGAAGAAGAGTCAGAGTATCAACATTGTCGTTTCTGTGAGTCAAGCAGCAGTCGAAGCCAAAACGTTGCAGAGTGCATTCTCACTCCGTTTAATATACAGTCAGACTTGCATTGACAATGCACCATGCACACTACAAATACATCGTTCTGGTTGGGTGGCTGTTTACCTGGGGAGAATAAATACATACAGTGAAAAAAATATGCCGTGCTGTGTTTCCACCCGGTTTCGAACCGGGGACCTTTCGCGTGTGAGGCGAACGTGATAACCACTACACTATGGAAACATGTTGCTTATTAAACGATCCGTGTGTTGCGCTCTAAGCATACAGTGCCGATTACCCATTTTGGATATAATACAGTACAGTTAAATGATCCCTCAAACGTAGAGGTTTATGTTATCGACACTGCAGCCTCACAATGCAACAGAGTCCACTTTTTTATTCCGATTATATATGAACTGAAGTGTAGACCGTCATTGCTTTGGTGCACATAGGAGTGATGGGATACCAAGATGCAAATCTATCTGTCTCGCTCTCTTGCATCTAACATAAGCAAACGTTATTTATTTTTTTATATAATGGTCACTAGTTATAAGTCTCCCCATCCTACAATGTGGGGTTTCATTTTTCAATCCTTTTATCTGACAATTACCTCCACAAGTAAATAAATGAATTCGCATACAGGGAGTTGAACCCTGGTCACCTGGGTGAAAAAACGGGAAGCGTAACCACTAGATCATATGGGAAATCACTGCTTCTTGTTTGCTACCCGAAGCCAGCAGAGAAATGTGCAGGTCATTTTTTTACACTGCTGCCATCGAAAGGGCAAAACAATGAATCGAACCTGGATTGCTCATTTTAGACCGCTCCAAATGATTTGTTTAATGCAGTGTATTTTTCTTTTGCGATGTTTTGATTACTCCCCCCGTGACTTTTATTCTGATTTGGGCACCCCCTTTCGTGCACGGATTTGAAAAGCATAAACTTTAACTGCAATATTTGTACCTGTGATTCTGTAGGTATATGAATAAACTGACATCTGTCGAAACTCGGGATATAACCCGGGAAATTTAGATATTCAACCTAACGATCGCCCTCCTGAGCTTTGTCGGCATGAATGACATAGTTGATCAAACTCTTCTTTGTTCTACGAGAACCAGCAACATTTTGTGAGACCAGATAGTCGTCTTGTTCTGTACAGACCTGCGAATTCATGGAATTTGAAAACATTCCGCATTTTAACATGCATTTTAAGAAGAAGAGTCAGAGTATCAACATTGTCGTTTCTGTGAGTCAAGCAGCAGTCGAAGCCAAAACGTTGCAGAGTGCATTCTCACTCCGTTTAATATACAGTCAGACTTGCATTGACAATGCACCATGCACACTACAAATACATCGTTCTGGTCTGGGTGGCTGTTTACCTGGGGAGAATAAATACATACAGTGAAAAAAATATGCCGTGCTGTGTTTCCACCCGGTTTCGAACCGGGGACCGTTCGCGTGTGAGGCGAAAGTGATAACCACTACACTATGGAAACATGTTGCTTAATAAACGATCCGTGTGTTGCGCTCTAAGCATACAGTGCCGATTACCCATTTTGGATCCTGCAATGCAAGGCAGTCTTCACTTAAAGCCCAGCTGAATGTAACAATGTACATGTGAAAGTTTCCATAGTGTAGTGGTTATCACGTTCGCCTAACACGCGAAAGTTCCCCGGTTCGAAACCGGGTGGAAACATGTGCTTGTTCGTTTTTTTGTTGCGGTCTTCTCCGCTCTCTGTGAGTCCAGCAGCAGACTGCGTCAAAAAGTTGCTCTGAGAATTGATTGATTTATTTTATTTTATTAATGGGTGTTTCATTCGAGAAGCAGCTGTATCAGAGTGGCGCAGCGGAAGCGTGCTGAGCCTTATAACCCAGAGGTCGACGGAGCGAAACCGTCTTCTGTTAGCCTTTTTTTCTTCTGTTGGCAAAGTAGTTGTTTTTAAAAGATGAACTCTAGTCAAAAGATATTGTATTATTTTTGCAACTACAGTCTGAATACTAAAATTGCCTTTGAAGAGAAGTTACATAATGTGCATGATATATCTGGGAGAAAGGAAAGCAATAGAACGGAGAGTTCCCATGACCTCCATGCATGGCTGTTTTCATGATATATTCATGTGCGTAAATTGTTTGGTAGGTTAACTCCCCAACCCCAAAACAGATTTCCATGTTTCTTTTTCGTGTGTCACCACAACTTTAATGCTACTGCAAAAAAGCCAGATATCTATTAACATGGCTGGGGAGGCAAATTGATGTTTAGCTCTTTTAGTATTTGTCTAGAAGGTTTTCTCCGTGTCGAATGCCCCGTGTTTTGTAAAATGAAAGATGACGCGTTGTTAGCGTGCGCGTTCCGAATGCCTGCCAGCTGCATAGTAATATAATTGACACAACAGGAGAAACGGCCCCTAACCTTGTAAATACACTTGTATGTTATAAAGAGTAAAAAGATCAACTCAAATGTTGTGCCCAATCAGTAGAATACAAAACCAAACCCAGAATGTCAAAGCGTCAACATTTGTTCTGTTCTTTCAACTACATGATAGCAGACTCTGTGAGACTGTCAAAAATTGCCAGCGGCGACTATATTTCAAGTCACCACGGCGGGGTATTGGTTAAAGTTTTCAACTAGCAATAATCACGCCTCGGACAAACCTCATGGGCTATGATACTGCCACTGCGCAAAGCTACAGAACTTGGGATAACTAAATGCTACCCCCTACAGCAAAGACATTTGACTTGCCGGTGGGCAAGTTACTGCGATATAATACAGTACAGTTAAATGATCCCTCAAACGTAGAGGTTTATGTTATCGACACTGCAGCCTCACAATGCAACAGAGTCCACTTTTTTATTCCGATTATATATGAACTGAAGTGTAGACCGTCATTGCTTTGGTGCACATAGGAGTGATGGGATACCAAGATGCAAATCTATCTGTCTCGCTCTCTTGCATCTAACATAAGCAAACGTTATTTATTTTTTTATATAATGGTCACTAGTTATAAGTCTCCCCATCCTACAATGTGGGGTTTCATTTTTCAATCCTTTTATCTGACAATTACCTCCACAAGTAAATAAATGAATTCGCATACAGGGAGTTGAACCCTGGTCACCTGGGTGAAAAAACGGGAATCGTAACCACTAGATCATATGGGAAATCGCTGCTTCTTGTTTGCTACCCGAAGCCAGCAGAGAAATGTGCAGGTCATTTTTTTACACTGCTGCCATCGAAAGGGCAAAACAATGAATCGAACCTGGATTGCTCATTTTAGACCGCTCCAAATGATTTGTTTAATGCAGTGTATTTTTCTTTTGCGATGTTTTGATTACTCCCCCCGTGACTTTCATTCTGATTTGGGCACCCCCTTTCGTGCACGGATTTGAAAAGCATAAACTTTAACTGCAATATTTGTACCTGTGATTCTGTAGGTATATGAATAAACTGACATCTGTCGAAACTCGGGATATAACCCGGGAAATTTAGATATTCAACCTAACGATCGCCCTCCTGAGCTTTGTCGGCATGAATGACATAGTTGATCAAACTCTTCTTTGTTCTACGAGAACCAGCAACATTTTGTGAGACCAGATAGTCGTCTTGTTCTGTACAGACCTGCGAATTCATGGAATTTGAAAACATTCCGCATTTTAAAATGCATTTTAAGAAGAAGAGTCAGAGTATCAACATTGTCGTTTCTGTGAGTCAAGCAGCAGTCGAAGCCAAAACGTTGCAGAGTGCATTCTCACTCCGTTTAATATACAGTCAGACTTGCATTGACAATGCACCATGCACACTACAAATACATCGTTCTGGTCTGGGTGGCTGTTTACCTGGGGAGAATAAATACATACAGTGAAAAAAAGATGCCGTGCTGTGTTTCCACCCGGTTTCGAACCGGGGACCTTTCGCGTGTGAGGCGAACGTGATAACCACTACACTATGGAAACATGTTGCTTATTAAATGATCCGTGTGTTGCGCTCTAAGCATACAGTGCCGATTACCCATTTTGGATCCTGCAGTGCAAGGCAGTCTTCACTTAAAGCCCAGCTGAATGTAACAATGTACATGTGAAAGTTTCCATAGTGTAGTGGTTATCACGTTCGCCTAACACGCGAAAGGTCCCCGGTTCGAAACCGGGTGGAAACATGTGCTTGTTCGTTTTTTTGTTGCGGTCTTCTCCGCTCTCTGTGAGTCCAGCAGCAGACTGCGTCAAAAAGTTGCTCTGAGAATTGATTGATTTATTTTATTTTATTAATGGGTGTTTCATTCCAGAAGCAGCTGTATCAGAGTGGCGCAGCGGAAGCGTGCTGAGCCTTATAACCCAGAGGTCGACGGAGCGAAACCGTCTTCTGTTAGCCTTTTTTTCTTCTGTTGGCAAAGTAGTTGTTTTTAAAAGATGAACTCTAGTCAAAAGATATTGTATTATTTTTGCAACTACAGTCTGAATACTAAAATTGCCTTTGAAGAGAAGTTACATAATGTGCATGATATATCTGGGAGAAAGGAAAGCAATAGAACGGAGAGTTCCCATGACCTCCATGCATGGCTGTTTTCATGATATATTCATGTGCGTAAATTGTTTGGTAGGTTAACTCCCCAACCCCAAAACAGATTTCCATGTTTCTTTTTCGTGTGTCACCACAACTTTAATGCTACTGCAAAAAAGCCAGATATCTATTAACATGGCTGGGGAGGCAAATTGATGTTTAGCTCTTTTAGTATTTGTCTAGAAGGTTTTCTCCGTGTCGAATGCCCCGTGTTTTGTAAAATGAAAGATGACGCGTTGTTAGCGTGCGCGTTCCGAATGCCTGCCAGCTGCATAGTAATATAATTGACACAACAGGAGAAACGGCCCCTAACCTTGTAAATACACTTGTATGTTATAAAGAGTAAAAAGATCAACTCAAATGTTGTGCCCAATCAGTAGAATACAAAACCAAACCCAGAATGTCAAAGCGTCAACATTTGTTCTGTTCTTTCAACTACATGATAGCAGACTCTGTGAGACTGTCAAAAATTGCCAGCGGCGACTATATTTCAAGTCACCACGGCGGGGTATTGGTTAAAGTTTTCAACTAGCAATAATCACGCCTCGGACAAACCTCATGGGCTATGATACTGCCACTGCGCAAAGCTACAGAACTTGGGATAACTAAATGCTACCCCCTACAGCAAAGACATTTGACTTGCCGGTGGGCAAGTTACTGCTATATAATACAGTACAGTTAAATGATCCCTCAAACGTAGAGGTTTATATTATCGACACTGCAGCCTCACAATTCAACAGAGTCCATTATTTTATTCCGATTATATATGAACTGAAGTGTAGACCGTCATTGCTTTGGTGCACATAGGAGTGATGGGATAATGTGATAAACTCAATAACTTTCTAATTATTGACTCAGAGAAACGGCACGCGTACACTTATTCTAATTAAGTGTTCCTTTATTTTTTCTGTACAAGAAGGTGCTCACGCTAGCCTGGGCTGGAACTAGAATCTGTGCAGGACATGGCTCCCCATGACCCATGACCCCTTCAGCTATTGGAGCTGTACCAGGGATCATGTTACAATAACTCAACTGGAATAAAACGTAACTAAAACCCAGGGGACTAACTATCAATATTCCACATCCCTCCACCTCAGATTAAAACTGGTCTTGTTTTTATCTTACATTCAATTTCAACACTTACGTAGCTAGGAACAACTAAACTAACAGTCCAGTTTCTGTGGAGCTCTACGCGCTCTTTGTGAACGGCGCAACTCTGGTGCCGGGGCTAATGTTGGTTCTGGCCCTGGATCTACTGCTGGCTCTGGGTCTACTGGAACCCCCTCTGTTGAAAACTCTAACTGCACTGGGTTAGGGCTGTAGTCATCTCCCAAAGGAACTTGGACATCCTCTGGTCTTTCAGATTGTGGAACGGTCGCTGCCTGATATTTCCTTAGGTGGTCTTGATGACGGCGAATCACTCTCCCATCTGTCAGTTCCACTTGGAATGACACTGGACCCACTTTCTCCAGTATGGTTCCTTGTGTCCACTTATCCTCCACTCCAAACATTCGAACATAAACAGTATCTCCTACATTCAATAAGCGAACTTTGGCGTGTTGATCATGTTGAAACTTCTGCTTAGCTTGCGCAGCTCTCACTCTCCCTCCCACTGCTGGTCTCAGCACATCAAAACACGATCGTGGTCTACGTCCCATCAGTAATTCTGCCGGCGATGACCCAGTTGTGGTTTGAGGTGTGATTCTGTAATGGAACAAAAACCTGGCCAACTTGGTTTCAATTGTGCCAGTCCTCATTTTCTTTAACCCCTCCTTTACCGTCTGCACGGCTCTTTCGGCTAGCCCATTGAATGCAGGGTGGTAAGGTGATGTTCTGACATGCTTAATGCTATTTTTCTTACAAAACTGCTGGAACTCTTCGCTAGTAAATGCTGTTCCATTATCTGTCACTAGCATCTCGGGCAGCCCATGCGTTGCAAATGTAACCCGCAGTTGACTTATGGTAGCTTGAGAAGTAGCAGAAGACATAACATGAACATCTATCCACTTGGAGTGGGCATCAATAAGGATCAAGAACATCTTCCCCATAAATGGACCTGCATAATCCACATGCAGACGGGCCCACGGTCTGTCAGGCCACTCCCACGGGTGTAGCGGTGCCGGTGGCGGTGCATGGCGTGTGCTCTGGCAAATGGTACATTCTCTAACCTTTTTCTCCAAGGCTTGGTCCATGCAAGGCCACCACACCATACTTCTTGCTAGGCTCTTCATGCGAGATATGCCCGGGTGTGCTTCATGAAGTTCAGCAATAACTTTCTCCTGGCTTTGCGGAGGTACAATGACTCTGTTTCCCCAAAGTAAACAATTGTCTTGGATACTTAACTCCTCCTTCCTTCTAAAATACGGCCTCAGATCTTCCATCTCGGCTTCTGCTGGCCATCCACTTCTCACGTATGTCAGGACTCGCGACAATATAGGGTCTCTTCTGGTTCCTGACTGTATTTGCCCTAGGTTGACAGGGAAAGTGGAGAGGTTTTCCAGTAACAAAACCACATCCCCTGGTGTTTGCACATGTGAGGGTGTATCCTTCAGTGGCAAACGACTCAGTCCATCAGCATTACTGTGTGTCTCTCCACTCTTGTAGCGTATCTCATACTCATAACCAGCAAGCAATAACGGCCACCGTTGAATTCTCCCTGAAGCCATCGGTGGAATCAACTTGCTCTCGCTGAAAAGGCTCATCAAGGGCTTGTGGTCCGAGCAAATAGTGAAATGGTGTCCATACAGGTACTGATGGAACTTTTTTACCCCAAACACAATGGCGAGGGCTTCTTTATCCAGCTGAGAATAGTTTTTTTCAGCTGGAGCCAAAGTGCGGGACGCAAAACTTATTGGTCTTTCACTTCCATCAGGCAGGGTGTGCGATAACACTGCTCCCACTCCATAGGGTGATGCATCGCATGCCAGGAGCAATGGTTTCTTGGAGTCGAAATGTACTAACAATTGTGATGTTAGCAAAAGCTTCTTTGCTGACTGGAAAGCTTTCTCCTGCTGTGGTTTCCAACACCATGGCACCTTCTTCTGTAGTAGATGATGCAATGGTGACAACAGCGTTGATAAATTTGGCAGAAAACGATGGTAATAGTTTACCATCCCTAAAAATGACTTCAACTCTGTGGTATTCTTGGGCGTCGGAGCTTCCACTATTGCCCGGACCTTCTCCTCTGCTGGGTGTATGCCCTCTGCGTCAATCTTGTGACCTAAATACTGCACCTCTGGCACTAGGAAAATGCACTTTTGTTTTTTTAGTCTCAATCCTGCATCAGCAAGCCGCTTCAAAACTTCTTCCAAAACTTGCATGTGTTTTGACGGGTCAGGACCTGTTATGAGGATGTCATCCAGATACACGAGAACGTGGGGCAAACCTGCTAGCAGGCTTTCCAGGGTGCGTTGGAAAATACCTGGAGCTGATGACACCCCAAAAGGCAACCTGGTGTAGCGGAACAACCCCTTGTGCGTGTTGATGGTCAAAACTTCCTTAGAACTGTCCTCCAGGAGCAGCTGCTGGTAGGCATGGCTCAGGTCCAGCTTTGTAAAGGCTTGCCCCCCTGTAATGTTGGAGAATAAATCTTCCACTCGCGGAATTGGATAAGCATCCAGTCTGGAGGCCTGGTTCACTGTCAGTTTATAATCGCCACAAATACGTATTGACCCATCTGGCTTCATAATTGGCACAATAGGAGCAGCCCACTTCGAAAACTGAACAGGTTCAATGATGCCTGCCTTTTGCAATCTCTGCAGTTCAGCACTGACTTTTTCTTTTAATGCATACGGTACTGTACGGGCTTTGAAGAATCTGGGCTTAACGTTTCCGTCCACTTCAATGACAGCCTTAGTTCCTCTCAAAGTTCCCAGTTCATCCCGAAACACAACTGCATATCTGTTTAAAATGTCTTGCACACTAGTAGTTCCCATATGATACAAGTTAGACCAATCCAGCTTGAGCTTCTTCAGCCAGTTCCGTCCTAGCAAACTAGGTCCATTACCAAACACTATCAGTATTGGTAGCATGCATGATTGCTGGTTATACTGCACTTCCACTGCAATGATGCCTATGACTTTAATTTCTTCTCCTGTATACGTGTGCAGCTTGATGGCAGACTTACTGAGTGGGGGTAACTGTTTGCCATGCCACGTGCCTCTGTACGTGCTCTCACTGATAACTGTGAATGACGCCCCTGTATCAACTTCCATTTGCAATTCTTCCCCTTGCGCCTTCACAGTCACATAAATAGGCTCTACTTTCTCTGTTTTTGCTTGGTGCATACTGTAAACAACCTCAGGTTCGTCTTCATCTACCTCCCCTTCTAAGCTATGCGTAGCTTTAGGCATCTTGGGTTGCCAGCCCCCTCTTTGTTGGCATGGCTGATTTTTACTGCGACACACTTTTGCAATGTGACCCTTCTTATTGTAGTTATGGCAAACAGCGTCCTTGAATCTACAGTCTCTTGCAGCATGTGGCTGTCCACAGCGGTAACACATATTTTTCCCTTCACCCTGTCTGCAGTCTATCGCAGGAGAACCAACTGCGATCGCCTTGTGAATCACAGGTGGTGTTGAGGCGGTCGGTTTAAGATCGTGAGCTTGTTGCGCAGCAGCCTCCATGGCTTGAGCAATCTCCACAGCCTTCTTAAAATCCAACGCGGTTTCCGATAACAAACGGAGCTGAATGCGGTCATCTTGCAAGCCGCATACCAACCTGTCACGCAGCATCCTATCCAGCATCGCCCCGAAAACACAATGTTCAGACAACCGTCTCAATTCGGCTACATAAGTTGGCACAGATTCCCCTGGTTGCCGAAACCTATTGTGAAATTTAAAAGTCTGCACAATCTCTGACGGTTTAGGGTTTTTATGCTGTTTAACAATTAAGCACAGTTCAGCAAAACTCTTATCAGTAGGTTTCAATGGCGATACCAGATTCCTGATGAGACTGTACGTTTTCGGACAGCAGACACTTAGAAATATAGAGCGCTGTTTACCTCCATCAGTAATATCATTTGCTGCGAAGTAGTGTCCAAGCCGTCCAGTCAGTGCTCTCATCAAACTCTCCAATGCTTCCAAAAGTCGCCATTGCCGTCCGAAGTGTAGCCTGCTTCTAGGTGTTTTTTTGTTTTTTTGTTTTTTTTTTATATTATTTTTTTTTTATTATTTTTTTTTACTCCTCGTCGCCAAATGTGATAAACTCAATAACTTTCTAATTATTGACTCAGAGAAACGGCACGCGTACACTTATTCTAATTAAGTGTTCCTTTATTTTTTCTGTACAAGAAGGTGCTCACGCTGGCCTGGGCAGAGAAATGTGCAGGTCATTTTTTTACACTGCTGCCATCGAAAGGGCAAAACAATGAATCGAACCTGGATTGCTCATTTTAGACCGCTCCAAATGATTTGTTTAATGCAGTGTATTTTTCTTTTGCGATGTTTTGATTACTCCCCCCGTGACTTTCATTCTGATTTGGGCACCCCCTTTCGTGCACGGATTTGAAAAGCATAAACTTTAACTGCAATATTTGTACCTGTGATTCTGTAGGTATATGAATAAACTGACATCTGTCGAAACTCGGGATATAACCCGGGAAATTTAGATATTCAACCTAACGATCGCCCTCCTGAGCTTTGTCGGCATGAATGACATAGTTGATCAAACTCTTCTTTGTTCTACGAGAACCAGCAACATTTTGTGAGACCAGATAGTCGTCTTGTTCTGTACAGACCTGCGAATTCATGGAATTTGAAAACATTCCGCATTTTAACATGCATTTTAAGAAGAAGAGTCAGAGTATCAACATTGTCGTTTCTGTGAGTCAAGCAGCAGTCGAAGCCAAAACGTTGCAGAGTGCATTCTCACTCCGTTTAATATACAGTCAGACTTGCATTGACAATGCACCATGCACACTACAAATACATCGTTCTGGTCTGGGTGGCTGTTTACCTGGGGAGAATAAATACATACAGTGAAAAAAAGATGCCGTGCTGTGTTTCCACCCGGTTTCGAACCGGGGACCTTTCGCGTGTGAGGCGAACGTGATAACCACTACACTATGGAAACATGTTGCTTAACAAACGATCCGTGTGTTGCGCTCTAATCATACAGTGCCGATTACCCATTTTGGATATAATACAGTACAGTTAAATGATCCCTCAAACGTAGAGGTTTATGTTATCGACACTGCAGCCTCACAATGCAACAGAGTCCACTTTTTTATTCCGATTATATATGAACTGAAGTGTAGACCGTCATTGCTTTGGTGCACATAGGAGTGATGGGATACCAAGATGCAAATCTATCTGTCTCGCTCTCTTGCATCTAACATAAGCAAACGTTATTTTTTTTTTATATAATGGTCACTAGTTATAAGTCTCCCCATCCTACAATGTGGGGTTTCATTTTTCAATCCTTTTATCTGACAATTACCTCCACAAGTAAATAAATGAATTCGCATACAGGGAGTTGAACCCTGGTCACCTGGGTGAAAAAACGGGAAGCGTAACCACTAGATCATATGGGAAATCACTGCTTCTTGTTTGCTACCCGAAGCCAGCAGAGAAATGTGCAGGTCATTTTTTTACACTGCTGCCATCGAAAGGGCAAAACAATGAATCGAACCTGGATTGCTCATTTTAGACCGCTCCAAATGATTTGTTTAATGCAGTGTATTTTTCTTTTGCGATGTTTTGATTACTCCCCCCGTGACTTTCATTCTGATTTGGGCACCCCCTTTCGTGCACGGATTTGAAAAGCATAAACTTTAACTGCAATATTTGTACCTGTGATTCTGTAGGTATATGAATAAACTGACATCTGTCGAAACTCGGGATATAACCCGGGAAATTTAGATATTCAACCTAACGATCGCCCTCCTGAGCTTTGTCGGCATGAATGACATAGTTGATCAAACTCTTCTTTGTTCTACGAGAACCAGCAACATTTTGTGAGACCAGATAGTCGTCTTGTTCTGTACAGACCTGCGAATTCATGGAATTTGAAAACATTCCGCATTTTAACATGCATTTTAAGAAGAAGAGTCAGAGTATCAACATTGTCGTTTCTGTGAGTCAAGCAGCAGTCGAAGCCAAAACGTTGCAGAGTGCATTCTCACTCCGTTTAATATACAGTCAGACTTGCATTGACAATGCACCATGCACACTACAAATACATCGTTCTGGTCTGGGTGGCTGTTTACCTGGGGAGAATAAATACATACAGTGAAAAAAATATGCCGTGCTGTGTTTCCACCCGGTTTCGAACCGGGGACCGTTCGCGTGTGAGGCGAAAGTGATAACCACTACACTATGGAAACATGTTGCTTAATAAACGATCCGTGTGTTGCGCTCTAAGCATACAGTGCCGATTACCCATTTTGGATCCTGCAGTGCAAGGCAGTCTTCACTTAAAGCCCAGCTGAATGTAACAATGTACATGTGAAAGTTTCCATAGTGTAGTGGTTATCACGTTCGCCTAACACGCGAAAGGTCCCCGGTTCGAAACCGGGTGGAAACATGTGCTTGTTCGTTTTTTTGTTGCGGTCTCCGCTCTCTGTGAGTCCAGCAGCTGACTGTGTCAAAAAGTTGCACTGAGAATTGATTGATTTATTTTATTTTATTAATGGGTGTTTCATTCGAGAAGCAGCTGTATCAGAGTGGCGCAGCGGAAGCGTGCTGAGCCTTATAACCCAGAGGTCGACGGAGCGAAACCGTCTTCTGTTAGCCTTTTTTTCTTCTGTTGGCAAAGTAGTTGTTTTTAAAAGATGAACTCTAGTCAAAAGATATTGTATTATTTTTGCAACTACAGTCTGAATACTAAAATTGCCTTTGAAGAGAAGTTACATAATGTGCATGATATATCTGGGAGAAAGGAAAGCAATAGAACGGAGAGTTCCCATGACCTCCATGCATGGCTGTTTTCATGATATATTCATGTGCGTAAATTGTTTGGTAGGTTAACTCCCCAACCCCAAAACAGATTTCCATGTTTCTTTTTCGTGTGTCACCACAACTTTAATGCTACTGCAAAAAAGCCAGATATCTATTAACATGGCTGGGGAGGCAAATTGATGTTTAGCTCTTTTAGTATTTGTCTAGAAGGTTTTCTCCGTGTCGAATGCCCCGTGTTTTGTAAAATGAAAGATGACGCGTTGTTAGCGTGCGCGTTCCGAATGCCTGCCAGCTGCATAGTAATATAATTGACACAACAGGAGAAACGGCCCCTAACCTTGTAAATACACTTGTATGTTATAAAGAGTAAAAAGATCAACTCAAATGTTGTGCCCAATCAGTAGAATACAAAACCAAACCCAGAATGTCAAAGCGTCAACATTTGTTCTGTTCTTTCAACTACATGATAGCAGACTCTGTGAGACTGTCAAAAATTGCCAGCGGCGACTATATTTCAAATCACCACGGCGGGGTATTGGTTAAAGTTTTCAACTAGCAATAATCACGCCTCGCACAAACCTCATGGGCTATGATACTGCCACTGCGCAAAGCTACAGAACTTGGGATAACTAAATGCTACCCCCTACAGCAAAGACATTTGACTTGCCGGTGGGCAAGTTACTGCGATATAATACAGTACAGTTAAATGATCCCTCAAACGTAGAGGTTTATGTTATCGACACTGCAGCCTCACAATGCAACAGAGTCCACTTTTTTATTCCGATTATATATGAACTGAAGTGTAGACCGTCATTGCTTTGGTGCACATAGGAGTGATGGGATACCAAGATGCAAATCTATCTGTCTCGCTCTCTTGCATCTAACATAAGCAAACGTTATTTATTTTTTTATATAATGGTCACTAGTTATAAGTCTCCCCATCCTACAATGTGGGGTTTCATTTTTCAATCCTTTTATCTGACAATTACCTCCACAAGTAAATAAATGAATTCGCATACAGGGAGTTGAACCCTGGTCACCTGGGTGAAAAAACGGGAATCGTAACCACTAGATCATATGGGAAATCGCTGCTTCTTGTTTGCTACCCGAAGCCAGCAGAGAAATGTGCAGGTCATTTTTTTACACTGCTGCCATCGAAAGGGCAAAACAATGAATCGAACCTGGATTGCTCATTTTAGACCGCTCCAAATGATTTGTTTAATGCAGTGTATTTTTCTTTTGCGATGTTTTGATTACTCCCCCCGTGACTTTCATTCTGATTTGGGCACCCCCTTTCGTGCACGGATTTGAAAAGCATAAACTTTAACTGCAATATTTGTACCTGTGATTCTGTAGGTATATGAATAAACTGACATCTGTCGAAACTCGGGATATAACCCGGGAAATTTAGATATTCAACCTAACGATCGCCCTCCTGAGCTTTGTCGGCATGAATGACATAGTTGATCAAACTCTTCTTTGTTCTACGAGAACCAGCAACATTTTGTGAGACCAGATAGTCGTCTTGTTCTGTACAGACCTGCGAATTCATGGAATTTGAAAACATTCCGCATTTTAACATGCATTTTAAGAAGAAGAGTCAGAGTATCAACATTGTCGTTTCTGTGAGTCAAGCAGCAGTCGAAGCCAAAACGTTGCAGAGTGCATTCTCACTCCGTTTAATATACAGTCAGACTTGCATTGACAATGCACCATGCACACTACAAATACATCGTTCTGGTCTGGGTGGCTGTTTACCTGGGGAGAATAAATACATACAGTGAAAAAAATATGCCGTGCTGTGTTTCCACCCGGTTTCGAACCGGGGACCTTTCGCGTGTGAGGCGAACGTGATAACCACTACACTATGGAAACATGTTGCTTAACAAACGATCCGTGTGTTGCGCTCTAAGCATACAGTGCCGATTACCCATTTTGGATCCTGCAGTGCAAGGCAGTCTTCACTTAAAGCCCAGCTGAATGTAACAATGTACATGTGAAAGTTTCCATAGTGTAGTGGTTATCACGTTCGCCTAACACGCGAAAGGTCCCCGGTTCGAAACCGGGTGGAAACATGTGCTTGTTCGTTTTTTTGTTGCGGTCTTCTCCGCTCTCTGTGAGTCCAGCAGCAGACTGCGTCAAAAAGTTGCACTGAGAATTGATTGATTTATTTTATTTTATTAATGGGTGTTTCATTCGAGAAGCAGCTGTATCAGAGTGGCGCAGCGGAAGCGTGCTGAGCCTTATAACCCAGAGGTCGACGGAGCGAAACCGTCTTCTGTTAGCCTTTTTTTTCTTCTGTTGGCAAAGTAGTTGTTTTTAAAAGATGAACTCTAGTCAAAAGATATTGTATTATTTTTGCAACTACAGTCTGAATACTAAAATTGCCTTTGAAGAGAAGTTACATAATGTGCATGATATATCTGGGAGAAAGGAAAGCAATAGAACGGAGAGTTCCCATGACCTCCATGCATGGCTGTTTTCATGATATATTCATGTGCGTAAATTGTTTGGTAGGTTAACTCCCCAACCCCAAAACAGATTTCCATGTTTCTTTTTCGTGTGTCACCACAACTTTAATGCTACTGCAAAAAAGCCAGATATCTACTAACATGGCTGGGGAGGCAAATTGATGTTTAGCTCTTTTAGTATTTGTCTAGAAGGTTTTCTCCGTGTCGAATGCCCCGTGTTTTGTAAAATGAAAGATGACGCGTTGTTAGCGTGCGCGTTCCGAATGCCTGCCAGCTGCATAGTAATATAATTGACACAACAGGAGAAACGGCCCCTAACCTTGTAAATACACTTGTATGTTATAAAGAGTAAAAAGATCAACTCAAATGTTGTGCCCAATCAGTAGAATACAAAACCAAACCCAGAATGTCAAAGCGTCAACATTTGTTCTGTTCTTTCAACTACATGATAGCAGACTCTGTGAGACTGTCAAAAATTGCCAGCGGCGACTATATTTCAAGTCACCACGGCGGGGTATTGGTTAAAGTTTTCAACTAGCAATAATCACGCCTCGGACAAACCTCATGGGCTATGATACTGCCACTGCGCAAAGCTACAGAACTTGGGATAACTAAATGCTACCCCCTACAGCAAAGACATTTGACTTGCCGGTGGGCAAGTTACTGCGATATAATACAGTACAGTTAAATGATCCCTCAAACGTAGAGGTTTATGTTATCGACACTGCAGCCTCACAATGCAACAGAGTCCACTTTTTTATTCCGATTATATATGAACTGAAGTGTAGACCGTCATTGCTTTGGTGCACATAGGAGTGATGGGATACCAAGATGCAAATCTATCTGTCTCGCTCTCTTGCATCTAACATAAGCAAACGTTATTTATTTTTTTTATATAATGGTCACTAGTTATAAGTCTCCCCATCCTACAATGTGGGGTTTCATTTTTCAATCCTTTTATCTGACAATTACCTCCACAAGTAAATAAATGAATTCGCATACAGGGAGTTGAACCCTGGTCACCTGGGTGAAAAAACGGGAATCGTAACCACTAGATCATATGGGAAATCGCTGCTTCTTGTTTGCTACCCGAAGCCAGCAGAGAAATGTGCAGGTCATTTTTTTACACTGCTGCCATCGAAAGGGCAAAACAATGAATCGAACCTGGATTGCTCATTTTAGACCGCTCCAAATGATTTGTTTAATGCAGTGTATTTTTCTTTTGCGATGTTTTGATTACTCCCCTCGTGACTTTTATTCTGATTTGGGCACCCCCTTTCGTGCACGGATTTGAAAAGCATAAACTTTAACTGCAATATTTGTACCTGTGATTCTGTAGGTATATGAATAAACTGACATCTGTCGAAACTCGGGATATAACCCGGGAAATTTAGATATTCAACCTAACGATCGCCCTCCTGAGCTTTGTCGGCATGAATGACATAGTTGATCAAACTCTTCTTTGTTCTACGAGAACCAGCAACATTTTGTGAGACCAGATAGTCGTCTTGTTCTGTACAGACCTGCGAATTCATGGAATTTGAAAACATTCCGCATTTTAACATGCATTTTAAGAAGAAGAGTCAGAGTATCAACATTGTCGTTTCTGTGAGTCAAGCAGCAGTCGAAGCCAAAACGTTGCAGAGTGCATTCTCACTCCGTTTAATATACAGTCAGACTTGCATTGACAATGCACCATGCACACTACAAATACATCGTTCTGGTTGGGTGGCTGTTTACCTGGGGAGAATAAATACATACAGTGAAAAAAATATGCCGTGCTGTGTTTCCACCCGGTTTCGAACCGGGGACCTTTCGCGTGTGAGGCGAACGTGATAACCACTACACTATGGAAACATGTTGCTTAACAAACGATCCGTGTGTTGCGCTCTAAGCATACAGTGCCGATTACCCATTTTGGATCCTGCAGTGCAAGGAAGTCTTCACTTAAAGCCCAGCTGAATGTAACAATGTACATGTGAAAGTTTCCATAGTGTAGTGGTTATCACGTTCGCCTAACACGCGAAAGGTCCCCGGTTCGAAACCGGGTGGAAACATGTGCTTGTTCGTTTTTTTGTTGCGGTCTCCGCTCTCTGTGAGTCCAGCAGCTGACTGCGTCAAAAAGTTGCACTGAGAATTGATTGATTTATTTTATTTTATTAATGGGTGTTTCATTCCAGAAGCAGCTGTATCAGAGTGGCGCAGCGGAAGCGTGCTGAGCCTTATAACCCAGAGGTCGACGGAGCGAAACCGTCTTCTGTTAGCCTTTTTTTTCTTCTGTTGGCAAAGTAGTTGTTTTTAAAAGATGAACTCTAGTCAAAAGATATTGTATTATTTTTGCAACTACAGTCTGAATACTAAAATTGCCTTTGAAGAGAAGTTACATAATGTGCATGATATATCTGGGAGAAAGGAAAGCAATAGAACGGAGAGTTCCCATGACCTCCATGCATGGCTGTTTTCATGATATATTCATGTGCGTAAATTGTTTGGTAGGTTAACTCCCCAACCCCAAAACAGATTTCCATGTTTCTTTTTCGTGTGTCACCACAACTTTAATGCTACTGCAAAAAAGCCAGATATCTATTAACATGGCTGGGGAGGCAAATTGATGTTTAGCTCTTTTAGTATTTGTCTAGAAGGTTTTCTCCGTGTCGAATGCCCCGTGTTTTGTAAAATGAAAGATGACGCGTTGTTAGCGTGCGCGTTCCGAATGCCTGCCAGCTGCATAGTAATATAATTGACACAACAGGAGAAACGGCCCCTAACCTTGTAAATACACTTGTATGTTATAAAGAGTAAAAAGATCAACTCAAATGTTGTGCCCAATCAGTAGAATACAAAACCAAACCCAGAATGTCAAAGCGTCAACATTTGTTCTGTTCTTTCAACTACATGATAGCAGACTCTGTGAGACTGTCAAAAATTGCCAGCGGCGACTATATTTCAAGTCACCACGGCGGGGTATTGGTTAAAGTTTTCAACTAGCAATAATCACGCCTCGGACAAACCTCATGGGCTATGATACTGCCACTGCGCAAAGCTACAGAACTTGGGATAACTAAATGCTACCCCCTACAGCAAAGACATTTGACTTGCCGGTGGGCAAGTTACTGCGATATAATACAGTACAGTTAAATGATCCCTCAAACGTAGAGGTTTATGTTATCGACACTGCAGCCTCACAATGCAACAGAGTCCACTTTTTTATTCCGATTATATATGAACTGAAGTGTAGACCGTCATTGCTTTGGTGCACATAGGAGTGATGGGATACCAAGATGCAAATCTATCTGTCTCGCTCTCTTGCATCTAACATAAGCAAACGTTATTTTTTTTTTATATAATGGTCACTAGTTATAAGTCTCCCCATCCTACAATGTGGGGTTTCATTTTTCAATCCTTTTATCTGACAATTACCTCCACAAGTAAATAAATGAATTCGCATACAGGGAGTTGAACCCTGGTCACCTGGGTGAAAAAACGGGAAGCGTAACCACTAGATCATATGGGAAATCACTGCTTCTTGTTTGCTACCCGAAGCCAGCAGAGAAATGTGCAGGTCATTTTTTTACACTG
This sequence comes from Acipenser ruthenus, assembly GCF_902713425.1. Classification (NCBI taxonomy): domain Eukaryota; kingdom Metazoa; phylum Chordata; class Actinopteri; order Acipenseriformes; family Acipenseridae; genus Acipenser; species Acipenser ruthenus. The sequence continues at coordinate 10,123,268 of NC_081212.1, read as the reverse complement.
CTGCCATCGAAAGGGCAAAACAATGAATCGAACCTGGATTGCTCATTTTAGACCGCTCCAAATGATTTGTTTAATGCAGTGTATTTTTCTTTTGCGATGTTTTGATTACTCCCCCCGTGACTTTCATTCTGATTTGGGCACCCCCTTTCGTGCACGGATTTGAAAAGCATAAACTTTAACTGCAATATTTGTACCTGTGATTCTGTAGGTATATGAATAAACTGACATCTGTCGAAACTCGGGATATAACCCGGGAAATTTAGATATTCAACCTAACGATCGCCCTCCTGAGCTTTGTCGGCATGAATGACATAGTTGATCAAACTCTTCTTTGTTCTACGAGAACCAGCAACATTTTGTGAGACCAGATAGTCGTCTTGTTCTGTACAGACCTGCGAATTCATGGAATTTGAAAACATTCCGCATTTTAACATGCATTTTAAGAAGAAGAGTCAGAGTATCAACATTGTCGTTTCTGTGAGTCAAGCAGCAGTCGAAGCCAAAACGTTGCAGAGTGCATTCTCACTCCGTTTAATATACAGTCAGACTTGCATTGACAATGCACCATGCACACTACAAATACATCGTTCTGGTCTGGGTGGCTGTTTACCTGGGGAGAATAAATACATACAGTGAAAAAAATATGCCGTGCTGTGTTTCCACCCGGTTTCGAACCGGGGACCTTTCGCGTGTGAGGCGAACGTGATAACCACTACACTATGGAAACATGTTGCTTAACAAACGATCCGTGTGTTGCGCTCTAAGCATACAGTGCCGATTACCCATTTTGGATCCTGCAGTGCAAGGCAGTCTTCACTTAAAGCCCAGCTGAATGTAACAATGTACATGTGAAAGTTTCCATAGTGTAGTGGTTATCACGTTCGCCTAACACGCGAAAGGTCCCCGGTTCGAAACCGGGTGGAAACATGTGCTTGTTCGTTTTTTTGTTGCGGTCTTCTCCGCTCTCTGTGAGTCCAGCAGCAGACTGCGTCAAAAAGTTGCACTGAGAATTGATTGATTTATTTTATTTTATTAATGGGTGTTTCATTCGAGAAGCAGCTGTATCAGAGTGGCGCAGCGGAAGCGTGCTGAGCCTTATAACCCAGAGGTCGACGGAGCGAAACCGTCTTCTGTTAGCCTTTTTTTTCTTCTGTTGGCAAAGTAGTTGTTTTTAAAAGATGAACTCTAGTCAAAAGATATTGTATTATTTTTGCAACTACAGTCTGAATACTAAAATTGCCTTTGAAGAGAAGTTACATAATGTGCATGATATATCTGGGAGAAAGGAAAGCAATAGAACGGAGAGTTCCCATGACCTCCATGCATGGCTGTTTTCATGATATATTCATGTGCGTAAATTGTTTGGTAGGTTAACTCCCCAACCCCAAAACAGATTTCCATGTTTCTTTTTCGTGTGTCACCACAACTTTAATGCTACTGCAAAAAAGCCAGATATCTACTAACATGGCTGGGGAGGCAAATTGATGTTTAGCTCTTTTAGTATTTGTCTAGAAGGTTTTCTCCGTGTCGAATGCCCCGTGTTTTGTAAAATGAAAGATGACGCGTTGTTAGCGTGCGCGTTCCGAATGCCTGCCAGCTGCATAGTAATATAATTGACACAACAGGAGAAACGGCCCCTAACCTTGTAAATACACTTGTATGTTATAAAGAGTAAAAAGATCAACTCAAATGTTGTGCCCAATCAGTAGAATACAAAACCAAACCCAGAATGTCAAAGCGTCAACATTTGTTCTGTTCTTTCAACTACATGATAGCAGACTCTGTGAGACTGTCAAAAATTGCCAGCGGCGACTATATTTCAAGTCACCACGGCGGGGTATTGGTTAAAGTTTTCAACTAGCAATAATCACGCCTCGGACAAACCTCATGGGCTATGATACTGCCACTGCGCAAAGCTACAGAACTTGGGATAACTAAATGCTACCCCCTACAGCAAAGACATTTGACTTGCCGGTGGGCAAGTTACTGCTATATAATACAGTACAGTTAAATGATCCCTCAAACGTAGAGGTTTATGTTATCGACACTGCAGCCTCACAATGCAACAGAGTCCACTTTTTTATTCCGATTATATATGAACTGAAGTGTAGACCGTCATTGCTTTGGTGCACATAGGAGTGATGGGATACCAAGATGCAAATCTATCTGTCTCGCTCTCTTGCATCTAACATAAGCAAACGTTATTTATTTTTTTTATATAATGGTCACTAGTTATAAGTCTCCCCATCCTACAATGTGGGGTTTCATTTTTCAATCCTTTTATCTGACAATTACCTCCACAAGTAAATAAATGAATTCGCATACAGGGAGTTGAACCCTGGTCACCTGGGTGAAAAAACGGGAATCGTAACCACTAGATCATATGGGAAATCGCTGCTTCTTGTTTGCTACCCGAAGCCAGCAGAGAAATGTGCAGGTCATTTTTTTACACTGCTGCCATCGAAAGGGCAAAACAATGAATCGAACCTGGATTGCTCATTTTAGACCGCTCCAAATGATTTGTTTAATGCAGTGTATGCAGTTTATTTTATTTTATTAATGGGTGTTTCATTCCAGAAGCAGCTGTATCAGAGTGGCGCAGCGGAAGCGTGCTGAGCCTTATAACCCAGAGGTCGACGGAGCGAAACCGTTTTCTGTTAGCCTTTTTTTCTTCTGTTGGCAAAGTAGTTGTTTTTAAAAGATGAACTCTAGTCAAAAGATATTGTATTATTATTGCAACTACAGTCTGAATACTAAAATTGCCTTTGAAGAGAAGTTACATAATGTGCATGATATATCTGGGAGAAAGGAAAGCAATAGAACGGAGAGTTCCCATGACCTCCATGCATGGCTGTTTTCATGATATATTCATGTGCGTAAATTGTTTGGTAGGTTAACTCCCCAACCCCAAAACAGATTTCCATGTTTCTTTTTCGTGTGTCACCACAACTTTAATGCTACTGCAAAAAAGCCAGATATCTATTAACATGGCTGGGGAGGCAAATTGATGTTTAGCTCTTTTAGTATTTGTCTAGAAGGTTTTCTCCGTGTCGAATGCCCCGTGTTTTGTAAAATGAAAGATGACGCGTTGTTAGCGTGCGCGTTCCGAATGCCTGCCAGCTGCATAGTAATATAATTGACACAACAGGAGAAACGGCCCCTAACCTTGTAAATACACTTGTATGTTATAAAGAGTAAAAATATCAACTCAAATGTTGTGCCCAATCAGTAGAATACAAAACCAAACCCAGAATGTCAAAGCGTCAACATTTGTTCTGTTCTTTCAACTACATGATAGCAGACTCTGTGAGACTGTCAAAAATTGCCAGCGGCGACTATATTTCAAGTCACCACGGCGGGGTATTGGTTAAAGTTTTCAACTAGCAATAATCACGCCTCGCACAAACCTCATGGGCTATGATACTGCCACTGCGCAAAGCTACAGAACTTGGGATAACTAAATGCTACCCCCTACAGCAAAGACATTTGACTTGCCGGTGGGCAAGTTACTGCGATATAATACAGTACAGTTAAATGATCCCTCAAACGTAGAGGTTTATGTTATCGACACTGCAGCCTCACAATGCAACAGAGTCCACTTTTTTATTCCGATTATATATGAACTGAAGTGTAGACCGTCATTGCTTTGGTGCACATAGGAGTGATGGGATACCAAGATGCAAATCTATCTGTCTCGCTCTCTTGCATCTAACATAAGCAAACGTTATTTATTTTTTTATATAATGGTCACTAGTTATAAGTCTCCCCATCCTACAATGTGGGGTTTCATTTTTCAATCCTTTTATCTCACAATTACCTCCACAAGTAAATAAATGAATTCGCATACAGGGAGTTGAACCCTGGTCACCTGGGTGAAAAAACGGGAATCGTAACCACTAGATCATATGGGAAATCGCTGCTTCTTGTTTGCTACCCGAAGCCAGCAGAGAAATGTGCAGGTCATTTTTTTACACTGCTGCCATCGAAAGGGCAAAACAATGAATCGAACCTGGATTGCTCATTTTAGACCGCTCCAAATGATTTGTTTAATGCAGTGTATTTTTCTTTTGCGATGTTTTGATTACTCCCCCCGTGACTTTCATTCTGATTTGGGCACCCCCTTTCGTGCACGGATTTGAAAAGCATAAACTTTAACTGCAATATTTGTACCTGTGATTCTGTAGGTATATGAATAAACTGACATCTGTCGAAACTCGGGATATAACCCGGGAAATTTAGATATTCAACCTAACGATCGCCCTCCTGAGCTTTGTCGGCATGAATGACATAGTTGATCAAACTCTTCTTTGTTCTACGAGAACCAGCAACATTTTGTGAGACCAGATAGTCGTCTTGTTCTGTACAGACCTGCGAATTCATGGAATTTGAAAACATTCCGCATTTTAAAATGCATTTTAAGAAGAAGAGTCAGAGTATCAACATTGTCGTTTCTGTGAGTCAAGCAGCAGTCGAAGCCAAAACGTTGCAGAGTGCATTCTCACTCCGTTTAATATACAGTCAGACTTGCATTGACAATGCACCATGCACACTACAAATACATCGTTCTGGTCTGGGTGGCTGTTTACCTGGGGAGAATAAATACATACAGTGAAAAAAAGATGCCGTGCTGTGTTTCCACCCGGTTTCGAACCGGGGACTTTTCGCGTGTGAGGCGAACGTGATAACCACTACACTATGGAAACATGTTGCTTATTAAATGATCCGTGTGTTGCGCTCTAAGCATACAGTGCCGATTACCCATTTTGGATCCTGCAGTGCAAGGCAGTCTTCACTTAAAGCCCAGCTGAATGTAACAATGTACATGTGAAAGTTTCCATAGTGTAGTGGTTATCACGTTCGCCTAACACGCGAAAGGTCCCCGGTTCGAAACCGGGTGGAAACATGTGCTTGTTCGTTTTTTTGTTGCGGTCTCCGCTCTCTGTGAGTCCAGCAGCTGACTGTGTCAAAAAGTTGCACTGAGAATTGATTGATTTATTTTATTTTATTAATGGGTGTTTCATTCGAGAAGCAGCTGTATCAGAGTGGCGCAGCGGAAGCGTGCTGAGCCTTATAACCCAGAGGTCGACGGAGCGAAACCGTCTTCTGTTAGCCTTTTTTTCTTCTGTTGGCAAAGTAGTTGTTTTTAAAAGATGAACTCTAGTCAAAAGATATTGTATTATTTTTGCAACTACAGTCTGAATACTAAAATTGCCTTTGAAGAGAAGTTACATAATGTGCATGATATATCTGGGAGAAAGGAAAGCAATAGAACGGAGAGTTCCCATGACCTCCATGCATGGCTGTTTTCATGATATATTCATGTGCGTAAATTGTTTGGTAGGTTAACTCCCCAACCCCAAAACAGATTTCCATGTTTCTTTTTCGTGTGTCACCACAACTTTAATGCTACTGCAAAAAAGCCAGATATCTATTAACATGGCTGGGGAGGCAAATTGATGTTTAGCTCTTTTAGTATTTGTCTAGAAGGTTTTCTCCGTGTCGAATGCCCCGTGTTTTGTAAAATGAAAGATGACGCGTTGTTAGCGTGCGCGTTCCGAATGCCTGCCAGCTGCATAGTAATATAATTGACACAACAGGAGAAACGGCCCCTAACCTTGTAAATACACTTGTATGTTATAAAGAGTAAAAAGATCAACTCAAATGTTGTGCCCAATCAGTAGAATACAAAACCAAACCCAGAATGTCAAAGCGTCAACATTTGTTCTGTTCTTTCAACTACATGATAGCAGACTCTGTGAGACTGTCAAAAATTGCCAGCGGCGACTATATTTCAAGTCACCACGGCGGGGTATTGGTTAAAGTTTTCAACTAGCAATAATCACGCCTCGGACAAACCTCATGGGCTATGATACTGCCACTGCGCAAAGCTACAGAACTTGGGATAACTAAATGCTACCCCCTACAGCAAAGACATTTGACTTGCCGGTGGGCAAGTTACTGCGATATAATACAGTACAGTTAAATGATCCCTCAAACGTAGAGGTTTATGTTATCGACACTGCAGCCTCACAATGCAACAGAGTCCACTTTTTTATTCCGATTATATATGAACTGAAGTGTAGACCGTCATTGCTTTGGTGCACATAGGAGTGATGGGATACCAAGATGCAAATCTATCTGTCTCGCTCTCTTGCATCTAACATAAGCAAACGTTATTTATTTTTTTTATATAATGGTCACTAGTTATAAGTCTCCCCATCCTACAATGTGGGGTTTCATTTTTCAATCCTTTTATCTGACAATTACCTCCACAAGTAAATAAATGAATTCGCATACAGGGAGTTGAACCCTGGTCACCTGGGTGAAAAAACGGGAATCGTAACCACTAGATCATATGGGAAATCGCTGCTTCTTGTTTGCTACCCGAAGCCAGCAGAGAAATGTGCAGGTCATTTTTTTACACTGCTGCCATCGAAAGGGCAAAACAATGAATCGAACCTGGATTGCTCATTTTAGACCGCTCCAAATGATTTGTTTAATGCAGTGTATGCAGTTTATTTTATTTTATTAATGGGTGTTTCATTCCAGAAGCAGCTGTATCAGAGTGGCGCAGCGGAAGCGTGCTGAGCCTTATAACCCAGAGGTCGACGGAGCGAAACCGTTTTCTGTTAGCCTTTTTTTCTTCTGTTGGCAAAGTAGTTGTTTTTAAAAGATGAACTCTAGTCAAAAGATATTGTATTATTATTGCAACTACAGTCTGAATACTAAAATTGCCTTTGAAGAGAAGTTACATAATGTGCATGATATATCTGGGAGAAAGGAAAGCAATAGAACGGAGAGTTCCCATGACCTCCATGCATGGCTGTTTTCATGATATATTCATGTGCGTAAATTGTTTGGTAGGTTAACTCCCCAACCCCAAAACAGATTTCCATGTTTCTTTTTCGTGTGTCACCACAACTTTAATGCTACTGCAAAAAAGCCAGATATCTATTAACATGGCTGGGGAGGCAAATTGATGTTTAGCTCTTTTAGTATTTGTCTAGAAGGTTTTCTCCGTGTCGAATGCCCCGTGTTTTGTAAAATGAAAGATGACGCGTTGTTAGCGTGCGCGTTCCGAATGCCTGCCAGCTGCATAGTAATATAATTGACACAACAGGAGAAACGGCCCCTAACCTTGTAAATACACTTGTATGTTATAAAGAGTAAAAATATCAACTCAAATGTTGTGCCCAATCAGTAGAATACAAAACCAAACCCAGAATGTCAAAGCGTCAACATTTGTTCTGTTCTTTCAACTACATGATAGCAGACTCTGTGAGACTGTCAAAAATTGCCAGCGGCGACTATATTTCAAGTCACCACGGCGGGGTATTGGTTAAAGTTTTCAACTAGCAATAATCACGCCTCGCACAAACCTCATGGGCTATGATACTGCCACTGCGCAAAGCTACAGAACTTGGGATAACTAAATGCTACCCCCTACAGCAAAGACATTTGACTTGCCGGTGGGCAAGTTACTGCGATATAATACAGTACAGTTAAATGATCCCTCAAACGTAGAGGTTTATGTTATCGACACTGCAGCCTCACAATGCAACAGAGTCCACTTTTTTATTCCGATTATATATGAACTGAAGTGTAGACCGTCATTGCTTTGGTGCACATAGGAGTGATGGGATACCAAGATGCAAATCTATCTGTCTCGCTCTCTTGCATCTAACATAAGCAAACGTTATTTATTTTTTATATAATGGTCACTAGTTATAAGTCTCCCCATCCTACAATGTGGGGTTTCATTTTTCAATCCTTTTATCTCACAATTACCTCCACAAGTAAATAAATGAATTCGCATACAGGGAGTTGAACCCTGGTCACCTGGGTGAAAAAACGGGAATCGTAACCACTAGATCATATGGGAAATCGCTGCTTCTTGTTTGCTACCCGAAGCCAGCAGAGAAATGTGCAGGTCATTTTTTTACACTGCTGCCATCGAAAGGGCAAAACAATGAATCGAACCTGGATTGCTCATTTTAGACCGCTCCAAATGATTTGTTTAATGCAGTGTATTTTTCTTTTGCGATGTTTTGATTACTCCCCCCGTGACTTTCATTCTGATTTGGGCACCCCCTTTCGTGCACGGATTTGAAAAGCATAAACTTTAACTGCAATATTTGTACCTGTGATTCTGTAGGTATATGAATAAACTGACATCTGTCGAAACTCGGGATATAACCCGGGAAATTTAGATATTCAACCTAACGATCGCCCTCCTGAGCTTTGTCGGCATGAATGACATAGTTGATCAAACTCTTCTTTGTTCTACGAGAACCAGCAACATTTTGTGAGACCAGATAGTCGTGTTGTTCTGTACAGACCTGCGAATTCATGGAATTTGAAAACATTCCGCATTTTAAAATGCATTTTAAGAAGAAGAGTCAGAGTATCAACATTGTCGTTTCTGTGAGTCAAGCAACAGTCGAAGCCAAAACGTTGCAGAGTGCATTCTCACTCCGTTTAATATACAGTCAGACTTGCATTGACAATGCACCATGCACACTACAAATACATCGTTCTGGTCTGGGTGGCTGTTTACCTGGGGAGAATAAATACATACAGTGAAAAAAATATGCCGTGCTGTGTTTCCACCCGGTTTCGAACCGGGGACCTTTCGCGTGTGAGGCGAACGTGATAACCACTACACTATGGAAACATGTTGCTTATTAAATGATCCGTGTGTTGCGCTCTAAGCATACAGTGCCGATTACCCATTTTGGATCCTGCAGTGCAAGGCAGTCTTCACTTAAAGCCCAGCTGAATGTAACAATGTACATGTGAAAGTTTCCATAGTGTAGTGGTTATCTCTTCGCCTAACACGCGAAAAGTCCCCGGTTCGAAACCGGGTGGAAACATGTGCTTGTTCGTTTTTTTTGTTGCGGTCTTCTCCGCTCTCTGTGAGTCCAGCAGCAGACTGCGTCAAAAAGTTGCACTGAGAATTGATTGATTTATTTTATTTTATTAATGGGTGTTTCATTCGAGAAGCAGCTGTATCAGAGTGGCGCAGCGGAAGCGTGCTGAGCCTTATAACCCAGAGGTCGACGGAGCGAAACCGTCTTCTGTTAGCCTTTTTTTCTTCTGTTGGCAAAGTAGTTGTTTTTAAAAGATGAACTCTAGTCAAAAGATATTGTATTATTTTTGCAACTACAGTCTGAATACTAAAATTGCCTTTGAAGAGAAGTTACATAATGTGCATGATATATCTGGGAGAAAGGAAAGCAATAGAACGGAGAGTTCCCATGACCTCCATGCATGGCTGTTTTCATGATATATTCATGTGCGTAAATTGTTTGGTAGGTTAACTCCCCAACCCCAAAACAGATTTCCATGTTTCTTTTTCGTGTGTCACCACAACTTTAATGCTACTGCAAAAAAGCCAGATATCTATTAACATGGCTGGGGAGGCAAATTGATGTTTAGCTCTTTTAGTATTTGTCTAGAAGGTTTTCTCCGTGTCGAATGCCCCGTGTTTTGTAAAATGAAAGATGACGCGTTGTTAGCGTGCGCGTTCCGAATGCCTGCCAGCTGCATAGTAATATAATTGACACAACAGGAGAAACGGCCCCTAACCTTGTAAATACACTTGTATGTTATAAAGAGTAAAAAGATCAACTCAAATGTTGTGCCCAATCAGTAGAATACAAAACCAAACCCAGAATGTCAAAGCGTCAACATTTGTTCTGTTCTTTCAACTACATGATAGCAGACTCTGTGAGACTGTCAAAAATTGCCAGCGGCGACTATATTTCAAGTCACCACGGCGGGGTATTGGTTAAAGTTTTCAACTAGCAATAATCACGCCTCGGACAAACCTCATGGGCTATGATACTGCCACTGCGCAAAGCTACAGAACTTGGGATAACTAAATGCTACCCCCTACAGCAAAGACATTTGACTTGCCGGTGGGCAAGTTACTGCGATATAATACAGTACAGTTAAATGATCCCTCAAACGTAGAGGTTTATGTTATCGACACTGCAGCCTCACAATGCAACAGAGTCCACTTTTTTATTCCGATTATATATGAACTGAAGTGTAGACCGTCATTGCTTTGGTGCACATAGGAGTGATGGGATACCAAGATGCAAATCTATCTGTCTCGCTCTCTTGCATCTAACATAAGCAAACGTTATTTATTTTTTTTATATAATGGTCACTAGTTATAAGTCTCCCCATCCTACAATGTGGGGTTTCATTTTTCAATCCTTTTATCTGACAATTACCTCCACAAGTAAATAAATGAATTCGCATACAGGGAGTTGAACCCTGGTCACCTGGGTGAAAAAACGGGAATCGTAACCACTAGATCATATGGGAAATCACTGCTTCTTGTTTGCTACCCGAAGCCAGCAGAGAAATGTGCAGGTCATTTTTTTACACTGCTGCCATCGAAAGGGCAAAACAATGAATCGAACCTGGATTGCTCATTTTAGACCGCTCCAAATGATTTGTTTAATGCAGTGTATTTTTCTTTTGCGATGTTTTGATTACTCCCCTCGTGACTTTTATTCTGATTTGGGCACCCCCTTTCGTGCACGGATTTGAAAAGCATAAACTTTAACTGCAATATTTGTACCTGTGATTCTGTAGGTATATGAATAAACTGACATCTGTCGAAACTCGGGATATAACCCGGGAAATTTAGATATTCAACCTAACGATCGCCCTCCTGAGCTTTGTCGGCATGAATGACATAGTTGATCAAACTCTTCTTTGTTCTACGAGAACCAGCAACATTTTGTGAGACCAGATAGTCGTCTTGTTCTGTACAGACCTGCGAATTCATGGAATTTGAAAACATTCCGCATTTTAACATGCATTTTAAGAAGAAGAGTCAGAGTATCAACATTGTCGTTTCTGTGAGTCAAGCAGCAGTCGAAGCCAAAACGTTGCAGAGTGCATTCTCACTCCGTTTAATATACAGTCAGACTTGCATTGACAATGCACCATGCACACTACAAATACATCGTTCTGGTTGGGTGGCTGTTTACCTGGGGAGAATAAATACATACAGTGAAAAAAATATGCCGTGCTGTGTTTCCACCCGGTTTCGAACCGGGGACCTTTCGCGTGTGAGGCGAACGTGATAACCACTACACTATGGAAACATGTTGCTTATTAAACGATCCGTGTGTTGCGCTCTAAGCATACAGTGCCGATTACCCATTTTGGATATAATACAGTACAGTTAAATGATCCCTCAAACGTAGAGGTTTATGTTATCGACACTGCAGCCTCACAATGCAACAGAGTCCACTTTTTTATTCCGATTATATATGAACTGAAGTGTAGACCGTCATTGCTTTGGTGCACATAGGAGTGATGGGATACCAAGATGCAAATCTATCTGTCTCGCTCTCTTGCATCTAACATAAGCAAACGTTATTTATTTTTTTTATATAATGGTCACTAGTTATAAGTCTCCCCATCCTACAATGTGGGGTTTCATTTTTCAATCCTTTTATCTGACAATTACCTCCACAAGTAAATAAATGAATTCGCATACAGGGAGTTGAACCCTGGTCACCTGGGTGAAAAAACGGGAATCGTAACCACTAGATCATATGGGAAATCACTGCTTCTTGTTTGCTACCCGAAGCCAGCAGAGAAATGTGCAGGTCATTTTTTTACACTGCTGCCATCGAAAGGGCAAAACAATGAATCGAACCTGGATTGCTCATTTTAGACCGCTCCAAATGATTTGTTTAATGCAGTGTATTTTTCTTTTGCGATGTTTTGATTACTCCCCTCGTGACTTTTATTCTGATTTGGGCACCCCCTTTCGTGCACGGATTTGAAAAGCATAAACTTTAACTGCAATATTTGTACCTGTGATTCTGTAGGTATATGAATAAACTGACATCTGTCGAAACTCGGGATATAACCCGGGAAATTTAGATATTCAACCTAACGATCGCCCTCCTGAGCTTTGTCGGCATGAATGACATAGTTGATCAAACTCTTCTTTGTTCTACGAGAACCAGCAACATTTTGTGAGACCAGATAGTCGTCTTGTTCTGTACAGACCTGCGAATTCATGGAATTTGAAAACATTCCGCATTTTAACATGCATTTTAAGAAGAAGAGTCAGAGTATCAACATTGTCGTTTCTGTGAGTCAAGCAGCAGTCGAAGCCAAAACGTTGCAGAGTGCATTCTCACTCCGTTTAATATACAGTCAGACTTGCATTGACAATGCACCATGCACACTACAAATACATCGTTCTGGTTGGGTGGCTGTTTACCTGGGGAGAATAAATACATACAGTGAAAAAAATATGCCGTGCTGTGTTTCCACCCGGTTTCGAACCGGGGACCTTTCGCGTGTGAGGCGAACGTGATAACCACTACACTATGGAAACATGTTGCTTATTAAACGATCCGTGTGTTGCGCTCTAAGCATACAGTGCCGATTACCCATTTTGGATATAATACAGTACAGTTAAATGATCCCTCAAACGTAGAGGTTTATGTTATCGACACTGCAGCCTCACAATGCAACAGAGTCCACTTTTTTATTCCGATTATATATGAACTGAAGTGTAGACCGTCATTGCTTTGGTGCACATAGGAGTGATGGGATACCAAGATGCAAATCTATCTGTCTCGCTCTCTTGCATCTAACATAAGCAAACGTTATTTATTTTTTTATATAATGGTCACTAGTTATAAGTCTCCCCATCCTACAATGTGGGGTTTCATTTTTCAATCCTTTTATCTGACAATTACCTCCACAAGTAAATAAATGAATTCGCATACAGGGAGTTGAACCCTGGTCACCTGGGTGAAAAAACGGGAAGCGTAACCACTAGATCATATGGGAAATCACTGCTTCTTGTTTGCTACCCGAAGCCAGCAGAGAAATGTGCAGGTCATTTTTTTACACTGCTGCCATCGAAAGGGCAAAACAATGAATCGAACCTGGATTGCTCATTTTAGACCGCTCCAAATGATTTGTTTAATGCAGTGTATTTTTCTTTTGCGATGTTTTGATTACTCCCCCCGTGACTTTTATTCTGATTTGGGCACCCCCTTTCGTGCACGGATTTGAAAAGCATAAACTTTAACTGCAATATTTGTACCTGTGATTCTGTAGGTATATGAATAAACTGACATCTGTCGAAACTCGGGATATAACCCGTGAAATTTAGATATTCAACCTAACGATCGCCCTCCTGAGCTTTGTCGGCATGAATGACATAGTTGATCAAACTCTTCTTTGTTCTACGAGAACCAGCAACATTTTGTGAGACCAGATAGTCGTCTTGTTCTGTACAGACCTGCGAATTCATGGAATTTGAAAACATTCCGCATTTTAACATGCATTTTAAGAAGAAGAGTCAGAGTATCAACATTGTCGTTTCTGTGAGTCAAGCAGCAGTCGAAGCCAAAACGTTGCAGAGTGCATTCTCACTCCGTTTAATATACAGTCAGACTTGCATTGACAATGCACCATGCACACTACAAATACATCGTTCTGGTCTGGGTGGCTGTTTACCTGGGGAGAATAAATACATACAGTGAAAAAAATATGCCGTGCTGTGTTTCCACCCGGTTTCGAACCGGGGACCGTTCGCGTGTGAGGCGAAAGTGATAACCACTACACTATGGAAACATGTTGCTTAATAAACGATCCGTGTGTTGCGCTCTAAGCATACAGTGCCGATTACCCATTTTGGATCCTGCAATGCAAGGCAGTCTTCACTTAAAGCCCAGCTGAATGTAACAATGTACATGTGAAAGTTTCCATAGTGTAGTGGTTATCACGTTCGCCTAACACGCGAAAGGTCCCCGGTTCGAAACCGGGTGGAAACATGTGCTTGTTCGTTTTTTTGTTGCGGTCTTCTCCGCTCTCTGTGAGTCCAGCAGCAGACTGCGTCAAAAAGTTGCTCTGAGAATTGATTGATTTATTTTATTTTATTAATGGGTGTTTCATTCCAGAAGCAGCTGTATCAGAGTGGCGCAGCGGAAGCGTGCTGAGCCTTATAACCCAGAGGTCGACGGAGCGAAACCGTCTTCTGTTAGCCTTTTTTTCTTCTGTTGGCAAAGTAGTTGTTTTTAAAAGATGAACTCTAGTCAAAAGATATTGTATTATTTTTGCAACTACAGTCTGAATACTAAAATTGCCTTTGAAGAGAAGTTACATAATGTGCATGATATATCTGGGAGAAAGGAAAGCAATAGAACGGAGAGTTCCCATGACCTCCATGCATGGCTGTTTTCATGATATATTCATGTGCGTAAATTGTTTGGTAGGTTAACTCCCCAACCCCAAAACAGATTTCCATGTTTCTTTTTCGTGTGTCACCACAACTTTAATGCTACTGCAAAAAAGCCAGATATCTATTAACATGGCTGGGGAGGCAAATTGATGTTTAGCTCTTTTAGTATTTGTCTAGAAGGTTTTCTCCGTGTCGAATGCCCCGTGTTTTGTAAAATGAAAGATGACGCGTTGTTAGCGTGCGCGTTCCGAATGCCTGCCAGCTGCATAGTAATATAATTGACACAACAGGAGAAACGGCCCCTAACCTTGTAAATACACTTGTATGTTATAAAGAGTAAAAAGATCAACTCAAATGTTGTGCCCAATCAGTAGAATACAAAACCAAACCCAGAATGTCAAAGCGTCAACATTTGTTCTGTTCTTTCAACTACATGATAGCAGACTCTGTGAGACTGTCAAAAATTGCCAGCGGCGACTATATTTCAAGTCACCACGGCGGGGTATTGGTTAAAGTTTTCAACTAGCAATAATCACGCCTCGGACAAACCTCATGGGCTATGATACTGCCACTGCGCAAAGCTACAGAACTTGGGATAACTAAATGCTACCCCCTACAGCAAAGACATTTGACTTGCCGGTGGGCAAGTTACTGCGATATAATACAGTACAGTTAAATGATCCCTCAAACGTAGAGGTTTATGTTATCGACACTGCAGCCTCACAATGCAACAGAGTCCACTTTTTTATTCCGATTATATATGAACTGAAGTGTAGACCGTCATTGCTTTGGTGCACATAGGAGTGATGGGATACCAAGATGCAAATCTATCTGTCTCGCTCTCTTGCATCTAACATAAGCAAACGTTATTTTTTTTTTATATAATGGTCACTAGTTATAAGTCTCCCCATCCTACAATGTGGGGTTTCATTTTTCAATCCTTTTATCTGACAATTACCTCCACAAGTAAATAAATGAATTCGCATACAGGGAGTTGAACCCTGGTCACCTGGGTGAAAAAACGGGAAGCGTAACCACTAGATCATATGGGAAATCACTGCTTCTTGTTTGCTACCCGAAGCCAGCAGAGAAATGTGCAGGTCATTTTTTTACACTGCTGCCATCGAAAGGGCAAAACAATGAATCGAACCTGGATTGCTCATTTTAGACCGCTCCAAATGATTTGTTTAATGCAGTGTATTTTTCTTTTGCGATGTTTTGATTACTCCCCCCGTGACTTTCATTCTGATTTGGGCACCCCCTTTCGTGCACGGATTTGAAAAGCATAAACTTTAACTGCAATATTTGTACCTGTGATTCTGTAGGTATATGAATAAACTGACATCTGTCGAAACTCGGGATATAACCCGGGAAATTTAGATATTCAACCTAACGATCGCCCTCCTGAGCTTTGTCGGCATGAATGACATAGTTGATCAAACTCTTCTTTGTTCTACGAGAACCAGCAACATTTTGTGAGACCAGATAGTCGTCTTGTTCTGTACAGACCTGCGAATTCATGGAATTTGAAAACATTCCGCATTTTAACATGCATTTTAAGAAGAAGAGTCAGAGTATCAACATTGTCGTTTCTGTGAGTCAAGCAGCAGTCGAAGCCAAAACGTTGCAGAGTGCATTCTCACTCCGTTTAATATACAGTCAGACTTGCATTGACAATGCACCATGCACACTACAAATACATCGTTCTGGTCTGGGTGGCTGTTTACCTGGGGAGAATAAATACATACAGTGAAAAAAATATGCCGTGCTGTGTTTCCACCCGGTTTCGAACCGGGGACCGTTCGCGTGTGAGGCGAAAGTGATAACCACTACACTATGGAAACATGTTGCTTAATAAACGATCCGTGTGTTGCGCTCTAAGCATACAGTGCCGATTACCCATTTTGGATCCTGCAGTGCAAGGCAGTCTTCACTTAAAGCCCAGCTGAATGTAACAATGTACATGTGAAAGTTTCCATAGTGTAGTGGTTATCACGTTCGCCTAACACGCGAAAGGTCCCCGGTTCGAAACCGGGTGGAAACATGTGCTTGTTCGTTTTTTTGTTGCGGTCTCCGCTCTCTGTGAGTCCAGCAGCTGACTGTGTCAAAAAGTTGCACTGAGAATTGATTGATTTATTTTATTTTATTAATGGGTGTTTCATTCCAGAAGCAGCTGTATCAGAGTGGCGCAGCGGAAGCGTGCTGAGCCTTATAACCCAGAGGTCGACGGAGCGAAACCGTCTTCTGTTAGCCTTTTTTTCTTCTGTTGGCAAAGTAGTTGTTTTTAAAAGATGAACTCTAGTCAAAAGATATTGTATTATTTTTGCAACTACAGTCTGAATACTAAAATTGCCTTTGAAGAGAAGTTACATAATGTGCATGATATATCTGGGAGAAAGGAAAGCAATAGAACGGAGAGTTCCCATGACCTCCATGCATGGCTGTTTTCATGATATATTCATGTGCGTAAATTGTTTGGTAGGTTAACTCCCCAACCCCAAAACAGATTTCCATGTTTCTTTTTCGTGTGTCACCACAACTTTAATGCTACTGCAAAAAAGCCAGATATCTATTAACATGGCTGGGGAGGCAAATTGATGTTTAGCTCTTTTAGTATTTGTCTAGAAGGTTTTCTCCGTGTCGAATGCCCCGTGTTTTGTAAAATGAAAGATGACGCGTTGTTAGCGTGCGCGTTCCGAATGCCTGCCAGCTGCATAGTAATATAATTGACACAACAGGAGAAACGGCCCCTAACCTTGTAAATACACTTGTATGTTATAAAGAGTAAAAAGATCAACTCAAATGTTGTGCCCAATCAGTAGAATACAAAACCAAACCCAGAATGTCAAAGCTTCAACATTTGTTCTGTTCTTTCAACTACATGATAGCAGACTCTGTGAGACTGTCAAAAATTGCCAGCGGCGACTATATTTCAAGTCACCACGGCGGGGTATTGGTTAAAGTTTTCAACTAGCAATAATCACGCCTCGGACAAACCTCATGGGCTATGATACTGCCACTGCGCAAAGCTACAGAACTTGGGATAACTAAATGCTACCCCCTACAGCAAAGACATTTGACTTGCCGGTGGGCAAGTTACTGCTATATAATACAGTACAGTTAAATGATCCCTCAAACGTAGAGGTTTATATTATCGACACTGCAGCCTCACAATTCAACAGAGTCCATTATTTTATTCCGATTATATATGAACTGAAGTGTAGACCGTCATTGCTTTGGTGCACATAGGAGTGATGGGATAATGTGATAAACTCAATAACTTTCTAATTATTGACTCAGAGAAACGGCACGCGTACACTTATTCTAATTAAGTGTTCCTTTATTTTTTCTGTACAAGAAGGTGCTCACGCTAGCCTGGGCTGGAACTAGAATCTGTGCAGGACATGGCTCCCCATGACCCATGACCCCTTCAGCTATTGGAGCTGTACCAGGGATCATGTTACAATAACTCAACTGGAATAAAACGTAACTAAAACCCAGGGGACTAACTATCAATATTCCACATCCCTCCACCTCAGATTAAAACTGGTCTTGTTTTTATCTTACATTCAATTTCAACACTTACGTAGCTAGGAACAACTAAACTAACAGTCCAGTTTCTGTGGAGCTCTACGCGCTCTTTGTGAACGGCGCAACTCTGGTGCCGGGGCTAATGTTGGTTCTGGCCCTGGATCTACTGCTGGCTCTGGGTCTACTGGAACCCCCTCTGTTGAAAACTCTAACTGCACTGGGTTAGGGCTGTAGTCATCTCCCAAAGGAACTTGGACATCCTCTGGTCTTTCAGATTGTGGAACGGTCGCTGCCTGATATTTCCTTAGGTGGTCTTGATGACGGCGAATCACTCTCCCATCTGTCAGTTCCACTTGGAATGACACTGGACCCACTTTCTCCAGTATGGTTCCTTGTGTCCACTTATCCTCCACTCCAAACATTCGAACATAAACAGTATCTCCTACATTCAATAAGCGAACTTTGGCGTGTTGATCATGTTGAAACTTCTGCTTAGCTTGCGCAGCTCTCACTCTCCCTCCCACTGCTGGTCTCAGCACATCAAAACACGATCGTGGTCTACGTCCCATCAGTAATTCTGCCGGCGATGACCCAGTTGTGGTTTGAGGTGTGATTCTGTAATGGAACAAAAACCTGGCCAACTTGGTCAATTGTGCCAGTCCTCATTTTCTTTAACCCCTCCTTTACCGTCTGCACGGCTCTTTCGGCTAGCCCATTGAATGCAGGGTGGTAAGGTGATGTTCTGACATGCTTAATGCTATTTTTCTTACAAAACTGCTGGAACTCTTCGCTAGTAAATGCTGTTCCATTATCTGTCACTAGCATCTCGGGCAGCCCATGCGTTGCAAATGTAACCCGCAGTTGACTTATGGTAGCTTGAGAAGTAGCAGAAGACATAACATGAACATCTATCCACTTGGAGTGGGCATCAATAAGGATCAAGAACATCTTCCCCATAAATGGACCTGCATAATCCACATGCAGACGGGCCCACGGTCTGTCAGGCCACTCCCACGGGTGTAGCGGTGCCGGTGGCGGTGCATGGCGTGTGCTCTGGCAAATGGTACATTCTCTAACCTTTTTCTCCAAGGCTTGGTCCATGCAAGGCCACCACACCATACTTCTTGCTAGGCTCTTCATGCGAGATATGCCCGGGTGTGCTTCATGAAGTTCAGCAATAACTTTCTCCTGGCTTTGCGGAGGTACAATGACTCTGTTTCCCCAAAGTAAACAATTGTCTTGGATACTTAACTCCTCCTTCCTTCTAAAATACGGCCTCAGATCTTCCATCTCGGCTTCTGCTGGCCATCCACTTCTCACGTATGTCAGGACTCGCGACAATATAGGGTCTCTTCTGGTTCCTGACTGTATTTGCCCTAGGTTGACAGGGAAAGTGGAGAGGTTTTCCAGTAACAAAACCACATCCCCTGGTGTTTGCACATGTGAGGGTGTATCCTTCAGTGGCAAACGACTCAGTCCATCAGCATTACTGTGTGTCTCTCCACTCTTGTAGCGTATCTCATACTCATAACCAGCAAGCAATAACGGCCACCGTTGAATTCTCCCTGAAGCCATCGGTGGAATCAACTTGCTCTCGCTGAAAAGGCTCATCAAGGGCTTGTGGTCCGAGCAAATAGTGAAATGGTGTCCATACAGGTACTGATGGAACTTTTTTACCCCAAACACAATGGCGAGGGCTTCTTTATCCAGCTGAGAATAGTTTTTTTCAGCTGGAGCCAAAGTGCGGGACGCAAAACTTATTGGTCTTTCACTTCCATCAGGCAGGGTGTGCGATAACACTGCTCCCACTCCATAGGGTGATGCATCGCATGCCAGGAGCAATGGTTTCTTGGAGTCGAAATGTACTAACAATTGTGATGTTAGCAAAAGCTTCTTTGCTGACTGGAAAGCTTTCTCCTGCTGTGGTTTCCAACACCATGGCACCTTCTTCTGTAGTAGATGATGCAATGGTGACAACAGCGTTGATAAATTTGGCAGAAAACGATGGTAATAGTTTACCATCCCTAAAAATGACTTCAACTCTGTGGTATTCTTGGGCGTCGGAGCTTCCACTATTGCCCGGACCTTCTCCTCTGCTGGGTGTATGCCCTCTGCGTCAATCTTGTGACCTAAATACTGCACCTCTGGCACTAGGAAAATGCACTTTTGTTTTTTTAGTCTCAATCCTGCATCAGCAAGCCGCTTCAAAACTTCTTCCAAAACTTGCATGTGTTTTGACGGGTCAGGACCTGTTATGAGGATGTCATCCAGATACACGAGAACGTGGGGCAAACCTGCTAGCAGGCTTTCCAGGGTGCGTTGGAAAATACCTGGAGCTGATGACACCCCAAAAGGCAACCTGGTGTAGCGGAACAACCCCTTGTGCGTGTTGATGGTCAAAACTTCCTTAGAACTGTCCTCCAGGAGCAGCTGCTGGTAGGCATGGCTCAGGTCCAGCTTTGTAAAGGCTTGCCCCCCTGTAATGTTGGAGAATAAATCTTCCACTCGCGGAATTGGATAAGCATCCAGTCTGGAGGCCTGGTTCACTGTCAGTTTATAATCGCCACAAATACGTATTGACCCATCTGGCTTCATAATTGGCACAATAGGAGCAGCCCACTTCGAAAACTGAACAGGTTCAATGATGCCTGCCTTTTGCAATCTCTGCAGTTCAGCACTGACTTTTTCTTTTAATGCATACGGTACTGTACGGGCTTTGAAGAATCTGGGCTTAACGTTTCCGTCCACTTCAATGACAGCCTTAGTTCCTCTCAAAGTTCCCAGTTCATCCCGAAACACAACTGCATATCTGTTTAAAATGTCTTGCACACTAGTAGTTCCCATATGATACAAGTTAGACCAATCCAGCTTGAGCTTCTTCAGCCAGTTCCGTCCTAGCAAACTAGGTCCATTACCAAACACTATCAGTATTGGTAGCATGCATGATTGCTGGTTATACTGCACTTCCACTGCAATGATGCCTATGACTTTAATTTCTTCTCCTGTATACGTGTGCAGCTTGATGGCAGACTTACTGAGTGGGGGTAACTGTTTGCCATGCCACGTGCCTCTGTACGTGCTCTCACTGATAACTGTGAATGACGCCCCTGTATCAACTTCCATTTGCAATTCTTCCCCTTGCGCCTTCACAGTCACATAAATAGGCTCTACTTTCTCTGTTTTTGCTTGGTGCATACTGTAAACAACCTCAGGTTCGTCTTCATCTACCTCCCCTTCTAAGCTATGCGTAGCTTTAGGCATCTTGGGTTGCCAGCCCCCTCTTTGTTGGCATGGCTGATTTTTACTGCGACACACTTTTGCAATGTGACCCTTCTTATTGTAGTTATGGCAAACAGCGTCCTTGAATCTACAGTCTCTTGCAGCATGTGGCTGTCCACAGCGGTAACACATATTTTTCCCTTCACCCTGTCTGCAGTCTATCGCAGGAGAACCAACTGCGATCGCCTTGTGAATCACAGGTGGTGTTGAGGCGGTCGGTTTAAGATCGTGAGCTTGTTGCGCAGCAGCCTCCATGGCTTGAGCAATCTCCACAGCCTTCTTAAAATCCAACGCGGTTTCCGATAACAAACGGAGCTGAATGCGGTCATCTTGCAAGCCGCATACCAACCTGTCACGCAGCATCCTATCCAGCATCGCCCCGAAAACACAATGTTCAGACAACCGTCTCAATTCGGCTACATAAGTTGGCACAGATTCCCCTGGTTGCCGAAACCTATTGTGAAATTTAAAAGTCTGCACAATCTCTGACGGTTTAGGGTTTTTATGCTGTTTAACAATTAAGCACAGTTCAGCAAAACTCTTATCAGTAGGTTTCAATGGCGATACCAGATTCCTGATGAGACTGTACGTTTTCGGACAGCAGACACTTAGAAATATAGAGCGCTGTTTACCTCCATCAGTAATATCATTTGCTGCGAAGTAGTGTCCAAGCCGTCCAGTCAGTGCTCTCATCAAACTCTCCAATGCTTCCAAAAGTCGCCATTGCCGTCCGAAGTGTAGCCTGCTTCTAGGTGTTTTTTTGTTTTTTTGTTTTTTTTTTATATTATTTTTTTTTTATTTTTTTTTTTTACTCCTCGTCGCCAAATGTGATAAACTCAATAACTTTCTAATTATTGACTCAGAGAAACGGCACGCGTACACTTATTCTAATTAAGTGTTCCTTTATTTTTTCTGTACAAGAAGGTGCTCACGCTGGCCTGGGCTGGAACTAGAATCTGTGCAGGACGTGGTTCCCCATGACCCATGACCCCTTCAGCTATTGGAGCTGTACCAGGGATCATGTTACAATAACTCAACTGGAATAAAACGTAACTAAAACCCAGGGGACTAACTATCAATATTCCACAGATAGCAAGATGCAAATCTATCTGTCTCGCTCTCTGTCTTGCATCTAACATAAGCAAACGTTATTTTTTTTATAATGGTCACTAGTTATAAGTTTCCCCATCCTACAATGTGGGGTTTCATTTTTCAATCCTTTTATCTGACAATTACCTCCACAAGTTAATAAATGAATTCTCATACAGGGAGTTGAACCCTGGTCACCTGGGTGAAAAAAACGGGAATCGTAACCACTAGATCATATGGGAAATCACTGCTTCTTGTTTGCTACCCGAAGCCAGCAGAGAAATGTGCAGGTCATTTTTTTACACTGCTGCCATCGAAAGGGCAAAACAATGAATCGAACCTGGATTGCTCATTTTAGACCGCTCCAAATGATTTGTTTAATGCAGTGTATTTTTCTTTTGCGATGTTTTGATTACTCCCCCCCGTGACTTTCATTCTGATTTGGGCACCCCCTTTCGTGCACGGATTTGAAAAGCATAAACTTTAACTGCAATATTTGTACCTGTGATTCTGTAGGTATATGAGTGAACTGACATCTGTCGAAACTCGGGATATAACCCGGGAAATTTAGATATTCAACCTAACGATCGCCCTCCTGAGCTTTGTCGGCATGAATGACATAGTTGATCAAACTCTTCTTTGTTCTACGAGAACCAGCAACATTTTGTGAGACCAGATAGTCGTCTTGTTCTGTACAGACCTGCGAATTCATGGAATTTGAAAACATTCCGCATTTTAACATGCATTTTAAGAAGAAGAGTATCAACATTGTCGTTTCTGTGAGTCAAGCAGCAGTCGAAGCCAAAACGTTGCAGAGTGCATTCTCACTCCGTTTAATATACAGTCAGACTTGCATTGACAATGCACCATGCACACTACAAATACATCGTTCTGGTCTGGGTGGCTGTTTACCTGGGGAGAATAAATACATACAGTGAAAAAAATATGCCGTGCTGTGTTTCCACCCGGTTTCGAACCGGGGACCTTTCGCGTGTGAGGCGAACGTGATAACCACTACACTATGGAAACATGTTGCTTAATAATAAACGAGTCGTGTGTTGCGCTCTAAGCATACAGTGCCGATTACCCATTTTGGATCCTGCAGTGTAAGGCAGTCTTCACTTAAAGCCCAGCTGAATGTAACAATGTACATGTGAAAGTTTCCATAGTGTAGTGGTTATCACGTTCGCCTAACACGCGAACGGTCCCCGGTTCGAAACCGGGTGGAAACATGTGCTTGTTCATTTTTTTGTTGCGGTCTCCGCTCTCTGTGAGTCCAGCAGCAGACTGCGTCAAAAAGTTGCACTGAGAATTGATTTATTTTATTTTATTTTATTGATGGGTATTTCATTTAAGAAAAAGCTGTATCAGAGTGGCGCAGCGGAAGCGTGCTGAGCCTTATAACCCAGAGGTCGACGGAGCGAAACCGTCTTCTGTTAGCCTTTTTTTCTTCTGTTGGCAAAGTAGTTGTTTTTAAAAGATGAACTCTAGTCAAAAGATATTGTATTATTTTTGCAACTACAGTCTGAATACTAGAACTGCCTTTGAAAAGTAGTTACATAATTTGCATGATATTGTGACGTGCCAGCCGGCTCAGTCACGCATTGATTGAAACATTGGGAACCTTAATTGGACTGAGCATTACGATCAATGACGGCATTGTTATTGAATAATTGGAAACAAACTGGATAAAAGCAATGTAGAGGATGGATTATGAAAGCTGATTTTTGTGTTTTCACTCCCGTTTGGTTTTAGTTGCTGCCAGTGGCGACGCGTGGGGGGGGCACGCCTGGTCACGTGCCCCCCCCAGATTTCTGCCAGGCAGTGGTTTAGCCACTGCGTTAGGATCGTTCACACTGAAACCTGTATAAGAAATAAAGAAATGGGAAAAGCTTCCCATTATAGTCTACCTGTGTGTTAACACAGGACGCGGGGCGGACGCGGCACGGCCGGCGCTGATTTTTCTTTTCGCTCACGGAGCGAACTTTTTATTTACCGCGTTGCTATCAACCAATGAGAATACATAAGCAAGCTGTACTTGCTCAACCCCAAACACAGATGCATGAAACATATAGGCTATGATTACTGTATAGGCTGTGTATCCTAGCTACTACTACACACATAGATGGGGTAGAGAACATTTACTATGTAATAGTAACCTATGTATTTACGTAGAATGCACTCGCCTCTCGACATATCTTACTGCCAGCTGACCTCTCCAGCGGCCAGCCTACCAATAAAATTATCATTTTTCACGGATTGAGCAGCCAGCTTCATCAAGGCACGGTAACCAAGTCTATCAAGGTCTTGGAGATGGAGTAGTAAATGTACAACCTATTATTAATTGAATAACTAAAGAAATAAATTAGAATGAAAACAGTTCTGGACGCTGCTAAGAGAGAAACGTCAAAACTGTTTCAATTCCTGAGTTCGGTTACCTATTCGTTTTCATTCTGATTATTTGTTTAGGCTACAGCGTGTCCATCAGCTCAACAAAGCCCGATAGGCTAGCGAATGTCAGTGCAGTGCGATACCATAAAAACGAGTAGCTGGATTTGCTGTCAATCAACCAAAGTTTTTCGTTGGATCAGTTGTTAGTACATTTTTTACAATGTAGTTAATGCAACTGTGTGCACAAGTACCCCCTCCCCCGAACCTCCAGAAGATTAGGTACCACAGACAGTCCTGCGTCAGTCAAACGGTAATAAATTAGTCAGGATTTGTGAGATTAAATAAAATGGTTTGCTTTGAACACCAACTGTTAGTTAACAAAAATGAACAACCATACGTACAAATAAAATTATATTTAGTTATTTTTATTTATTATCATAATGTGAAATTGAAATCTGATGCGCATGTTA
The DNA here is from genome assembly GCF_902713425.1 of Acipenser ruthenus. Taxonomy (NCBI): domain Eukaryota; kingdom Metazoa; phylum Chordata; class Actinopteri; order Acipenseriformes; family Acipenseridae; genus Acipenser; species Acipenser ruthenus. Next base: position 10,098,269 of record NC_081212.1, on the reverse strand, counting down.
AAAGTTCAAGTCCTTTGCTTTCTATTTCCTTTTTTGTTTTTAATCGGAAACTGATTTTTTTTTTTTTTTTCCACAACAGTGTATTTGGTTATTGGATCTTCTCTTAAAAAAAAAAAGATTGTTCTTTATTTTTCGAAAATAAAATGTCAGTGCATGAATAAGAAATCAGGTTGCCAATTGCACCACTGTGACTCTGATGCCAGAGTTTATTATTTAAAAATACGTAAGTGCGCAGTTTATTTCAAACTTTCAAAACTTAATAACATAACCAAAGCGTGTCAAGCCTTCACCGTTATACTTGTTCTCGTGTGAGACGTTCACTTTTTCAGTCAGCGAAAACATGTGCTAAAAACTGAGTGAATTTGAGCCCTGTTAAAATGGCAAAAAAACAGCTACGTTTGGAGTTTTTCTACAACAAAAAAGCTAAACCACCAACGCCAGAGACATCAACAGAAACCAAACCTGACTTCTGTATGTTATTAACAGCACGAGATTGTGACGATTCTTCTATTTCAAACGCTCAGGTTAGTGCAGGTGCAGCTGTCTGTCGATAAGAGACCCTTGCCTGTAAAGTATTGTTTACAGATTGTGACAATCGGGTGTAAAACTGTTTGTGATGAAAGATCTGGTAATGTTAGAAAGCTAGCTTAATGTTTACATAAAAATGGTTAAAATCGGGCATCCGGGTTTGAGCACAGTTTTTTTTTTGGGGGGGGGGGGGTGCGGGGGTGGGCTGTGCCCCACCAGTTTTTCAAGCCACATGAGTCGCCACTGGTTGCTGCTGAGGATTCGCTGACAGCGTTCGGTGCTGCCTGTTGAATTTAACCGAATTGCATCGAACTGCGCGCTGGGTTGGACTTGTCATTGAAGGGAAGTTTTTTTTCTGTATTTTATTTATTATTTTATTGTATTTTGCTTGTGTAACGGATCTGCAATGGAAGTATTGTTTATTTTTTGAATGTAATAAGTGAGTTTTATTGTGTGATTTTTTATTTTTTTTATTTATCATTTTTACCGTTGCACTGTCCCTTTAAACCCCAGGGAGACTACTGGTCTCCATAGTAATTGCAGTGCTAATTCGTAATGGGGCCAGCTGTATAAAAACAGGTGGGGTTAATCAGCCAGGGAGCGACCGGGTTTGAGAGATTTGTGAGCTGAGAGCACGGGTCGGGGAACTACTGTTTGGTAAGGATTGTAACTTTTGTAGAGTAATACTGGGGCGCTGTGAATTGGCTAAAGCGCTGGAAGTTAATGGTAAACTACTACTATTCATATTGAATAGTTTGGTCCGCTCTATATTGGAGTGGTTTCAGTGAAGTATCCCCCGTGCTCTTAGACGTCGGTCGCAATTGTATGGGGTTGATTAAAAAAGAGAATGTGCATTGTCTGTATTCTGAGTTGGTAATTACGATCCTGTGAATGCTGATGTAATATTTGAGCGCTGCATACGAACTTCTTTTCTGTGTTATTGGTTGGTTTAGACTGAGTAGCGTCTTTGTCCTGATTATCCTAACTGTAATTGTGTATGTGTTTACAATGTATAGTTATAAAAGGCCTGTTAACTTTTGATTGCACACTTGCACTTTATCCACCTGTGTATTAACTAAAATAGCGGCTATTGGAGGGTTTAAGCATTAGGCATTTTTTAGGTTGCATGAAGTTTTCTGTTTTTCTATGAAAATCACTGATTATTAGTTTTTTTAAAGTGTGTTATTTAAGGTTTGATATTTTATTGTTTGGAATTGTGTTTGTGGAAATCACTATTTGCTTTGAAGGGTGTTATTTAAGTGTTATTGCGCTGTGAATTATTACACTGTGTAACACTTTTTTTTTTTTTTGGTTCCTGGGTAGTAAGTGTTATTTCCTAATTGCTTATGCCTCAAAAGTATAGAAAATGGCTATTATTCCCCACAAACTTTGCTTTTGTGACCAGGACAGTGATATTTTGAAATTTACCTATTTCCAATGAGAAAACGGGCGAATTTGTGTCTTTTCGTTCACATAAAGTCAGAAAAAAACAACATATGAATCCAAATTAACATGTATTTATACTAAAGTAATACAAAAATGACTACAAAAGATTTAGAAGCGAGTAGTTTTTCGAGATTTACGATTATACTGTAAATCACTTTCACGAATCAGCCCCCAAATGTAGTCTCCCATCATGTTCTCATTATACTGTCCTTGGTAGCGGCGTTCAAAGTCCAGTATATCCTGGTGGAAGTGCTCGCCTTGCTCCTCCGAGTACGCTCCCATGTTCTCCTTGAATTTATCAAGATGAGCATCAAGGATATGGACTTTGAGGGACATCCTACAGCCCATTGTGCCGTAGTTCTTCACCAGAGTCTCAACCAGCTCCACATAGTTTTCGGCCTTGTGATTGCCCAGGAAGCCCCGAACCACTGCGACAAAGCTGTTCCAAACCGCTTTCTCCTTACTAGTGAGCTTCTTGGGGAATTCATTGCACGCCAGGATCTTCTTTATCTGTGGTCCGACGAAGACACCGACTTTGACCTTTGCCTCGGACAGCTTAGGGAAGAAGTCTTGAAGGTACTTGAAGGCTGCCGACTCCTTATCTAGAGCTCTGACAAATTGTTTCATAAGGCCCAATTTGATGTGCAGTGGTGGCATCAGCACCTTCCCGGGGTCCCAGCCGTACTCCTCATACTTCAAGGCGTCCAGCAAGGTCTTGATGCTGTTGTAATCCTCTTTGAGGTGCACTGAGTGAGCCAGGGGAAGAGATGGGTACTTGTTACCATTATGGAGCAGCACGGCTTTGAGGCTCCTGGATGAGCTGTCGGTGAAGGACAGTATAACGAGAACATGATGGGAGACTACATTTGGGGGCTGACTCGTGAAAGTGATTTACAGTATAATCGTAAATCTCGAAAAACTACTCGCTTCTAAATCTTTTGTAGTCATTTTTGTATTACTTTAGTATAAATACATGTTAATTTGGATTCATATGTTTTTTTTTCTGACTTTATGTGAACGAAAAGACACAAATCCGCCCGTTTTCTCATTGGAAATAGGTAAATTTCAAAATATCACTCCTGGTCACAAAAGCAAAGTTTGTGGGGAATAATAGCCATTTTCTATACTTTTGAGGCATAAGCAATTAGGAAATAACACTTACTACCCAGGAACAAAAATTATGTTACATAGTGTTATCTTTTTACTTAGAAGTGTTGGTGTGACGTTATCTAGCTTAAAGTATCCTAGTGCTTAGGGTCTGATGGGATCGCTCTTGGTTAAAAATCTGCTGCTATAGTTTAAAGGTTGCTGCTATCAAATCTGCTGCTATAGGTAAAAGCTGTGATTCTGTGTAAAAAAAATTATTGTTGTTTTTATACCTTGTCCTCACTTTACACACTGAGCTGTCTTGATTTTTAAAGAACCTGTTATTGGCTTCAAATTGGCGTAGTCAATTTAATTCTAGGGATAACCGAGGGGGTTATCCTTGGTTAAGTATCGAATGGTGTTTTGGAGGGGGGCGCTACACTTGTGTATCTTTTTGCTGGGTTACGTGTAATATGAAACTGGTAACTGTGGACATTTGAATCTGTTACCTACCTCCGTGTATTTATCGTTGTTCTCAAACAAATAACCAGGGTTAAGTACTGCTGAAATGCCCTGAACTCCTGATAAACGTTTACTGCTGCTGATTTGCACTGAATGGTTTATGAATTACTGATAGTATTGTATTTGTAAACTGACTACTAAAACTGGGAACTTCTTAAATGCCACTCTCCGCTAGGTGATACTCTGCAATTGTGCCTAGTGATTGAGTTGCTATTGTTTTGCTAATTATCCATACAGCAATTAATCTAACTTATTTGTGTTTGTTATAATTGAAGTGTGTGTGACCGTGTTGCATTGAAGCGTTGTCTTTTGATTGTATGGTGTTTTTTTTTAAGATTTGAATTTTGGTTGTGTACCAACACTTAATAGTTCGATTTGTTTAGTTGCACATATTGGTTTTAAATGTAATATTTGATTGCTTTGGTTTATTGCTGTATGATGATTATACTGAAGGCCTAACTGTAATATATTGTAATTGATTTGTTCTGAGAACTGACTGGATCAAACATTTTGTTGGTTGTTGTAACTGTTTTTCTACCATTGTCCATTTTGCCTGTATTAAGTTGTATACCCAGATCATATTGTATATATAATTTTTTTTTTTTTTTTTTTTTTTTTAAATACTCCTTTTTAAAAAGTAAAGATATCCCTTTTGATTCTAGCTGTTTCCAGGAGCCTCACTCTTTTCCCTAGCTACCATAACTATATAACATTCTACTTCTGGGGTTATTTATCCGGACCATCCCAGTTAACCAAAGGTGGTGGCAGCTACACGCTACTCCTGTTTCAATCCAGTTAGAGCACAACCTAGCCAGGACAGGTTACGTTACACTGGTGGCAAGCGGGGGGGGGGGGGCGGGGGGGTTGTAATTTTATTTATTGATAAATTTAATATATAACCTATTATGGAAGCTACTGGTAGTGCAATAGAATCCTCTAGCAGAAATAACCAAGGTTCGCAGCACCTTTATTTTTATGCCAGAAACCTTTACTGGGTCTGGATGCAAATGGGCTGATTGGGCAGAGCGATTTGAAATGGCTGCTGAGGCAAATCAGTGGAGTGACAATTTGAAATTGAAATTCATGGCTTTATTGCTGTCTGGCTGGGCACGGATATGGGGGGGTGCCGCTGTAACAGTTATGAAAAACTTGAAAGGGGCCATGGGGAGATACTTGGTTCCGTCTGCTAGTGAAGATTGGAGTAGAGTGAATTTTTCAAACTAGGAAACATTTAACAAAAGAATCTGCGAGGGAGTGTGGTAATGTTATTAGGAGATTAGTCACTAAAGCTTACCCTATAGCTCATCCTGGGACATGATATGCTAGCGAGAGTTCACTTTCATACACGCTGGTAGTGGAGATGTACGTATACAACTGCACAGTGCCAAACATACTAGTCTAGAAGAGGCTATTAATTTGGCTCCTGACTTAGAATTGATTAGAGAGCTTGAGCAGGGAAATGCAAGTAGTGTAGATGGTAAAGTGCAGGGAGTAACTGAGTAAAACAAGAACACTTTAGCACAATATAATTCTCGAATGGAAACCGAGTCGTTGCATAAAGAAAATAGACAATTACAAAGTACTGTACATGAACAGAAAACAAATAGGGGCAGGGAATCGCCCATAACAGGAAGAGGCCCCCCTAGAGAACAATCTAATTCCCGTAGCTATGAGGGTGAGAATAACCAGGTTTGCTGGGAATGTGGCTGCAGTAGACATTTTGAGGAGAGATTGTCCCTATGTACAGGAAAACTAGAATGGGCTGGCACTGTGGTTCAAGCCCCTGCCCTCTCTAGTGGTATGTGGGAGCAGGCTACTAAAGGAAAACCAATCAAACCTTACTCAATACAAAGGCACAGTTAGAGTGGGGAAATAATGAAAATTCTGGGTTTGTGGCAAACTGTATGCCAGGTAGATTCCCTAGCTTTAGCTGTAGACTTTTTAGTTGCTTATGATGCTCATCAAGAGGTGCTGTTGGGTCCTGATTTTCTTGGTAAATATGGAAATAGTATTAATCTAAAGACTAAACAGTGTTCCCTGATTGGCAGAAAATGTCCATTATTTTGTGCAAAAAGTGCTTCAGAATCAAACTGTTGTGGTGGGGAATGATGTAATCATACCCCCATGATCCAAAATAATCATTCAGGGGTATGTGGAGGAGTTGATACAGGAGGGTGTAGAGGGGATGCTGGAGCCATCAGAATTTGCCAAATCAACATGGCTTGCTGGTAGCGCGGGTGCTGTGTCGTGAGCAAGGAACTATACCTGGCTAATGAAGTACAAACATTGAGAAAGGGTACTACTATTGGGAACTTTGTCTCTAATGTTACTATTGGGGAAAGAGTTAATTTAATGAGTATGTGAGTGAAGAGACCGATGGTGTAAGCCGAAGCTCGTGGACTGTTTCTGAACTAATAAGGGAGCTGGGATTAGATGAAAGGGGACTGTCTCATTCTGAACTTCTCTCTGTCAGGGAACTTCTCCAGAATACCATCTCTGTGTTTAGTTGCAGTGACAACAACCTGGAGAGAACACACCAGACATACCATCAAATTGAGACTGGCCAGTCCAGACCAATAAAAATGGTATTTCAGAAGGTACCCTTACATTTTCAGGAAGAGGTTGTTTAGCATGTAAAACAAATGCAGGAGAGTGGACTAATACAACTACCAGTCCCTGGGCTGCTTCAGTCGTACTGGTTCGAACAAAGGACAGAGGGCTGCGCTTTTGTGTGGACTATAGAAAACTGAACGATGTAACCATTAAGGATGCATACCCCCTACCAAGAGTGGACGATCCCTTGGATGCTTTAGTTTCTGCCAAGTGGTTCTCTACACTGGACCTGGCCAGCGGATACTGGCAAGTTGAAGTTGATCCAAAGGACAAATGCAAGACAGCTTTTACGACCCGCTATGGACTGTATGAGTTTAATGTACTTCCGTTTTGGCTTGTGTAATGCACCAAGCACATTTCAGAGCTTAATGGACTTGGTGCTAGCAGATCTGCAATGGACGACTTGCCTGGTCTATCTCTGACACCATCGTGTTTGGCAAAACTGTTAGAGAACACTTGGGCAGATCTGGGTGAAGTCCTGAATAAGCTGAAGGAGGCGAACTTAAAGGTCAAACCTTCTAAGTGTCATTTGCTTGCTGCGCAAGTGAAATACCTGGGCCATATAATCTCAGCTGAAGGGATTGCAGCAGATCCTAAGAAAGTGAACACAGTAAGAGTGTGGCCTATACCCAAGAATCAAACTGAGGTGAGGAGTTTTGTGGTGTAACAACCAGACTTTTAAGACACAAGCCAAAACTAACTGATTTCAAAAAACGGATAATTAAAGACTGATTGACAGCGAATAATGGGACCAAAAGTTCGTGGGTAAGAGTGTTTTAATCTCCAGTAACCTTTTTACAGTGGGAAAAAAACTGTAGAACAGTACAATGTCAATACAAAGGAAGCAAAATGTGCCTTAAACACTGATCTAAAGAAACCTCATAGCACAATAGAATGCATAGTGTATACACTGATATATTATTTATTATTATTTGCTTATTTAGCAGACGCCTTTATCCAAGGCGACTCGCAGAGACTAGGGTGTGTGAACTATGCATCAGCTGCAGAGCCACTTACAACTACGTCTCGCCCGAAAGACGGAGCACAAGGAGGTTAAGTGACTTGCTCAGGGTCACACAATGAGTCAGTGACTGAGGTGGGATTTGAACCGGGGACCTCCTGGTTACAAGCTCTTTTCTTTAACCACTGGACCACACAGCCTCCCCCTATAAATATTTTGGAAGTGAAACAGCAAAGACCACTCAAAATGATCCTGTTAACCCTGGATATTGCTGGTAAGAACGGTACACAAAACAGTTTAAAACACAATCAAAAAGTATTAACAAAAAAAACCCAGTCCATGTAAATTAATGCAGATACAAAGTTCCTTATTGCAGAAAAAACGACAAACAAGACAGTCAATCCTAAAAACAGTCAATCGTGCTTAAAGACCAATCAAACTTGCAAAAAACATATTCCAAAGAAAAATAAAGTATCAAAACAAATGGCCATAATACTATAAAAAAAAAAAATTGTTATCCAACATTGTCCAGCATAAAAAAGGAAAAGTCTAACAGACAGTCTCACCCCTTCCTGCCGTGTGTCCGAGGACCCGCTGCACGTTATTCCTGGGTTGCAAATCGATCTCAGTTTTCTTCAGTTTCAAATCATCCATATATATAAAAAACGAACAGCATTCCAGAGCTGTATTCGTGACAGTTAACTCAGTACTACTTCAGAAAAAATGTTACATAGTTTCTAGATAAGCTTAAATAATTTAAAAAGCAAAAAAGAAACCGCAACAAACTCTCTAGCAGTTTCACGCTTCCTGCAAACACAGCTCAGCTCTCCTTTCAGGCCACACTCCCATTTCCCACAATACTCTCTTTTTATCAATGAAACCCAGCTGGCTTTAATTAAAACAATTACCACAACTGGCATAATAGAAGAGCCTTCACAAGAAAAAATAAATACAATGAACCCTGATAAATCCCCCTCAAGCCTGGACAAGTAAGCCAGGAGAAGTTAATAAATAAGGCAGAGAAGAACAATTTATTTTAACCTGGCCAGGTTTAATCCATTCTAATTAAAGAACAGATAAGGATGTATTTTTAACATCATTTATGTGGCGGTCGCCACAGTGGGGTTGGTTTCCTATTATAGGAGGTTTATCGTGGACTTTGCTATGATCGCCCACCCTCTACACCATTTGACAGAAAAAAAATCTAATTTAAGTGGGACAATGGCTGCCAGGAAGCTTTTGATCTATTAACTAGTCTGATGACTGCCCCGGTTTTAGCATACCCAGACCCTAAAAAGGTCTTCATTTTAGATACTGACGCTAGCGATACTGGAATAGGAGCGGTTCTATCGCAAGAGGGGTGTGAACCAGTTGTTGCCTATGCAAGCCGTGCCCTCACAAAGCAAGAGCAACAATATGCTACAACTATAAAGGAACTATTGGCAATGATAACACATTTGTACAGTACTTCCAGCATTGCCTTTTAGGTAAAGAGTTTGTTCTACTCTAAGGACAGCTTGCACGGTGGATGGAACGCCTCGCCTCTTTCCTGTATCGCCTTATACACAGACCAGGAAGACTGCACCAGAACGCAGATGCTGTTTTGAGGATCCCTACTGTAGGTGTAGGAGAGGAGCGCCGGGACGCGGACTCTGTTGTCTCGCTGGAAGTGGTTGCAGTGAACATAATGGATGCAGAGGGACGTCCATCAACAGCTGGATTGATGGAACAGGAGTGGGACTTTGAAAAAGCCCAGAAGGAAGACCCAGATGTTAACCTGCTGCACCAGTGGAAGATGGAAGCAAGGGTCGATACGCTGGAACAATTGAAGACCCACCCCATTCTGAAAAAGTTTGTAGGGGTGTGTGGGACCAATTAGTTTCAAGAACAGCTGCTGGTAAGGGTACCGCCCCCTCATCCAAATTCAATTTCAGATGTACAGGTGGTTCTCCCCAGGCTGCTGAAACCCTCCATACTTAATTAAGATGCTGCATAATATCACAGGAGGTCATTTTGGTAGAGAGAAACTACAGGGAAAGATAAGGACTTGTTTCTTCTGGCCCGGGTGGTCTGGTGATGTAAAAAAGTGGTGTAGAGAATGCCTAGATTGTGCATCTAGAAAAGCTCCAGGCAAGGCCCCCTGTGTGCCATTATGCACTTCTAAAACTTCTAGACCCATGGAATGTTTGGCTTTAGATATTTTAGGCACTCTTCCTGTCACTACTAGTGGGAACAAGTAAATTTTTTCAAAATGGACAGAAGCTTTTCCACTCCCCAATCAAGAAGCAATTACGGTGGCTAGGGTACTAGTAGAACACGTTATTTGCTGTTTTGGAACCCCACGATCTATACATGCAGATCAGGGGAGAAACTTTGAATCCAATTTGTTTGGTGAAATGTTAGAAATTAAATAACTCTAGGACCTCGTCTTATCTGCAATCGGATGGGCTTGTCGAATGATTTAACCGTACCCTTACTGCTATGATGTCTCTGTTTTGTAGACTCCAACCAAACGAACTGGGATGAATTGCTACCATATTTAATGATGGCATATAGGAGTAGTGTTCAATCCAGGCATATAGGAGTAGTGTTCAATCCAGTACTGGATTTACCCCGTATAGAGTTATTTGGAAGAGAAATCGCCCTCCCTGTTGACGTCATGTTAAATTTGAAACCCTCAGAGTATGAATTCTGCAGTGAATGTGTCTAGATTGGCTGAGGGTTTACAAACAGTTACAGAAGTAGTCCAGAGGCACCAGGAAAAAGCATCAGGCCATCAAAAGGAGATCTATGACTTCAAAGCCTCCTCTCAATATTACTCGGTGGGTGAGTTGGTTTGGGTGAAAGAACAAGCATGGAAAAGAGGAGTGTGTCCGAAACTTCAAAGAAGGTTTAAAGGCCCCTTTTTAAGGTTCTGGAAAGAGTATCTGATGCGACTACCTAATCCTCCTAGACCTGACCTGGGCATTGGACTCCAAAGACCCCCCCCCCCATTCCTTTGCTATGGACAATATTGGACAACCCAATGCTGGACATAGTACTGCGCTACCTGGAACATTACCAGGAGCCAACGGCTCCGGGACTGCACAGGTAACAAACCCAATTGGGATTCCCATACCTGTACTGCCTGCTCGTCAACAGAGACCACCTAGGTGGGCTCAAGATTATGTTATTTCTTAATTGGGATGTTGGGACGCTTCCTTTTTTTTCTCTTCAGGAGGGGGAAGTGTTATGAGGCAGCTGGCTTGGTCATGCATTGATTGAAACATTGGACTGAGCATTATGACCAATGACAGCATACTTGTTGAATAATTAGAAACAAACTGAATAAAAGCAATGTACAGGATGGACTACGAGAGCTGATTTTGGGGGTTTTGACTCCCGTTTGGTTTTTGTTGCTGCTGAGGGGCCGCTGACGGGGTTCGGCGCTGCCTGCGGAACTGAAACGTAACTAAACTAACTGAATCAAACTGTGCGCTGTGCGAGACTCTTTTGGGGGGGGGGGGGGGACTTGTCATTGAAGGGAAGTTTTCTTTCTGTATTTTATTTGTTTTCTTTCCTTGTGTTATCTTTTTGCTGGGTTATGTGTAATAGCAAACTGGTAACTGTGGACATTTGAATCTGTTACCTACCTCCTAATGTATTTATTGTTCTCAAACAAATAAGCAGGGTTAAGTATTATTATTATTATTATTATTATTATTATTATTATTTGTTTATTTAGCAGACGCCTTTATCCAAGGCGACTTACAGAGACTAGGGTGTGTGAGCTATGCATCAGCTGCAGAGTCGCTTACAATTACGTCCCACCCGAAAGACGGCGCACAAGGAGGTTAAGTGACTTGCTCAGGTTCACACAATGAGTCAGTAGCTGAGGTGGGATTTGAACCAGGGACCTCCTGGTTCCAAGCCCTTTTCTTTAACCACTGGACCACACAGCCTCCTATGCTGAAATGTACTGCTGAAATGCCTGATAATTGGGCTTGCTTAAATGCAACTTTTACTGCTGCTGATTTGCACTGAATGGTTTATGAATTACTGATAGTATTGTATTTGTAAACTGACTACCAAAACTGGGTACTTATTAAAAACGCCACTCTCCGCTAGGTGATACTCTGCAATTGTGCCTAGTGATTGAGTTGCTATTTTGCCAATTATCCATACAGCAATTAATCTAACTTGTGTTTATAATTAATGTGTGTGTGATCGTTTTGCATTGAAGTGCTGTCTTTTGAATGTGTGGTTTTTCTCACGATTTGAATATTAATTTGTGTACCAACACAAGTTTTATTTTAGTTGCACATATTGGTTTTAAATGTAATATTTGATTACTTTATATTGAAGTTTGGTTAATTGCTGTATGTATGGTAATTTACCATATTACAGTTAGGCCTTCAGTTAATTTGACTTGTTCTACGAGAACTGACTGGATCAAACATTTTTGTTGGTTGTTGTAATTGTTTTTCTACCATTGTCCACTTTGCCTGTGTTACCCAGATCATTTTTATACTTTTAAAAGTAAAAGATATCCCTTTTTGATTATAGCTGTTTCATGGTGCTTCCCACTGTTCCCTACCTACCAGGTTCCGTTACAGTATATTCATGTGCGTAAATTGTTTGGTAGGTTAACTCCCCAACCCCAAAACAGATTTCCATGTTTCTTTTTTGTGTGTCACCACAACTTTAATGCTACTGGAAAAAAGCCAGATATCTATTAACATGGCTGGGGAGGCAAATTGATGTTTAGCTCTTTTAGTAGTTGTCTAGAAGGTTTTCTCCGTGTCGAATGCCCCGTGTTTTGTAAAATGAAAGATGACGCGTTGTTAGCGTGCGCGTTCCGAATGCCTGCCAGCTGCATAGTAATATAATTGACACAACAGGAGAAACGGCCCCTAACCTTGTAAATACACTTGTATGTTATAAAGAGTAAAAAGATCAACTCAAATGTTGTGCCCAATCAGTAGAATACAAAACCAAACCCAGAATGTCAAAGCGTCAACATTTGTTCTGTTCTTTCAACTACATGATAGCAGACTCCTGTGAGACTGTCAAAAATTGCCAGCGGCGACTAGGGTATGTGTACCTTTTTAAGCCCACCAAAATCTAAGTTGAGACATTTTAAAGATATAATTCACTGGTTTCTGGAAGAGAAGTGATGAGAAAATGAAAGATTAATCTCTCATGTGAAGTTATATTACTCCATTTTTATATTTTCAAAATAAAAAATAGATATATTAGTGAAAAGTCCCGACTGGCCTTAATGGGTACCTGATGTACCATTTAAGCCCATGTATGTTCCAAATAAGCCCACTACATGATTTTTGTCAATAAATCTATTTTAATTAATAGGTCTAAAACATTAAAAAGTCTATTGAATACATTTCCTTCACAGGAAAACAGTGTTAACTGTTAAAATCAATTCATAAAAGTAATTTCAATACATCATGCAAGCGGCCTAAAACATTTAAAATGGTCATCATACAAAACACAGGTTTGCAACATCTTATAACATGTTAGTGTATTCCAAACCAGTGAAAAAGAACAAGGTTAATCTATCATTTAGAATACAGTCATTCTTTATCATTTGCACTACAGAATCTCTGCTTTTGTGGCAGCTTTTATTAACATTGACTTGCCATTCTAGGCTACATCTTGACTTGCTCTATTTCATTGCTTTAAGCATATTTCTGTATTGACTTTCAATCTCATGATGGTTCTTCAAGCGGAATGGTCCAGCACCCTCCAGTTCTGCCTTGCAGAGTATGAATCTTCTCTCCACATCTTCAATTTTGTCCCTTGGAGGCATAAAATATGTGTTGTCTGGCCCTCTGTTAAGAAACTTCATCACATATCTTTCTCCCTCAGGGGGTGTGGACTCATTAATGGATCTTCCAATGTATTAAGCTGCAGGTGATGTAAACATTACAGCATAGTATACATCTTTTTTGATGGTGAAGGGGGGATCGCCATGTGATTTTGCATCTTCATTGCTGCCATCCTCAGTTGGTTCAACTGGTTTTGGCGCATCTCCTTTTTTCTGTGTTGTCGTCTTTCCTTTCTTGACCTGTTTTTTCTTATTTCTTGCCATTCTCTTCTTTTTATTCTCAGCAAGCCTGGCCATGGCTTGAGCAGATGTCAGCGATTCCCCATATTTAAGGGTTGTGATTCTCTGCTTCTTGATGTTTTCTTTATTGCGTGGTGTGATTCGTTTTAGAAAGAAATCCTTGATGGTGTCTTTGTCAATGGCAGACGAGCTTGACTGTGCTGAAGTTGATGGCTGGGGTGCTGACATTTGCTCATGTGGATGACTTGCCACTTCAATGTTAGTAATGTTTAGAAAGTTGGAACCAGGGATGGTTTCTACACTCAGGATGATCTGGGACATGGATTCCTCATTGGCAGATGTCTGCAAGGGTAATGAACATGATTGTGCTGGGGGAGACACAACTAAGGTGTCAGGTGTACTCCTCGCTGGCATGGCTTTGAGAAGGGGCAGTTGTATGGTAAGATCCTCCAGTGAATCAGCATTGCCAGCAGCCACTTCAGTGTATGGTGTGTAACTCTGTCACCTCGCTGCTCACTCGATCAGGGTTCAAGGGATAAATCCCGGTGCTCCCAAAGCCACTCTTCAGGTTCTCGGACTTCATAGCTGTCTCCAAGACATCACTCAACTTCGAAGGAAAATCTTCTTTCCTGATTTTGTCCCTGGAGACTCGTGAGTGACATCGTAGTTTCTTTCTCCACTGCCTCTTCACCTCCCCAAACACTGCCTTGTCCAAAGGTTGCAGAATGTGGGTGAGGTGAGAGGGGAGTCGCAGGAGCACCACATTGTTTTCTTTTGCCATTTCAGCAATTCTCAGGGAGATGTGGGAGGCGTGGCCATCAAAAATGAGGATCCGTGGAGAGCTCATGTCAGACCATTTTGAGGATTCTTTCAAGAAGAGGTTTTGGAAGTAGTCCTCAAATAGTGCTCTCTCCATCCACCCATGATCAGACACCGCATACCTGGCCGATTCAGGACCATCCTTACACCAGGTGCTGTAAAGGTTTTTTCCTTTGTACACTACATAGGGGGGTAGGCTCTGGCCTGCAGCATTCCCAGTAATGCACACTGTGATTTGCTCTCTACCACTCCCTCCTGTGTTTTGGTAGACATTTTTCAAGCCCTTAGGGGCTAGGACCTTCTCAGAGCTGGGGTCAGTCAAAGCCTGTTTCATCCACATTATATATATATTTTGTGGTTTGTCATGCAGCTTTGTGTCATCCATTGCCTTTCCAAGCACTTGGTTGAACCAGTGGGCATGTACTGATGAGTCAACAGATGCCTTGGCTCTTGCTTCTGGAAACTGCTCAGACTTTCGCACTGTAAGCTCTGGGTGGTCTCTCATAAACCTCTCAAACCACTTCCGTCCAGGTCTCCCATTTGTGAATGGGGTCTCCATATCCTTAGTCTTCACATACTCTTCAACTAGATCTAAAAGATCTGATTTTGTGAAGCCCCAACCTCACTGGCAAAGGACCTACAAATGATAGAGGGGGAAAACTGGTAAATTTAAAACAAGGGCTTTAATCAATTCATATTTCTAATTGGTATTTAGTGCCTAATTTCCTTACACACTGCCTAACAACTGCCTTACTCCTATTCTTGTTTACCTAGGCTATATGGTTTAACTTAGCTTACTATAGGCTATCCTACCTGAAGACAGCCTGAAATCTCCCTCTCTGTCTCTGTACTGAGGTAGGTCTTATGTCCCTGATGTGCCTCAACCCTTATGTCATTCGTCACTCTCTGCCTCAAGGATTTCCTGTCCACTCCAAATTTCTTGGACAGTGCAGACAGGTTGCTAACTGTACCCTCTCGGTAAAGGCGACATGCCTCTAACATGCGTGGGCACGAACTGTAGTTTCTTCGTACCTTAGCCATCTTAAAGCTGTAAAAGTAACATTTTAGCTATTTTTTTAGATTAAATCTACATGTTTCCAATCAAAATATGATTATATTCTGTTAACATACATTTTATATACAGTCTATGTAAGTGGGCTTAAAAGGAGCGCACTGGGCTTAATTGGAACAGCGGCAGTTTTTGGTAAAAAAGACATTGTATAAAACTCTACCTATTATGTATTTAGAAACCAATTGTCTGGGCTATAAATAAATACTGTAGACTACAACATTATGCAAATTAATATTGATCATAATTTAATAAGTTAATCTTATTTTCATTTACATTCTACTCAGACACTGTTTTTTGTGGCACTGTACCCTTTAAGCCCACCTGAGAATTGTGAATTTTACAAAAACTATAGACAATTACAACTATTCAAGGTTAATTTAAGATTAATATAGGACAAAATGCTTTGGAAAATGCAAGCCAATAATACTTCTGATGTATTATATTGGTGTCGCACACTACCTTATTTCCCTAGCATGTAGACTGTGCCATGTGGTACTATCGCTACCTCTCTAATGCAATCTTTTGATTTAGCTGGAAACTATTATTAATATCATTGTTCTCAGTTTTACTATGCATATTTAAGAACATTAATCTCTTAAATTTACATTAAGTATTGGTACTTACCCCAAAAGAAACTCAAAAGATGTGAAAAAAGTGTTTTTCTGGGGGTCGCCTCCACAGCAAAGTTTTTTCTTCACTTTCAAAATGGCTACTAGGAAGTGACGGCACATGGTAAACCATATCTTAATAAACACACATCTCATTGGCTTAAAATAAAAACTGGTATAGAAAAAACAAATGCATGCATTGGTGGAGAAATCAAGCAGCAGAACATATGGGTCATTCTTCCAATAGGGTGCCTTTTGGACCTTGTGAAAAAAATGAAAATCAGTGTGTATTTGGGGAAATAAACATTTTCTATCATAAACAGAACATTTAAAATGAACCAAAAAAAACTTTTGCCAAGCTTAACAACAGAAAATCTGTAAATTAAAAGCCATAAATTCCTGTTTAAACTATATTTTGCGTCAACTCTGTTACGGACACATAAGTAACTCTCTGAAAAAGTGTTTAAGCTGTATACATTTCAATTCAAACATTTTTAGACAAATACTATGTCCCTAAATGCAATTCTTGAAGCATAAAAAATAATTATCAAAGAATTCCATTTTTAGTCTCAATAATATTACGGAATCTACAAATAGAACTTTTAAGCACTGACATTTTTACATAAAACTGTCAGATACCAGCTTAATTTTCACAAAACATTTAGGATTGATCTTTTTCTTACCTTTTGCTATTGGATAAATCAAGTTAGTTTACTACAAAGGTCAAAATTAAATATTTTGGAGTAATATATTTGCAAGTAACATAGTTGACAACATAGTAACAGTATTGACAAAAGTAACATAATTGACAGGACAGTATGTGCAGTGGTTATTTTGTTTATTTTTAACAGGCTTTCACAGATATAGAAGTCACAAATGTCATTGTAATACAGTCCTAAAAATATTTGCATTTACAATTTGCAATAAACAGACTGTTGTCTTACATTAGTAACCGCTGATTTTTGGAAACTACGCCAAGACCTGTATAACTATGCAACTGCAAAACAACAAGGTAAGTTTTTTTGGGGAGGTTGTTTTTAATATGGAACTATAATGTTTTTAAATGTACATATTATCATTGTTGATGTAAAAATACAAACTTTATAATAATAGTACACAACAGCGCTGTAAGAATTCAATTTGAAAACATAACATTTTGATAGGACATAGGACATCGATGTATTTGGATTCTCCAATAGATAGTTTCGATGAAGATTCTTCATGGTGTCAGTCAGAAATCTCTTCTGCATTTTTCTTTTGTTCTGAGTAATAGTTTGCTTCTTTCCCATAGTAATTTGGCTCACGTCATCTCTGACATAAAAGGAGGCCACATTTTAATCTCATCTGTGACTCTGCTTACTTTTCTTCTTACAAATGTGAAGGATTCATTTTCACTTGTCTGTTTGTTACTCTACCATCGCTTCTTTGAAAACCCAAATGAATCCTGAGCAAATTTCTGCAGTCGATATTTTTTCACTATTTTGCCAGTAACAATTTTTGATAGAATCTGCTTCTCTCTCTCTTTCCTGGAAGTGTGATACTTTAATTTTATGTCTTCGATCAAAGAATGATGGAAAAGAAGTGTTTTCCGAACTGCATCTTCTGCAGGAAAGCTCTTCAGCAACCTGTTTGTTTTAGCTCTAGGCGATTCACTTTTCTAAAGCAAGCGTTGGTACCGCTTTTTATATTTTTCCAAAACTTTCTTTTGCTGTTTGAAAGAAACCTTTAGATCTTCCAATTCTTGAAGTATCTTTTTTTCTCTTTTGAGATGTTCTTCTTCTTCGATTGCGTTGCCTATAAAAAAAAAAAGTATGATAAAAATAAATACATATTTTGTTCATAGATTAATGTATTTTTAAGCATACATTATGCCAACAATATATTAAATACATATGTAAAGCCAGTATGAATAATAATTTCAATTAAATTCAAAAATAATATTTTAAAATCGAATACATGTAGGATGCATGCAGTTTTTCAATCTGTAGCCTTACTCTAACCTTGAAGGTCCTGGCTGATGGACCTCACCTGGGCTTTCTGGAGGTGTTGCCAAGGAGTCTATTGCTGCTTTCTTTTCCCTACACTTCTGCTGAGCTTTTCTCCAGTATTTCCTTTTGCTACGCTTCTCTCTTTCGCCAAGTTCTGACACTGACTTCACCTTCCCTGCTTCTTTCCTTGCTTTCCATGTCTGCCGTTCTTTTTTCAAATACTCTTGTCTTTTTGATGGATCTGCATCACGGCGTGCACAATAGTGCCGTTGTTTTTCTGCAGCAGTAAGTGCCATTTAACTAAATCTACCTGTAAATAAACATATTTATGTTTTTAATCAATTTTAACCTTTAAATGTAATTAAATATAATTAAATTATGAGCAACAACCACGTCATAGTAATTTCTTAAATCAACAATGTTACCTTAAGTCAACTCTGTTACTCTAAACATGTAACAGAGTTGACCAGTAACAGGGTTGACTTACATAACAAAGTTTGCCCTTTATGTCCAATTTGGTAAAGCACATGGCTGCACATGGTGTGCTTCTGGTGAAGGCTTTATTGGAGTTTATTAAACTAATTATACATTTTTGTATATATATTTTTTTTCTACTTAACTTCGCATAACATAGTTGACATTTATAAAGTACCTTATGAACCCAGACAAAGTAGCTTTAAAAAAAATATATGAAAAACTGCTTAGACACATACCTGAAGTTGCTTCCTATGTCTTCCTCCTTTATTATGATGTCATATGCTGAAGATCATGTGACTTGTGGAATAATTCATTGTTCTGCAGGGGCTTTATCTCCGGTAACAGGGTTGACAGTGGATTCAGGGACAGCACTAAATAGTTCAATTTATATTAATAAATATACATTGATTGTACAGATTTATAGTTGAAAAACAATGTACTAGTTGTGTTTTGTAATACTGGTGAGATTTTAAAAATACATTAGGATTTAATTAATTATATTCTTAAAGAAGTTTGTAAAAAGATGAATAGGGACATTGGAGAATGCTGATTTTTCCTTTAAATATTGTTGCCTTTTTTACTTTAAATGCTATGTAGTGTGTTTTTACAAGTGGTTTTGTATAGGAATTACTTAATACTTTATGATGTGTTAATTATTTTGAATATAATCAGTTATTTTAACCAAAATATGGCACAGGGACACAAAAGGCACCCTATTGGATGAATGACCCATATCATATTTTTTTCTTTTTTATTTGAAGTCAAACATGGTAGTGGGCTTAATGGGTACATGGGCTTAATAGGTGCACTTACCCTATATTTCAAGTCACCACGGCGGGGTATTGGTTAAAGTTTTCAACTAGCAAGGATCATGCCTCAGTTACAAAGTTTATTATAAAAATTTAAATCAAATTATAGTCAATAACAAAACAAACACATTCATAACAAACAATCTTTTAACAATACTCTTTCACGTATCTTCTATCTCACTACTTACAAAAATGAATCGCAGAATTAATTCATTTTCCATGTAATGTAGATTTCCCAGTGGCATTAATGTCTAGACATACATAATCTCAAATCTTTACAATTTTACAAAATTCATTCACATTTGTCATTTTTTGATTTGTACATTTCTTGATTTCTCACAATCCACAATGCTGCTTTTACAGTTTATAATTATCCATCCTTTTTATATTATTTGTTTTGAATCCCTCCTTTTCGGTCCATACAATATCAAATTAACACATGTCTTGATCTCTAATTTTTCGTGACCATTTATTTACTCT